>NC_142082.1:137137239-137445708 GCF_054644295.1 Miniopterus natalensis | reverse complement strand
CCGGGTTTCAGATTCAATTACCAATCGGGGGCCATGCAGGAGGCAGCCGATCAATGACTCTCTCATCATTGATGTTTCTATCTCTCCCTCCCTCTTCCTTCCTCTCTCTAAAATCAATATATATATATATATATATATATACACACACACACACACACATATATATATATATTTATTTTTTACACCAAAGAAAAATTTTCTTGAAGTATAGATGGCTCGTTATTTAAAAATACATAGGAAAAGACAAACATACAAAGGCATTATCATACCACTGATTTCTGAAGTCTATACTTTTGAAATATAAAACAATGACAATTTATCCCCAAGTCAGTTTATTGAAAATTTAAAAATTTATCTTTTTAAAAATTTATCTTTACTGTTGAAAGTATTATAGGTGTCCCCCCCGCCCAATTGACCCCCTCTACCTCGCTCCCACCCCCTCCCCAGGCCTTCATACCGTTAATTGACTGTGTCCATGGGTTATGCATATATGCATATAACTTCTTTGGTTCGTCTCTTCCCACCCTCCACCCCCCTTCCCTCTTTCCTCTGAAATAAGGTCATCTGTTGCATGCGTCAATGTCTCTGGATCTATTTAGTTCGTCAGATTCTTTTGTTCATTAGCTTCTTCTTAAAGAAGGCCCTTCAACATTTACTGTAGTGCTGGTTTGGTGGTGATGAACTCCTTTAGCTTTTCCTTATCTGTGAAGCTCTTTATCCGACATTCAGTTCTAAATGATAGCTTTGCTGGGTAGAGTAATCTTGGCTGTAGTTCCTTGTTTTTCATCACTTTGAGTATTTCTTGCCACTCCCTTCTGGCCTGCAAAGTTTCTGTTGAGAAATCAGCTGACAGTCGTATGAGTGCTCCCTTGTATGTAACTAACTGCTTTTCTCTTGCTGCTTTTAAGAGTCTCTCTTTGTGTTTAACCTTTGGCATTTTAATGATGATGTGTCTTGCTGTGGGCCTCTTTGGGTTGCTCTTGTTTGGGACCCTCTGTGCTTCCTGGGTTTGTAAGTCCATTACTTTCCCCAGGTAGGGCAAGTTTTCTGTAATTATTTTTTCAAATAGGTTTTCAATTTCTTGCTTTCTTCTCCTTCTGGCACCTCAATAATACGAATGTTGCGCCACTTGAAGTTGTTCCAGAGGCTACATATACTATTTTCATATTTCTGGATTTTTTCTTTTTGCTCTTCTAGTTGGATGTTTTTTGTTTCCTTATATTCCAAATTGCTGATTTGAGTCTCAGCGTCCTCTACTCTACTGTTGATTCCCTGTAAATTATTATTCATTTCAGTTCCTGTAGGTTTCATTTCAAATTGGTACTTTATTATGTTATCAATTTTCTCAGTTATTTCCCTAATAGTCTGCTTAAACATCCTTATAAACAAAATTCTGAACTCTGTATCTATTAGCTTGCTTGGTTCTATTTCATTTAGTTCCTCTTCTAGAGATTTCTTCTGTTCTTCCTTTGTGACATGTTTCTTTGCCTCCACATTTTGGCTGCTTCCAGGTGTTTGTTTCTATGTATTAGGTAGAGCTGCTATGTCTCCTGGAATTTGTAGAGTGGCTTTGTGTAGTAGGTGTCCTGTAGGGTCCAGTGGCTCAGCCTTCCCAGTCACCTGAGCTGGACCTTCTAGATGCTCCCCTGTGTAAGCTGTGTGCTCTGACCTGTTGTAGTTGAGCCTTGGTTGCTGTTGGCATCACTGGGAGAAATTGACCCCCAGGCCAATCAGCAGTGAGGACCAGCTGCAACTACAGCCAAACAGCTGCTGTGCTGGAGACACCCCTATGGAGCAGGATTCACTTCAGTGGAGCTTTGGTGTTCACTAAGTGTGCCCTTTAGTGTGTCACTCGTGGATGTGGTAGGGTTGTAATCCAGCGTGGTCAAGTCTGACCACCAGGTGCACTGTCTCTGGGGCTTTCCGGGAGGTGCAAAGTCAGCCTGTGCCAGTGCCTTGCCCAGGGCCACCCAGCATGAGCTACACAGCAAACCGTAGTTGGCTGCTACTTGTGCTGGGCTTGGTGTTGTCCAGGAGAGGCTAAGCTATTAACCAATGCAGGCTGCTGCTAGTGCCAGGCCTGGGGCCACTTATCAAGCTGTACGGGGCACACTGCTGCTTGTTTGAGAGATTTTAGGAAAGTCCTAAGCATGAGGTTCGAGAGGCCACTTGCACAGAAAAGCCCCTGGAAATGGCCTGGATGAGCTGCAGGTGGGGAGGAGCGGGGCCTCTGGGAAACACTGGGGCGGAGTGAAAGGTGTGAGTCAGGTGCTGGAGATTCAAATATTGTGCGCGCCTGCCTGCCGGCTGTGTGCAGGGAGGACTCGACAAAGGAGCAATGGCCTCTGCCAGCTCTTCTGTCTGGGAGAAAGCTGCCCCTCCACCTCTCACTCCAATTTCAGGCAGGTTAGTTCCTCCCCACATGTCCCAGGTTCCTTTCCAGCTGCTGCCCGGCACTGGGGCTCAGAAGCAGCACATCTGAGTGAGTCTGTGCACGGGCCCTTTAAGAGGAAAGCCCAGGACTCCCGTAGCCTCCGCGACCCTCAGTGACAGTCCCCGTTGGTTTTCACAGCCCGAAGTTGTGGGCATTTCTCTTCCCAGCCTTGGAGCCCTGGGCTGGGGGCCTGCTGTGGGACTGGGACCCCTCACTCCTCCAGGAAACCTCCACCGTCAAGATATCCCTCCCAGGTTTACCTGCAGCAGTGGGTGTGGGCTGTGGCCCTGTCTCCAGCATTCAGCCCCGATCCGCCCGCGTCTCCGCCCCTCCTCCCGGTCTCGTTGCTCCTTCAGTTCTCTGGTTGTAGGGCTTCTGTGCAGCCAGATTTCAGGAGGCTCTGAGGGATGGTGGTTCTGTATTTTAGTTGTAATTTTGATGTTGTGGGAGGCGGCGGGTGCAGCTGTTACCTATGCCACCATCTTGTTTCCGAAACAAATTGATTTTTAAGTTGATCTATAACGCTTTTCATTCAGTTTTGTTTACAAATGTTACTAGGTTTTTCAGTTTCATCCTGTATCAGAACTTTGTTTTTTGGAAATATTTACTTCTCAAAGTTATATATAGTTATTTCTTGCAATTAATGTCAGCAACTATAGGAAGCTTCTCTAAGTTACGGGAATTCAGTATGGCTGCTACTTTGGAAACAGTTACCATACTGGGTTATCTACATGAAGACTCATTTATTGAAAGTCCAAATATTATTGGGAAAAGTATGGGGATTGAGGGCAAGAGGGATAAGAAAATATGATGTTAGCTTTTACTGCAGACCTGCTAAAAAAGACTCCATTATTTACTTTGGTACTATTGCTAAAGAAGCAGTTGCTGCCAAACCACAAGTTAGCTATATAACTGTCCATTTTATAATTCCTTTTCTAAAGAATGGTAGACTTAAATAATTAGATTGCTCAATCAAATAAGCATAGACTTTTAAATTACCATATACTTTAACTGTGTGAAATAAATTATTTCCTTAATTGGTTTAGCAGCCTTGTGTCTTTGTTTCAAAATTAGAAGACTGACTCAGAGGCTATTTGTAAGATGCCTATCTTCTATCACCAATCAGTCATGAACATAGACCTTCATGAATTCAGTAACTTAATAAATGTAAAAATAATCTCATCCATCCATACATAATGTTGAGCCAGCAAAATGGGGGGGGGGGGGGAAGCACACTCATAAGGTAGGAATTGGTTTGTATAAAACAAGAAAGTATATATCCTCTTATACAGCCCAAGAGGAATATGTATGGTAATAAAAACTATCTACAATAAACTTGTAAAGAGATGATTTCGGTTTATATGTTAAGTTGGCTTAAATTGACCATGACTGAAAATGATTGGAAAGTTTCTTCTCCTAACATAATGCCCATTCATTATAAACTAAGCTAGTCTTAGTTTCTTATAAATCTCTTATTTCCTTGGATTTATCTAGTACACCCTCACTTTATAGCCTTTTAACTTAAAAGCTGGGCCTGCCAAGCCTACCTATAAAGCCTCTCTTCAGAAATATACCAGATGCATTAAATACAGGCATCCTCTAGTAAAACTCTGCCCTTCAAAACAGCATACGAAGAACCAGCAATAGGCTCTCCAATATAAATACTTCTCATTTCATACTATCATAGAAACAGTGTAGTTTACTAACCACTCCTTCCTTACAGGCAACTCAGTAGCTGTAAAAATTTATTCTTTAGTTTCAAAACTTTTCAATACTTGTTAATTCCAAAAAATCCAAACACCATGTAACTGTGGCATTTTGGGAATTAGCACACTCAGGAGAGAAGCTGTGTTTAGGATGAAGTGAATTGGATCATACTTTGTACAGAAACCTGCCAGAAAATATCTAAAAATTTCCACGACTTACAGAATTATTGGAGAAATTGTGAAAAACTTCCGTGAAGATGTAAACTGTACTCCATAGTCCAGTTGTTACCAATGAGTTAGGAGCCTTGCTTTACCCTGGTCAGGAGTTTCAAAAGGTGTTCCTTTTACAGCATGCAAAAATACATACATCCCCAGATTATGTGTAACATTTGTTAAGGTCCAAGCAACAGGAACACTGAAGAAGGGAATACTGAGTAAGACTATATGAAGCAAGCCAACTCCCAATGCATATGTCAGCCACATACCCCCGTTATTCATTACCCAGGTATTTGGATTCACCTCACTGTGGGCAACTCCAACATTCATGTTTGCTCCACTGCCACACTCCGGGCTGCCGGCTCAGAGAAGGACCGGCTCCGCAGCAACTGTGTCTTCTCCAATAAAGATATATATGTATTTTAAAAGTGATGTTAGTTACTTTTCCCACCAACTAAGTACCAAGTAGTTCAGATGAAGTGATATTCATCTGAAGTTAATATTCACGGCCTCAAAATGCAAGAACCAAAGAAAAACAAAAGATAAAATAATATAATTCAAAGAGAAAATTAATTCATTTCTTGAACACAAAGAAAAAACTCTGCCCCAAACCAACTCTGTTTGAAGAACCAGCTTTGCGAATCACTAGTATGAACAGAATCAAGGGAGGATAGTAAGAAGCTAGGAAAACTCCTTGGCAAATGGAAGGGGGAAACTAAGAGAGACAGCTGAACAAACTGCCCTGGTCGAGCAATTAACATCAGATACAGAAAGTCACCAGGGTGGAAAGCCCAGATGCCCAGCAGTAGGCAAAACTGATGCGGAACCTTGCCCCAGGGTGGCCTTTCCCCCCCAGGCATATTGCCAGTCATGTGGTTTATCCCCCCTGACCTTTCACATGGCTGGTCATGCGGTTCAGACTGTGCCCTGACCTTTCCTCTCTAGAGATAACATCTAAGTCATCTAGGCCTTAGTTGTATTTTGTTTCTTTTTAAAAAAAATCCTCACCAAAGAATATGTTTTTATTGATTTTTCAGAGAGAGAGAAAAACATCAATCAGTTGCCTCATGCATGCACCCCGACCAGGGATCAAACCCACAATCTTTTGGTGTACAGGAAAATGTCCAACTGAGCCACCAGGACAGGGCAGCCTCAGTTGTATTTCCGCTTCAGGCCCAGAAAAGCAGCAAAACCAGATGGGCAATACCAGGATCAGTTGCAGAGTAATGACCTCTACCCTGGCACTGACCAATCAGTGGAGACCACAACCCTGAAGGGGCACACCTGGAAAAGCTGATGAATATTCTATTGAGATCTTCCTTGAAACCTCCTCTAATATCCTCACTTTTGGAAAGCAGATAAAACTCCTCAAGATAAAGAAGCCAGCACATGCCCTCCTTGGAGCACGCCCACTGAAATCTTCTTTCGGAGTGAATTTTCTTTCTCCTAAACTCTAAAGGGTCCCCATGAGACTTGCAACCAGGGGAGCAATGGGCAGTGGCAGCTCGTCCTGGACTAACCCCTGAACCTGTTCCCAAGGCCCCCTTTTCTCTGACTCTCCAGTGAGCTAACAGCAGTCCTGCCTTAGCTTGCTTCTTTCCAATAATGTTTCTAGAGAGCCAAAGCAGCCACACCAAGGCCCTCTCCTGTTGCTTCTTCTATCTTAAGCCCTTCCTTGTTTCACTGTCTCCAGCTTTAATTAACATACTCTTAAAATCACCTGGACTTGTGTTGTGAAATCTTTCCTGCATGAAGTCAAGAACGTACACACTACTGGCGAGCCCGAGGCAGACTCGCTCTATGCCTGGTCCCGTTTTCAGTAACGGAATGACATTTGGCATTGAATTTCAGTTCTGTCCAGTACTAAGCTGGTGATCTTGAGCATGTGGCTTAACCTAAACCTCAGTTTCCTCATCAGTATACTGAGAAAATAAATGGGGAAGTTTAAATGAAATCATGGCAGGCAGTGCTACTTAAAGTATGGTCTGCAGACCATTGGTTCACGCACTATTAGCAGTCTGCATCAAGGCAAGTACAAAAAACAAAGCATAAGCATTTAGAACATCTCATAGCAATTTAAAAGTTAGTGTTTACTGAATCTAATAATAAAGCCTACATTCTTCATGTTTTTCTTCATACAGAAAACTAGAAAAGTTTTTCTAGTAATTTAACTTTTCTAGTCACAGTTCTAGCATTTTATATCCATATCTCAGTAAAGCTGGAGGAAAAAAGTACTGATCTGCAACAACTTGCAGGGGGAGAGGGGGACCCGATCTGATCCTTTATCAAGATAGTTGCAGAGCCCGGTTGGGTGTGGCTCAGCGGTTGAGCATGGACCTGGGATCCAGGCGATTGGGGCTCGATTCCCGGTCAGGGCACATGCCTGGGTTGCGGGCAGCTGATCAATGACTTTCTCATCATTAATGTTTCTATCTCTCTCTCTCCCTCTCCTTTCCTCTCTCTGAAATCAATAAAGATATATATGTATGTATGTGTATATATATATACACATACATACATATATATACATATATACATATATACATATATACATAAAGATAGTTGCAGAAGCACTGATATCCAGCACTTTACTGAATGGTGAGCACTAAAGGAAGAGCTCTCAAAATATTAATTTCCTCTCCATCTATTGGGCGCTAAAGTCAGTCACTAAATGCTTACAGAAGAGCCTTCTAGGCAAAAGATCATGTTGTACAAGTGCAATGGTGGTGCTAAAAAATTTTAGTTGCAGAAATAAACCCACATAAGATAGAAGATAAAATGTAAAAGATGGTGCAGGCTCTAAATAAGTGATATTGTAAAAGAAATTCTGAAAAACTAGGGCTCTTTTCAGGATACAGTAGCCAAGGAGGTTTTGTCAGAGGAATTGTGATTAGAACTGGACTTTTTAAAAGCTGCATTCATTCCAGAAAGCTGGGAGGAGGTGCATTTAGGCAGAGAACTGCCACAGCAAAAGCAGAGAGAGCCACTATGAATAGATGAGTCTAACAAGAAAGCAATAGAAAGTGAACCTGGATCCTGCTTTATGGGAAAACCTTGTCTTTGTCTATCAACTCAAGGACTCTGAACATGAATCAGGAGTCACTGAAGATTTCTGAGATGAAAAACAAAATGATCAAACTGGGACTGCACAAAGCAGGGTCACATATTCTACTATTGTATCACTATACATATCACTCTCTCTGTGGTCTCAATCTTTTTTCCTTTCACTGCATTCACCCTGCAAAAGATTCCAACCTCAGATCAATGCAAACATCTGCTTTCTAGACTCCTGGACTTAAATCTTGACTCAGATTTGCTGAAGAAAACCATACAACCCCACACAGTGATACACAACTAATATACAGTTTCCAACCTGAGCAGGGACCTCAGCCTGGCCCAGCAAGTCATTTTAGTGTTCCTGGTCCACTTACTCTTCTTTTTCCCCAAGGAACAGCTGTTTCTAACTTTCATTGTTATCTTCAAGCCCCTTTACTCCACTGCTTCCAACACCTCATACCTGGTGTCCCTGTTCTCTTTCTCTTAGGAAAAACTGAGGTCATCAGACATGACCTATCTTGACTCTCTCCACCCAAGCCTAAAAACATATGTATTTCAAATGCCCACTGTTACTTCTTTGCTTCTAATCTAAGCTCTCCATTTGTGTGACTGATAATCACTTTCTGTCCCTTAGTTGGTTGCTCCTCATTCATTTGTTACCAGTCTTCATACTGATCTCATCCCCATGAGCTGCTCAAAGTTCTTCCATCTTAGGGAGAAAAAACCTAACATAAAACAAAACCTCTCCTTGACCCCATATTGGCTGCTCCTCCAGCACTGATGTCCCACAGGTCTGCACCTTTAGTCCGCTTCCTCACTTTACACAGCCTCTTTTCACAAACTGATCCACTCCCACATCTTCAACTACCATCTCTGAACCATGAGCAAGCAAATCTGTATCTCTTGCCCCTAAGCTCTCCTGGTGCCAATCCCACACGTTACACTAATGAATAGCACTGAGTACCTCTATGTCCCAGAGATATCTCACACTCAACACGTCTAAAATTGAACATCTTCCTCCCAAGTTTGTCTCCACTTGTTTTGGATCTTTCAGAGACTGGCACTATCTACGCAGTTATTCACAGAAGAAACCTAGGAGTCATCCCAGATATCTCTGGTCATTGACTCAGGCTAATTCTCCTTAAATTCTCCTATCTAGTCGCTGTCCATTCCCATATTCAGGACCTGAGCTAAGGCAGTCGGACCTGTCTTACTTCAGGTCCTAAGTATCTCTTGCTTACTCAACTGCTTCCTAACCACTTTCTCTGCCTCCAGTCTTATTCTCTTCAATCTACCCACAATATAGTTACCAGATTTGGCCCTATAACCACTTTGCCTGAAATCCTTCGATGGATACATAAAAAACTTCACAGTGACTGTCTCTGGAAAGACTGGGGGTGGGGGTGGGAGAGTCTGCAGCAGGAGAAAGATTTACCTTTCACTTTAATAGTACCTGAATTGTCCACCACTTGCATGCACTACTATACAAAACTAAAGTTTCAGTGGCCATCAATGCTTACAATACAAAGTCCTTCGTGATCTATCTGCTTTTATTTATTTATTTGTATTTTTTTAATCCTCACCTGAGGATATTTCTCCATTGTTTTGCAGAGAGAGAGTGGAAGGCGGAGAGAGAGAAACATCGATGTGAAAGAGACACATTGATTGGTTGCATCCCAACCAGGGCCGTGACTGAGCCCGTAACCAAGGTATGTGCCCTTGGCTGGAATTGAACCCTGGGACCCATCAGTCCGCAGGCCGATACTCTAACCACTGAGGCAAACCAGCTAGGGCTCTATCTGTTTTTAAGCGTCTCTCTCAAGACACTCTGTCTGGCCCTGGAGTTTACCCACTCATCCTTTAAGACTCTGCTGAAATGGCACTCCGTCCTGACTTCTCCATACAGAATGGACCTCTCCTTTGTGTCATTTAATAGAGTTCCATCATGGCATTTACAGCTCGTGTTGTACTAATACTTAAACAGATTGTTTAAAATGTCTCCCTCCATTAGCCTTACATTCCCTAAGGGCAGGGTCGAGTTTAGTTAGAGCTCGAGTGTGTGGGTGGGGTGGGGTGGGGGGTGGGCTTGGATAAGAGTGTTTTGAAAATGCTCATCAGGTGATTCTAACTCAATCCCCTGTGAACAACTGCACTATAAAATAGATTCCTTGAGATCAGGAACCACTATGGTCAACACAACATAGATGCTCAATATATAGTTTCTAATCTGAACCCAAGTAGACAAGTCTCAAAGTTGAGGAACGAAAGGTTAGGGCTGGAGATGTGGAGGCATCAGGATATATAAGGATAGCGCGTGAAGTTGCATAAGTAGAAAAGCTTACTCAAGAGAGTTTGGAGTGAGGAGTAAGGAAACCAAGGCGGACTTTTTTGTTACTCTGTAACTGCAGAGGGCTGGTTTACATGTGTTTTTTCTTCCAGACTATGAGTTCCTTAAGAACAGGAACTCTATCCTACTCATCTCTGCTCACCTGGCACTGGGGATAGTACAGTGCAAGGTACACGTTAGGAGCTCAGGAACATTTTACTGAGTGGTACCAGTGCCACTGATAATAGGAGGTACAGTACTTCAAGGACACAAAGAAGTGACTACTTTGACCTAGGAGAGCTGGAAATTGAAGTTTTCAGAGGGACAACTGTGCTCAGTCCTGAAAGAGTTCACTTAGCAGAGAAGTGGCTAGAGCTCAAGTAGAAGGAACAGCAGGAACATAGGTACCAAGGTATGAAAGAGCACAATGCAGATACATCCTTTCCACATGGCTGGGAGTCAAGTGCATGAGATAGGAACATAGTAGGGAGCTTTAGAAAATGGAGATGAGAGGGTCACGGCCAGACTGAAAAGCCATGGACCTAAGGATTTAAGCCAGACTGTGGGCAGCCTAAGAGGAGTTTTAAGTTTAATCTGAATTGGCCACGTTGACTTTTTATGAAGGTAACTAGTGGCAGCATGAAGGGCAGAGTAAAAAATTGAAAGACTCAAAGGAAGGAGCTTAATTAGTGGCCGCCAGTCCAGTTAACAAACACGAAGAGGCTGTGTTCTCCTTAAGTTTGATAACCCAAGAAAAAGCAGGGAAGGGAATACAAAATCCATTCTATAAAAGCCCAAGATTTAAGTCAAGCGACTTGTGAATTCCACTCCCGCTGGCCACCAAGCGGCACACCTGTATTTCTGGGGTCTGAACTGCATGGGGCGTTCCGAAGCGGACATGTCCAGGAACCTCCTGTTCTACCTTCGGGGTTCCAAGCCCCTTCCCATGACAGCCCCACCCCCCATGAGGACCAAGCTGTACAGAGTGGCGCGGGGAGAACGAACAAGCGCCCCGCCGGGCCAGTGGGGAACGCTAGGGCACCCACCGGGAACGCAAGGTGGGAACTGCGCGTGCGCACCTAGAGTGCGCCCCGCCCTCTGCCTTTAAATCTGGTGGCGGGAAAGGACACTCAGCGTCTCCCAAGAGTGCCCTGTAGCTTCGCAGGCACGCAGTTCCCTTAAAGCCCTCTAACCCACACATGCACTCACCCGCGCCCCGCCGGTCTTCAGGACCCCGGGAGGCCGGCGGCCCTCGGGTGCGCCGCGCGGTCTTTCCCGCCACCAGCTGGCAGGGACCAATCTCCGCCCGCGCGCGGCTGGGGCTGGGCGAGCCGGGCTGGTCCATGTAACCCGAGCAGGCAGGGGGCTCGTGACAAGGTAAGGAAAAGGGAGACGAGTACAAGTAGACTGTTTTATCTGAGTCGATCCCCTATGTTGAGCCTATAATTACAACGCAATCAATTTTCTGCTGACTTAAGAAAATAGGAATCAGAGTCAGATTAGATGTAAATTTACAAATATTCTTCCCCTTCTCCTAGTCAAGTGGATTATTCCAAGTCTTAAATGGTTAGTTGGGAAAGTTAGGCTTTATTTGGGAGGAAGTGCGGATTCAGTTCGTGGTAAGAGTGGTCTTTTGCGGGGGGGGGGTGTCTGTCGTACTGGAGGTATAGGTTTAAAGCTTGCGAAGCGTGCAGGAGGCTCCTGAAAGGAAGATATCAACAATAAATATCCGTTGGTCAGTTGAGGGTCTCCTCTGGCCTCAGCTGAGATGAGTGTATTTTGCCAACAACAAAAGAAGATAGAGCTCAAACGACTAATTATCTCCTGAATTATTAAGCATTTGAATCAATTTCTGGGATATGAGAAAAGTTAGAAGAGGTTTGATGAAAATGAAAGGTCAGTTGAGAGAAAAGTGAAAAGACACATACAAAAAGGGAAATAAAAGACTATAAAACTAGTGATAAAAGCAGAAAGATGCCATTTGAAGAGTGTTTTGTTCTGCTCTAACTAAATTAAAACTCTGAGGGCGCCCTTGGGGAGAAAAAAAAAAATTGAAGGTTAAAGCCTCTCCCTCCTACACCCCACCCCTACCCCGGCTTTGCTCCAGGCATCAGATTTCCTGTTTTTCCCTGGGAGCTCTTCTGGGGCTTAAGTACCAATTGCCCGGAGGCCCTGCTGGGGATGTCAAGCAGAACACTTAAGCTACTTAATTATCTAGATTCTGGGCTCACTGTCCCCTTAGTTGGTGAGCTCCCTGGTTCAGGGCTCCAAAGAGATCCATCTTGCCAGAATGAGCAGAAAGCCCAGCCAGTGAATGTAGACAGATTTATGTGGCTTTACCGAACAGCTCAAACCCCAGCATTCCCTTATCTCAGAGCTACTTCCCCACCCAAGCCCCTGGGGCAATCATCCCTGAGATAAGTAGGCTACACTCTCCCATTAACTTCCCAACTTTTTGGTACAACTGCAGCCTGAACTGGGCCTAATACCTCCATTTCCTCTCTTCCTGCCCCAGCCCCTTCTCCCAACCCTTGGAATGCCTTGTGTCCTCAACTTCTCTCCATCTGCCTCCTGTGAGTACTCCCTACTTCCCTGCTTCCTCAGGAACCTAGAACCATACAGTTGTTTGGCATGAGTGTAAAGACCGGAAACTTAACGTCTTGGTTTCCTGCACTCATCACACCGGGTTGGGAGAGGAAGGTATAGGATGATACCTCTTTTCCCTTCCCTACTTCTGCTATGCCCCAAAACTGAGACACAGCCACGTTCACTCACATTCATACACACAATCATGCACACACAACGGTGAGGAGAGGTGGGATGGGGAGGAAGGGAAGTTTGCGCCAACCAGCTCATGAATGCAACTTGAAAGATTTCACACAGCAAAAGGCAAAAAAACCCCCAACTCACACATAAATTAAAAAATAAAGAAGTATATGCCCCTCCCCACAGTCCCTTTCTTCATCCAGGGGCTGACTTAGCCCCTCCACATAAACCCAAAAGCCTCCTACTCTCTCAGTACAACTGGAGCTTTTACAGGGCCTGGGTCTTTAATTCGACAGGTTCTCCTGTGCCCTCTGGTTGTCCATTGAAGTCACTGGGCCTGGTACCCTTGAGAATAGACAGTCTCTCAGAAACACTCTTGAGCCTGGGGAAGAGGAGAACGTCGTAGAGGAGACTGCCCAGGCCCCCTCCAATGATTGGGCCCACCCAGTACACCTGTAGGAAGAGGAAAGGAATAATCAGGCGTGGAGGGAGGAAAGAGAAAGGCTGTTCTTTTCTCAGCTCCAGAGGCAGAAAACAGATGTACTTGGGTACTACTTAAACAGAAATCAGCCCGGCCGGGCGTGGCTCAGCGGTTGGGCATCGACCTAGGATCCAGGCGATCGGGGTTTGATTCCTGGTCAGGGCACGTGCCTGGGTGGCGGGCTCGATCCCCAGCAGGGGGCAGTGGATCAATGACTCTCATCGTTGTTTCTTTCTCTCTCTCCCCCCTCTCCCTTCCTCTCTCTGAAATCAATAAAGATATATTTTTTTAAAAAGAAAGAAATCAGTTTGTTTGTGTGTGTGTGTGTGTGTGTGTGTGTGTGTTTTAAAACTCTAAACTGTTCCACTGTCTGCACCTCAAAATTCACCATTTCTTTTCTGACTCATCAAATTATTCCTTTATCCCATTTCTTCTTAACACAGGTATATTCTATCTGTTGTTATTAGTTGGTACTAGTTTACATATTACTTTGAAAAAAATTTTTTAATTGTGACAAAATACACATAAAATTTATCATCTTAAACGTTTCTTTTTAAAATTTGATTTCAGAGAGAGAGGGAGAGAGATAAATTTGTTGTCCCACTAATTTATGCATTCATTGGTTGCTTCTTATATGTGCCCTGATTGGGAATCAAACCTACAACCTTGGCATATGGGGATGACACTCTAACCTAATGAGCTACCTGGCCAGGGCTCTTAACCATTTCTAAGTTCTATAGTGTTAAGTATATTCATGTTGTTGTGCAAGTAATCTCCAGGACTTTTTCATCTTGCAAAACTGAAACTCTACACCCATTAAACAACTCCCCGTTTCCCCTCTCCCTAGCCCGTCAACTACCATTTTGCTTTGTTTCAATGAATTTGACTATTCTAGATACCACATATAGTTGGACTTAAACAGTATTTGTCTTTTTGTGACTGGCTTGTTTCATAAGCATAATGTCCTCAAGGTTTATCCATGTCGTAGCATATGACAGGATTTCCTTCTTTTTTAAGGCTGAATACTATTCCATTATATGTATATACTAAATTTTGTTTACTCATTCATCTGTAGGGGACATTTGGGTTGCTTCCACCTTCTGGCTATTGTGAATAATGTGGCCATGAAAATGGGTGTACAGCTTTGAAAAAACACCTTTTTTAAAGTTTAAAGCGAAAGAGTTTATTAGTAAAGCAGTGAGACAGAGAGTGGGCTACTCCACAGGCAGAGCAGCCTGAAAATATTTTAAAATTATTTTCATATATTTTGTCTGGCATATGGCCAAACAACACAAACAAACCAATTTTTATTGAGGACTTATTCCATACCAGATTCTGTGCTAAATATTTCTCACATATAACTTTAACACTTACTTTTCATTACACCTCATTTTATAGTAAGGAAATGGAGGTGCAGAATGACTGAGTTCTTGCCATGGTCACACAGTTGGCACAGTGCTAAAACTGGGATGAGGCCCAGGCCCACTGTGCCCATACACATCCTGACAGCTGAGAGTAGGAGTTTTTGTCTTCCTATTCAGTTGTCTGTCCTGACAGTGCTAGTTTTAGAATCCAGTGGATACTTAGTAAAATTCCCTGACTAACCAGCAAAGGACCTATGAACAAAATTCTCTCTTTCTGGCAAAATAATGAATCCTGCCCACACAAGCATCCCAAACTCTGCGACAGCACGCTTAGCTGAGTGCTGGTAGAGCAGTCAGCACATCCAGATGGAAAGCAGGGACCAAACCTGGAACCTGCAGTCCAAACCTGGAACCTGCAATGCACACCCATCCGGGAGGCCTTCAACATCTTGCTCCTCTCCCCTCACTCACCCAGTGGTTGGTGAAGTTTCTGGTGAGAATGGCAGGAGCAAAGGAGCGGGCAGGGTTCATGCCTGCACCAGTATAATACATCTGCAAGAGACACAGTTGTAACTGAGACACTTCCCCCCCTCCCCTCAGCTTCTCTTCCCCACAGCACACATGTCCCTGAGGGCTGGCACCTTGCCTCCAGCCAGCAGCAAGTAGAGAAGGAAAATCCCATGGGAGTCTCACAGTGGAGTGAAGGCACTGATGCCTCATCTGGGCATAGACTATGGATCCATAGTCTAAGCCCACATTTACCCATGATGCATGTATTTCCACCCTGGGTTCAAGAAGGACCAATTAAGGTGATCACAAGAGGGAGTAATAGGAAGGGTTGATTCCTCTGTGCTGACTGATATAGAGGGAGGTGAGTAATGTTCATGGTTGATAGTCAGGTGGGAAAGGTTTGGGGGCCCTGGAATCCTTAAAAGAGTAGTTGCTCCCCTCTCCTACTTACCCCAAAGAGGTGCCCCAGGGTGAGGGAGAAACCAACGGCCAGGGCCACAGAGCCCAGGCGACCATTCCGTCTCTCGTCATATGTGGCAAAGATGCAGAGCACGAACTGCAGCGTCAGGAAGATCTCCACCGTGGTGGCCTGGCTTACACTCACCCCTGGGTGCAACTAGGCAAAGAAAGAAGGGAGGAGGCTTATTAGGACTGTCACAGTGTTACCTCCTCAAGATTTCCCAGGTAGGCACCCCTCCCTCCTTATGGCATCAGTGTCCTGGAGATGAAGGATAATACAACTCTTTCCATAGTAACTGTATTTGTTTCTTAATTTCTCCTAATGTAGAAAATAATTGCACCCAGTTTTGTGATGCAGAAACTGAGGTCCCATAGGTAAAATAAGTTTCCTCAAGAACCTACAAGGAATTGGAAGGAAAGCTGGGACCAGAACTCAGGTTTCTTGATTCTTAGTCCAGAGCTCTATGCCTTCCTTATCCCCCCAAAGCACCTGCCAATCCTCTCCACCCTGGAACACACACACACACACACACACACACACACACACACACACAATGTTCCAGACCCTGAGGGTACTGATTCACCTGCACCAGGCAGGGAGGCAGGGCACCAGGTTCCCTCAGCCCCATTCAGCTGATCATTACCGTGTTAAGTGCTAGGTTTCCTCGGACGGCAGGTGGGGTAACACTATACAGCACGGCGGCCCCAGCCATGGCTCCTAGGAGTTGCGCTGCCATATAGCAGAAGGCACGGAGCAGAGACATCTGGGAGCCCACAAGAAAAGCAAAAGTGACTGCAGGATTGACATGGGCTCCACTGATGTGGCCCACAGCCTGCACCAGTGTAGCCAGGGCCAGACCAAAGGCCAGAGCCACCTGCAAGACATGCAGGGGTCCAGGGGCCCAACGCAGTGAGGCCCCCAGCCCAAAGAGGACATAGAAGAGGGTGGCAAAGAACTCAGCAAATATGGCCCTCCAGAAGGAGGCTGACCGCAGTTCCCACATGGCAGGGGGGATGGGCACAATGCCTGGGTCCCTGATACCCCCCTGGCCTGATCTGGGTGAACAGTCCCCTTTATAGAGGACTCTTAATCCCTGGGAGGGGCAGGGTGAGGTGGCTGGCCCAGCCTCTTAACCCCTACACAGCTGCAGAGGGCTGGGCCCATCCTCATGCATCTAATAAAGCTGCTGGATTTCCCCTTCCTCCTCAACTGGGAGATGAGCAGAGCCATGGGTGTAGAGGTGGGGGTAGGGTCAGGACTAGAGAGGCTCTGAAAGGAAGGGACCAGGAACAGAGGGACTGGAAGAGTCCCTTTCTTTTCATGTCAAAGTTGGGGCTCATAGTCCTGATTGACATCTATATTAGAACATTACTCAACTCTTCCTGGAAGGTCAGGCAAGCTGAGTTCACTTCATGGAGTATGAGACTGTGCTCCTGGGGGCCTCCAGGCTCCTCTGAGTCAGCCAGGAGTAAGGGTGGGTGTGGGGGTCAGGAGTGGGGTGCAGCAGGGATGTTGGATAACTGAAGAGAATTCTTTAGTCCTCTGGGATTAGAGGGCCTTTTTCCATTGGCTGGTTTGGGCTGGAATCTGTGGACCCTGCAGCTCTGGGACAAGAATAGTTCTGCTGTGTCTGGCTTTCTCTGACCTGGGTTCCCTATCCCCAACCCATGTCAGCACCTCCCTTTCCCAACCCTCAGCCTGGCCTTTTAAGCCACAGAGACATATGGTGGAAAAAGCTGTCTTCTACAGATAGGTTGGAAGTGGGGTTGGAGGGGGCTGGGCAGGGAAAAAGAGTTAAATCTCAGAATGAACTTGCATTTCACCTTCCCTGACTCACAAGGTCCTAGCAGCAGGTACTGAAAGAAAGGAAACTGAGTGATGGCTATGAAGCAGTGGGAGAGTTTAATGCCTCCTAATATGACTGTGATCAGGATACTGGAGTCCTAAACCATATTCCTTTGGGAGAGGTAGGGGTAAGCGTGTCTGGGGAAACAGGCTGGTCAAAAGACAGAGGACGATAAGATGGGGAAGGAAAGCTTGAAGAAAGAGGTTCAGTTGTGCTCAGGCTTGGTGAGGGACTTGGAACCTAGAAGTGGGGGCTGTGTGGTGGTGGAGAAGGTAAATGGGCTCCACTATATCCACATTGTGGCAAGTCTTAAAGGCCACAAGCTTTTCTCATGAAGCACCAGAGGAAAACAAAAATGTGAAGGATAGGCCTGTAATACTGGTGCCCAGCATCGGTCCCATCCAGTACACCTGTGGGGAGAGCGGAGGAACACAGATCAGGGCCTTTGCCCCTCTCCTCCTCCAACATCCAGCTTGGGGATGGACAGGAAGAGGTCCAGCAAAGGCCGAAGGCCCATCTAACTCATTCACATGCAGGAAGTTGCTGAGAACAGGTCAAAGGGCACCTAAGGGGACTGGAGCTTCCAATTTCATGGAAGAAGAACAACTTTTCAGAGGTCCTTGGAGTCTCTTGTGTTTTACAAGCCCCACTAACCTGACTTCCGGCCCTGTAACCCTGGCTTCATCTCACCCATTGGTGCTCCCAGATGCCAGTCATCACTGCTGGACACAGGGAGTGCCCAGGGCTCATGCTGCTTCTAAAAAAGTACCCCTGGGTAGGAGTAGAGTAGTAAATCATGGTGTTAAGACCAGAGTCTTTAGCAACAGATACTTTGCTTCAGATATGGGTGAGGATACAAAGGGACAGAACTAGTTCTGACGGTTGGTCGGAGTGTAAACTGGGATAATCATTTGGAACACAGTATAGCACTCTCTTGTAAAGATGAACAAATACATGCTTTCTCACCCAGGAATTTCACTGCTTACTTACACACCCAAGAGAAACTTTTCTATACCTCTGTCAGGAGACATACACAGGGATGTTTAGAGCAGCACTGTTCACAATAGCAAAACACTTGAAGCGACCCAAATGCCCATTGGCAGGAGAATAGATGAATAAACAGTGGTATATTCACACAATGGAAAATTATTGAACAGTCAAAATGAGTGAAACCCCACAGTGACACTCAATAATAAGGATGAATCTTGCAATAAAAAAATCAACAAAAAAAAATAGTTCCAGAAGACTATACATAGCATGATAACCTTTTTGTAAAGTTAAAAAAACACATCTAAAATGAAAATATGCTTTTCAGAATACTATAGATGAGATGAAACTACACAAAAGAGAGAACGAAAACTGATGAACACAGGATTCAGGATGGTGTTTGCCTTTGGTTAGGGGAGGCGAGGGGATGGAGTGGGATGTTTATGTATATATGTGTAGATTTCTGTAAGTGACTGTTAAGGTTCTAGTTTTTCTTGTGGATGGATGTGGATGGTTAATGATGATTAAGTATTATCTAAAAAAAACCTCAAGTAAGTGGGAGCCATATGTAGGCCAGCAAGGAGGGGATGTCATAAACAAAGAACTATTCTATACACTTGAAATCCATTAAAAACAGCAGCAACAACAAAAACCTTGGCTTTACCACTTTCTAGGTGGGGAAGTTATCCCCACTAAATGTAATCTGCAGGAGGGCAGAGATGTGTCTGATTTGTTCACCACTGCAAAAGCCATCCGTGCTTGGCACATTTGTTGAATAAATTAGTGTAAGCTCTCTGAGCCTCATCCCATCAAATAAGATAATGTAGGTAACTCTGGCCAGGAAGCTCAGTTGGTTGTAGTGTCGTCCCGTACACCAAAATTTGTGGGTTTGATCCCTGGTCAGGGCGCATATAGGAGGCAACCAGTCAATGTTTCTCTCACATCTATGTTTCTCTCTTTCCCCTTCTCTCTCTAAAAATCAATAAAAACATATCCTTGCATGAGGATTTTAAAAAAAAGATAATGTAGGTAAAGGCCTAGTATAGTGCCTGACACAGAATAAAGCACTTAATAAATAGGAGTCATTCAATGAGGGTTTTATTTCCAGGAAGGGATTATCCCTAACCACCAACCCTATAGCCTTTTATAATACGAGACAGAGGGCAAAGGACAGCTAATCTGGTTTCCTTATAGACACCAAATGAAATGGTTAGATTTCCTTGTCTGATGCTACCAACCTCTCTCCTTTATTCCTCAGCAAACCTCCCCCTGGAGAACTGAACTCCAGCCCATTTCCTTTCACACCAGCCTCTCCACTTAGTGGAATGCCAAACTTGCAAACTAGAGATGAACTCTCAAAAACTCACTTAAGTTTCTGCATGGATTTAGATGTAATTAATATACTCAATGTTTCCTGTTAGCCTAGCCTCTTAAAAATCTAACAAACAAAAACCTGTGTCTCCTTTGAGGAGCAGAACCCAGCCTTCCCCAAGCCCCCTATTTGGTATGGGTGGGGTTCTTACTCATGCCGGTGCTCCAGCAGTCACTGAGAGACCCACCACCAGGCTGCCTGGCTTCCCTGCCCCTCACCCCCCATGCTGCAGGGGAGCCACAGCAAACATGGTGAGTACCAGCTGGAGAGTGGAGAAAAACTCCATGCCCAGAACCTGGTCTATGCCTCCTCTTGCTCACCTAGAGGAGACTAGAGTGGCTAGGGACAAGGGGTGGGAGGACACATACATATTCCCATTGCCCTCAAGCCCCATGATTTATCCACCAAAGAAGCTTTAACCAAAGGGTCTGCAGCAACTCATCCAAACTCCTGAGTTGCTGAGCCAACCTCATTGGTCTATTCGCATCATATTGAAGGTGGCTTAATAAGAGGATACACAGAGCAGGGGTGCTCCCCTTTTTGTTCCTTCCTTAAAGTCTTATCAGCCACCCACCTCATTACCTACCTTCTCAGGGAGGGCGGCTGCTGCTAACCTGGTTGACCACCTGGGGCAGTGCCAAGTAGAAGACAACTAAGGCCAGGATGGCTGCTGTGCTCTGGGGCAAAACATAGGACACCCTTGGAGAGGGTCAAGCCAGTGGGCACAGAGCAGCGCCAGAGTTAGAACTGGATTTATCTGGGCCCCAGTGATCTCATCAAAAATCTGTGCCAGGCTCACCACCACCATCAGCTCTCCAGTCAAAGGGTGAGGGACTGTGCTTGGCTACGGAGCTCCCACTGGGCATGAGGCCCTAAGGACATCACCGACAAAGATCAGGGTGTCAGGCTTGTAGCTAGCACCTTTCTCCAAAGCCACTGGTTCTGCAGGTCCTGGGGGAGAGGAGGAGGAAGGGAAGGGAAGATCAGGCTGCCTGGGCTGGCAGTGTCTGCTCCACTCTCCCCGCTGGTCTCCCACCCCTTTCCTTCTTACCCACTTTCTGTTCTCCCTCTTAATGATTTCTCCCAACAAGGCCTGTCTCTTCATTCTGCCCCCAAAACACCTGATGTGAGGAAGGGAGACAAACCAAGGGACAGAATAAGGGAGTGGTCAGACAATAAGCCCCCATTTGGTGGGCTGGGATTTAACAGTGGAGAAGAGGAAAGGTCTTCCTTTCTATAGAAGAAGATGGTGGTTTCTCCTCTCCGCAGGGATCTCATCTCCCAGTTCACCATTTTTCCAGCCGGGTCCAGCATCTCTGTTGGGTGTCCTACTCCTGTTTGGAGGCTGCTTTTCTAGGTCTAGGTGAATGTAGTTGAGAAACGAGAAGCAAGTGTTTCAGGTGCCTTCCCAGGAGAGGGAGACAGCCAGAGAGGTGAGAGCTCCACTCCTGTGATCAGGAAGCACCTCCTGTCTTCTCCCTTCAGCCAGCAGAGAGGCACCTTATCCTCAATCTCTATACTCAGTGCCCTCCCCAAGGGAGCCTTAGACATTTGTACTCAGACCATTCTCACATCTAGGCATCCACTCTCTATAGCCTTGGCCCTGGGGATGCAAGGGATTCCTGGGGTCAATACTCCTGGGATCATCCAGGACACACCCCAGTTCATAGACATTTTTGAAGTTTTTTCCATTAAGAACTATGAAAATGGAGAAAAAAGATTTGTAAAATAACAAACTTGGAGTAGTTACAAAGTTATTTTAAGTCTTATGGCTTATAGTAGTATTCATCCTGGAGTCTCATCTATCTCTATATTTGATTGAATTATCTCTTTATTACTAATGATCAGTTTTTCAACCTCTTTATATTCCTGGGGCTAGTGATCCAAAGTTTACTCCCCTCTTTGGTAAAGAAGGCCCCATTTCTCAGTCCCAGACAGGTGCCATAGGGAGCATGAGCCATACTAGTAGGGAGCAGGTGAGTCCTTAAAGCTCAGACCAAGGCAGAGCTATTGGTCTTTCTTCATTTCTCCACAGTGGGTTCCACATGATTACTGTAGCCACCTCGGCAGTTGTCCAGGACTGATCTACCACCTTTTTAAAAAAATTATTTATTATTTATTTTTTTAAATATATCTTTATTGATTTCAGTGGGAGGAAGGGAAAGGGAGAGAGAGTTGAAACATCAATGATGAGAGAGTTGTCATTGATCAGCTGGGAGCCCACAACCCGGGCGTGTGCCCTGACCACGAATCGAACCGCAGTCTCCTGGATCCTAGGTCAATGCTCAACCGCTGAGCCACGCCCAGCTGGGCAATCTACCACCTTTTTGAAGAAACTCCCTAGCCAGCCCATATCATCGGGACCTAAAGAATAACCCAGCTTGAATTCCATAAACATATCTAACTTGAAGATCTTACAGGATTGTATAAGGATCACATGAGATATGCCCAAACAATATACATCTGTTAAGTTCGCTGCCCTAAAGTATAAATGAACTGATTCATGAATCTACCAGATATAAACATAATTTATGATTACTAAGTATTGAATATCCTCGTTAGCAATTACAATGTGGTTGAAGACAGCTATGGTCCTGAGGGGCTGAGTGACCATCCATCTCTGTTTCCACCATTTGAAATCTCTATACCAGCCCCACTCTCAGAATGCCAGGTCAGCATGTAACCCAGCTCCATTGTGTGGACAGTTTCAGTAGGACAAAGGCCTGGCATAGCACACACCAGCCTAGCTGCCGCTTTGGCTAGCTCCTGGGCACCCCCTTTTCTCTCTTTCTCTGGTTTTACTTTGCTGACTGCTAACTCCTGGCAAAGTCCAGAACAATCACCAAGCTCTGAGTGTATCATCCCTCTTCCATCCATAGTTAAAGGCTGCAGTTAGCACTTGGATTGGCTGGGACCCCCACATGCTAGAAATGGGGTAACCCAAGAAACAGAGTAAAGATAAACTGGCCCATCCTGTTCTTGCCTCCTTCTCCCCTTCCTTTCCTACAAAGCCAGATCCAACCCCAAGCCAGGCAGACGAATGCTATGAGTCAGGTCCTATTCTAAGCACTTTATATGTGTTATCTCAAGTACTGGTATTCCTTAGGATTGTGCCTTCAGTTTTTCCCCACTTACTTTAGTTTACACACTCTCCTTGAATGACTTCACCTATGTCCATCTCTTCCTCGAAATTTATACCCATATATTTACAGAACATTTCCCCCTGGGTGTCCCATAGACACCTCAGATTCAAAACTCAACTAATTATCTTCCCCCCATCATCCAAACATGCTTTTCCTTCTGTATTTCCTCATGAAATCAGGAACCTATGAATTAACTTTCCTTCCCCCATCCTCTCACTCCCACGTAACCAGTCACTAAAGCCCCATCAATTCTACCTCTTAGGTAGCTGAGCCCCCATCTCATCTGAGAACTCTAGTGCCCTCAGACCCTGTTTCTAGTCTCATCCCCTCTAATTAATTCTCCATGTTGCTGCCAGCTTTATCTTTATAAAAGTAATTTGTCATTTTCCTGTATTCCCTTCAACAGCTCCTTAATGCCTGAAAGATTTTAAAAATCACTTTTATTAGTATTTATTTTATGCTGAATTTAGGCCATAAGTTTTTGTTTCTTCAGTTTTTTCTGGGATATCTTTTTCTTCTGTGCAACTTCCTCTTCTGGTTTAGAAACAAGCTGCTTTTTTTCAGTTACAAATGTCTCAGTGTGCCTGGGTGAGCTCATGTATGGGATAATCCACCCATTAGCTCTGTAAATTCTGTGCTGGATCTTGGGAGCTTTGTTCACTTGGGTGGGCTCAATGACTAGACAATCTACATCTAAACCCTTCAGTTCAGCATTATTTTCTGCATTTTAAAGCATCTACAGCAAAAATTCAGCACTTTTTTTTGGGCCACTGACCCTGTGTCCAGTCACACTGTTTGGCTGGACACACTTTCCAGTTCCACTGTTGTCACAACAGAATGCTTCTGTAAAGTGATATCCTTCAGATACTTGGAGGCTTTTCAAATATGCAAACCTTTGATGGCCTGGGCAGTTTCACAGGTGTTCTGAAAGTGAACACAAAGATTTGAACCTCTTGATTTGCATGATTTTGTGAGGTTTTTCTGGGTCAAGTGAATAGAGAACCATTTTCTAGGGTCACCACTGGCTGCTTTCAGGAAAAGTTGAAAGATTCTTACCATGGCATATGTGATTCTTCATAATTCAGCCTCAGCTTTCCCAACGGCCCTCCTTATCTCCCCAGCGGGAGACTGGCAATATTGTGCTTCTGTGGTTTCAAACATGCTTCAAACATGCCATTCAGTTTCATAATCCAGTGCTTTAGCCTAAACTGTTCCCTATACCTTAAATGTCTTTCCCCCTTTTGTTTGTTAAGTAAAATTCTATCACTTCCTAATATTATGCACGGAAATGTTAAGAATTAATTACTTGTTCATTAGCAATGAGGCAAGTAAATCATCTGAATGATGGTGAGTTTATTAGATGGATAGTGCATCTGTAAACGTGAACTCATGCAACAGATGCCAGGTAAACTATTAGCTTCAGCTCTCACTACCAGGATAGGAACCTACAGAAACAAAATCCTGAAACTTTCCTCTCATTATTACTAAAATGCCTAAAGTACCGACAGAGAAGGATTCCCAAGGAAACGTCTCCTCTAACCATTTGCTCCTAGGCTTAAAAGGAATAGAAACCTCTTCTCATATATTAAACCAGATGAAAAGGCTGGACCAGGCTGACCCCTGGTGGAGGGAATGAGCCACTGCACTCGAAGAATGTGGTTACAAAACTCTTCTCCCTTTATACTACGCATTCATTTATTCATTCAAAAACAATGAACACTTACTCTGTACTACTAGGAACACTGAGGCCCTGGGGCACAGAGAACAAAGGACTTAATCCCTATTCTTTAGAATTCACAATCCAGACCTGGCTGGTGTGGCTCAGTTGGTTGGAGCATCATCCCGTATACCAGAAGGTTGTGGATTCAATTCCTGATCCAGCCAGGCATGTATGGAAGGCGACCAACTGATGTTCTCTCTCACACCGATGTTTCTCTATCTCTCTCTCCCTTCCCCTCTCTCCAAAAATCAATAAGCGTATCCTTGAGTAAGGATTAAAAAAACAAAAACAAACTGAGGTTACTGAGGAACATCCAGGTGGAAATGTCCAGTAGGCTATTGGGTATACAGATATGGAACTCAGGAAAGAGATATGGGATAGAGTTTTTGAGAATCCTCCAATAGGTGACGGGACTCCACCAATGTAGATGAGATACTCAAGAGTATGTATATTGGGGAAGACTTTAGTTGAGATCTTCAGCAGGAAGAGGTTCCTTTACCTGCTTAACCACTTTTGCTTTTCAAGCTATAGCTTCCCAACACTCCCTCATATATAAGAAACCAGAGGCTTCTCCTTTGCTTACTGAGCATCTTGTAATCAATCACGACACTCAGTGCATCCTATTGCGACTGCCAATATTCTCATTTATCTCCTCACTAGATTGTAGACCTTTGAAAGAGGGACTGCGTTTTGTGAGAAAAACAAACTGTAGGAAGCTGTCATGTGTTATGACCATGCAGGCATATTAAAAGATTTAAGTATGGTATTGGCAGGATCAGATTTGTGATTTAGAAATATCACTCTGACTGTAATGTGGACATTGGATTAAAGCAGACATATAGAAGCTGGGAGACCAGCTTAGAAGCTACCCATTAAAAAAGAGAAAGCCCAGCCTGGTGGGCCTATATCAGAGGTTGAGCATCCATCCAGGAAATTGCGGTTCCATTCCCTGGTCAGGGCACATGATCCCCAGCAGGGGGCGTGCAGGAGGCAGCTGATCAATGATTCCCTCTCATCATTGATGTTTCTGTCTCCCTCTCCCTCTGAAATCAATAATTAAAAAAAAATAAATATAAATATAAATAATAAAAAAGAAAAAGAAAAATCCTCAATTGAAGCCAAGGATGACAGTGGCCTGAACTAGTGCCATTTCTACAAGGAACAGTGGTTGACCTCTGGGGTAGAGGGAAGAAATTTTGGTTAATTTTTTAGACCCTTAAGGACCTAAAATTGCTTTTTTGAGGGATAGGAGCGTGGAGATGGAATGTTGATGTGGGGCTGGTCAGCAGAGCCTTGATAAGTACACAGATTGAAAAATTTAGAAAGCAGGGTTATGGAGTCTCAAACCAATGAAAATGTTAAATGTAGGTCCTCCATAATCAACCGCCTCCTACCTGTTCACTCAACCAAAAATAGTGATGTTTTGGTTAAGTTGGGAAAATCGAATATTGAGTTAAACCCTTTATTCCCAGTCCTGAAAATACCAAACCAACATTTACCGTCTTTATGTGTTTAATATTTATTAAAATAACTGTTGCTTACCCAGTAGTTCCTACTTGTCAAGTTGTATTCTAGGCTATTCTCTTTTAATTTTTTGTAAGGTCTGTCGGCTAGATTTTTTAATTATTATTTTTTGCACAGTTCAGTGAATTTTAATGTCTCCCCTTTGGGAGAGGGGAGGTGAAACTACCAACTTTTGGAGACGCCCCAAAGGTGGTATGGCATTTTGGTAAAGAAAGGATTTGGTTCAATTCCTCGCTGGTTTAGGATATCAAAAAGCACATAAAATTGCCTCAACTGCTCTGGGCTGAGGCAGAAGGTGAACTAGGGAGGTGCTCTAGGGCAGATGGATAGAGCAAGGCTCAAGTTCTTGAGGGCACAGGTAGTTGGTCCTGGGTGAACGCTGGGGCGGCGGAGGGCAGCCTGAGGCTCAGTCCGGGTGGAGGCTGCTGCGGTGGCCCAGTCAACCAGCTCCCTGCTCTGGAACCACAGCTGATCTCCCTCTGGGCGCCCTCCACGGAGTCGCTGGCATGGAGGACGTTCCTGCTGACGTGGAAGCTTAAGTCTCCACCAATGGCGCCCGGGCAGCCTCAGCGGAGTCAAGCTGTCCTATCACGGCCCTTGAGGTGCTGACCACACTGGGGCCTTCCCGGGTCACGGCCGCCGCGGGGCCGGAGCTCATGTAGCTGCTGAGGGCTGCGTAGAAGGGCTTCCTCCGAAGGTCGTGGTAGTGCCCAGCAAGGACGCTCTCTGGCGCCTGAAGCATCTTCAGACCCACCAGCTTGAAGCCCCTCCTCTCAAAACGCCTCATCACATCCCCAACAGGCCACCGCTGCACCCCATCTGGCTTCACGGCCACCACGGTGCGCTCCCGGGTCCAGGGCCGTCCGGAGCTGGGGCGCAAAAGCAGCCTGGGGGACCCGGGCCCTGGGGCGGCACAGCAACTGCCTCAGAGCTGCGCGCTCTGAGGCCGCTCATGGCGCCGGGCCGCGGGCGCTGGCTCTGCCGGCTCAATATTTTTGTTTTACAAATGAGAACACGAGAGTTCAGAGCACTTAAGTGATTTGTCTAAAGCCACACAGGGGAGCTGGGTTCGAATCCAATTATTGTTTAATTCTAAAGCGACTTTTAACCATCTTGCTACACCATCTCTCTAAACGTCCTATTTCGTTAAAACGTGAGCAATACTCCTCCCGCAGAAAAAATGAGTAAACTGCATCCACCGCGGACCGCTCACTAAAATGGCGGCTCCCTGCCGGCCGCGGGCTCGCTTACGTCATGACACCGCGCGACCTCCTCCCGCGCGCCACGTGCGAGCGGAGCAGGCGGGGCCGCCGGAGGGGTCTCAGGCCGAGAGGCGTGCCCTGTTCTTCCGGGGCGCAAGATGGCGCTGCCCTTTGCACGTTCGCTGTGCCTGTGCCGCTGGGGAGCCAAACGACTGGGGGTTGCGGCAGCAGAAGCCTGCAGAGGTAGGGTTATCTCCTTTTACCACAAAATGGTTTCCGTCTGTTATTCCCAGAGCCCTTTGGGTCATTTTCCCTTTCCCACCTGCGTTGGTGTTGAGATTCTGAACCTAGGACATTGGTTTCTTTAAAACCCAGGGCTTTGCCAGTCCGAGCTTTTCGGCTCCTTGGGCTGCCCACATAAAGCGCTCCCGCTTTCTTGCCCGCTTGACATTGACTCTCCCCTGCTTCTTCGTGATCTCATGACAGCCTGCTTCAGATAGGAATATGTATATATATCTCTAGTTCTAGGGTTCTAGCCCCTGTCATTCAGTCTTTTTTGCTCTGTCCGCAGGCATCAGTTTCAAACTGCAAGAGAAGACCGCCCACAGCAGCTTGGCGCTCTTCAAAGGTGACACAGGTGTGAAATATGGCATGGTGGGATTGGAGCCCACCAGGTTGACCCTGAATGTGGAGCGCTTCCGGGAGTGGGCAGTGGTGCTGGCAGACACAGCGGTCACCAGTGGCAGGCACTACTGGGAGGTGACAGTGAAGCGCTCCCAGCAGTTCCGGGTAGGAGTGGCAGATGTGGACATATCTCGGGATAGCTGCATCGGTGTTGATGATCGTTCCTGGGTGTTCACCTATGCCCAGCGCAAGTGGCACACCATGTTGGCCAACGAGAAAGCCCCTATTGAGGGGATCGGGCAGCCAGAGAAGGTGGGGCTGCTGCTGGAGTATGAGGCCCAGAAGCTGAGCTTGGTGGATGTGAGCCGGGTTGCTGTGGTCCACACGCTACAGACAGATTTTCAGGGTCCGGTGGTACCTGCCTTTGCCCTATGGGATGGAGAACTGCTGACCCACTCAGGGCTTGAGGTGCCTCAGGGCCTCTAGTATGTCCATCAGTAGAGTTCCTAATCATGCTCTTGGCCAGTCTCCTCCTGAGAGTGTCTGAAACCTTTTAACTTTGCCTCAAGCAACCTCTAGCTTCCACAAGTCAGTGTCCGGTCCCCTGTGCAATATCTTAGTCATTTTCCTCTCCCCTACCTGTGAAAGCTAGTCTACTGCCAATTTTCCCAGTCTACCATGAATGTCTTTTCCTTAATTTGCTTCCTTTGGTCCCTCTGTCTTCCTGTGCCCAGGCCTTTCTCAGACTGTGTCCAGTCCTGGGGTCTTACCTTTCAGCTTTGTTTGAATTTATTCATCACTATGATACCTTTCTCTCCCTTTGCCCATGTGTAACTTCTCTTTGTTCTTGGGGTACTACTGAATCTCTCCACAGTAAATCCTTTCTACCTCTGGCTGGAGGAGTGGTTCAGTGACTTGGCCTTTTCCCTAAAGCACATACAGAGTCTGGGATCTGGCTTTCTCAGGAAGTGCTTTACTGACAGAGTGAAGAACAGAGCCCTTCTTCCCCAGTACCTCAAAGCCTGACTCAGCCCCACATAGCTGCAGCTGTCCTCACCGTTGAGTCCATCTGCCTTAATCTGCACACCTCTGACACATGGTCAATCCGTTGTAATCATTGGGCCAGTTACAATCATTACCAAAGGGAAAGAGACACTTGGGGGATATCAAGGGGATTACTGCTGGAAACTTTATTCTTGAGAAGTTGTATCTTCATTTCTGCTACAATTGGAACTTCCAGAGGGAGGAAAGACCTGAGGTCTTGCACAATACATTTTTGGGCCTGCTCAGACCCAAGCCCTCACCCTCCCATCCCCACCTTGGCAGCAGAATACACTTAACCTAAAGCAGTATTAGGGGTTGAGAAAACCTGGTGGGGTGAGCATGTATATGAAATATGTATTTCTCTGTCTGACCCTGTGTTTCCATCTTATTCTGTCTTTATGATGGTGATGCAACTGAATGCCTCTAGGAGAGAAAGGGACGGTGGGTTTAGCAAAAATAATCATTTGTGTAATTAAAGTTTATTTGAACACAAAATACTTTCTCTGTCTATAAAATTTCTGCTTCCTGACCAAGGGGGGCAGATCTCTCCAGACCACTAAAGCCAGGTGCATAGCTCTGTGGATAGATACATGAGCATGGTGGCTAGAACCCCATCACCAGAGCATCTCTCTCATGATGGTTTCTTCAGGGAGAGGAAGAGGGGACCCAGGTGAAGACCCAGGAAGATTTTGAGTGGGCCAGGCAATTAGGCTATACCTTGAAGAAGCCCACAGTCTCCATGGATAGCTCTACTGCAGGTATCCACCTAGGCACTTCTCTATACTCTGCCAAGGGAATGGGGTATTTTGACTCCCACAGAAATCACTGG
This sequence comes from Miniopterus natalensis, assembly GCF_054644295.1. Classification (NCBI taxonomy): domain Eukaryota; kingdom Metazoa; phylum Chordata; class Mammalia; order Chiroptera; family Miniopteridae; genus Miniopterus; species Miniopterus natalensis. The sequence goes on along the minus strand of NC_142082.1, from coordinate 137,416,097 downwards.
CCTGTCTTGGTCTGCACTGAAGCAGTGCAGCTCTCTGTAGCATGTGTTTGGTGTTTATGGGTTAAATATGTGGCCAATTCGTGCTTTTTCTTGAGCAGGGACCGTGCGTGCTCCATGTTCACACCATGCTCTCTAAGTTCTCTTTAGACAGAGCCTCAGCTGCTACTTCAGCCTGAGTCTCATATGGTGTGTAGGAGTCCTGGTAATCTTGAAGTAGTTTCACCACCTCCAGGTGATTGAACTGCACAGCATCATCCAGGGGAATGTTGCCCCACCTGAGAGGAACAGAGAAGACAGAGAGTGCCCCAGTTGTATACATAACAGTGGTGGCTGGAGGGCACTAGTGAAGAAACTGCTGCCCACTCCCCACCCTCACCCCCTTTTAGCTTAATCCTACTCACCTGTCCTTGACAAAAGGATTCACTTTGCAAGCCTCAATCAGGAATTTAACAACTTCAATGTGTCCTAGGAATATAGGCAGAAGGAAAATGAGAGGGTATAGACGCTGAACCTTTTGGTGACAGCACTGGTACACACCCTTGGCAGCTGGAGTTTTGAACCAATAAGGGAGGGGAAAAGGCCTCTTCCCATTTTGCTCCCTGCAGTACCCAATAATAGCCTCCAAACTGTAGGGCATCTGGACAAAATAAGTGGCTGCCCCTGTAACCTTGAGGGCATACCCAATGGGGGGGTACTCTTGGTAGAAAAGGAAGGGTCTTATGACCTACTTCCCCTCTTATTTAACCTTTAGATACCTTCAGCTGCAGCAACATGCAGGGCTGTGCGGGAGTCATAGTCTTTCTGTTCCATGTCCATAGCTGACAAGGCAAACCTGAGGGTAGTGGAAAGCAGCTGAAGTAACCCATATCAGCCTATAATAACTCATGTCCTTTCTGAAGTGGGGTCAGACTGGATAGGTTCCGGAGCTTATGCCAAGATCTGTAGACCTCGCACAATGTGTTCTCTACCCAAATGAGACTCTTACTCCCACATCAGAGAGACGGGAGTGTGATGGTTCCAGAAACATCATTGCTTACCCGTGGTAGGTACCCAGTACATATTTACGGATGTTGTAATCCATTAAAGGCAGGGTCCTTACCTAGCAACTCTGCTCTTGACACCCAGGTTAATCATAACAGTGGCTACCATTAATTAAGGTCTTACCACATGGCAGGCACTGTACTTTGAAAAAAAATCTCAATTTAAGTGCAGTGTGTCCATTTTATCTGACTAAAGCTGAAGCACTTAACTATTTTGCTATGGTAACTCCTCATGAGATCTCTAACCACGAGTATTTTATTATGTTTATTTGGTCACAGAAGTACCTTCGAAGAGCTGAGACATCTCCACTATAGGCAGCAAATAAGAGGTTTACCACAGTCTTGTTCTGGAAAACAGATAATACCCACTTGAGATCAACTGTGACTTTGAACCCACCCATGCCCAGCTCTGCCCTGTGACCCTCCTCCATGGATGCTTAGCCAAAGGTATTGCTGAAGTGTTATGAAATGTTCTATTCTGAAGTATTCTTAGAAGCCAACTGGGGATTTCCTTACCCTAACTTCTCCCCCTTCACGCCGTGGGTCTAACTTCCGAGCACAGTGCCTCAGGTTGTCATAGTTGTGGAAATTGAAGAGAGACACCAACTTCTAAAATTGTAAGCCAAAGAGATTATTTACTTCGCTCCTTGCACTTAGTAGGAGCTAAAAACTGCTTTAGTTATTCATTCAAGAATATTTAGTACTACATGCAAAGTAACTTACCTGGCAGAAACTGATGCCCCTGTGGCTGTTCCCCAGCTTGTCCAGTGGAGGTGAGATGCACATCATTCCCATGACATTGGGTACCACCAGGAGGATGGCTCCTGACACAGCTGACTTGGCTGGCAGGCCCACCTTGAGGATAAAGTTCAAACTGAGGATGAGCTAGAGGTGTCCCAAGTCTGGGTTAATAGTTTATCCCAAATGACTGTGTGGGCAAGGCCATACCCATCTCAACCTTTTGGCTTGTTAATTAGCTTTTCTTACTCCTGTACTCCCCTATCCCCCTTAAATTCATGGCTGCAGTAAGGAAATATTTAGTGAGCATCTACTCTGTGACTGATGCTAGGACTAGGACAGAGTCATTTAACTTATATCTGATGGGAGGAGATAGACAGTAAATAGGTAAACAAATAGACAAAAATAGTCACAGCTTATGATAACTCAGAAGAAAAGAAGTAGGGTTCTGTGATAGAGAAGGAGGTAGGAGGGGCACCCACTTGAGATAAGGGTGGTCAGAAAAGCCTCTCTATAGAGGTGACATCTAAACTGAAATCTAGAGAAGCACCAGTCATGGGAAGGGCCACAGAAGAATAGTTCAGGAGCTGCAACATGGTGTGTTTATGTGTTTGAGGGACTTGATTTATTTGACAAACCCCTAAGGATTCTGAGCCTAATCACCTGGCTGGAAGTTAGTAAATGAGAGGCAGGAACAAGCTTCCACCTCTCCACCTTCAGAGACTCAGTGTCCTCTCTTCTTGGCTATGGGCTTGTGGCAAATGGATAAAAGGGCCAGAAGCACTCACATGGAAGGCAAACTGGCCCGAGAAGTCATACATGCCGCAGGAGTGCATGAGGCTGAGGGTGTTGCGCACTGCTTCAGCACTCAGCACGCTGTCGCCTGTGATGGGGCAGATCCCGCCATTGGCCAGGGTGGCTGCCATGACACTGCCTGATTCACAGGTTACCTCCACGGAGCACAGCTATGGAGACAAGGCAGAGGTGAGAGTGTAGTGTGGACCTGAACACTTTTTTCTTGGATGTAGGGCAACATTCTTGGCATCCTGATCTTTTAACAGGTTCCCCTGGTGTTTCTGCAGAGGAGCATCCCTTTGGGTCAGAGCAAGGAGTACAGTCTATCCTGCTCCCTTGGCCCTGAGTTGAACAGCAGTGTCTGCTTACCTGGAAGTAGAGATCGAGGGCAGCCATCATGTCCACCCCCTTAGGAAAGCACTGCAAGGAAGAAGAGGAGAGAGCATTTCTTTTCAGTCCCTTTCACACTGCCAGGATCTCAGCCAAAGTCCCCAACCCCAACTGCCCTTCCCCAGCCACAGAATTCCCAGGGACTTTCTCTACCAGCCTCTCCCAATTACCTTCTTTTCCTTTAGATAATAGCCGATGGCATAATTCCGATCCCCCGTTTCCTTCTCTGACTGGAATCTGAAGCAAACACCCAATTTAGTACTTGGTTTGATAGAGACAGAACTATAGCGCACATGTTACACTAAATCAGCCCCTTTATAAATTCTCACAGTAATACTGGGAAACTTCTAAACCCCAGCAAGTACTGGGCAGAGCTTTATTATAAAGTATAAAAAACAAAACACCCCAAATTGTCTAGCAATCTAGTCTAGGAAAACTGGTGAGGTCTTTGACTTTGAGAGGCTTGGCAAGAAACCCTCATACCACCTTGCTCATTAAGTACTAAATAGAAATGGAGCAAATTATTTTACAAAGTAAACAAATGCCAATGAAGGGGCTCAGAGGAAGCTGGGAGGCCAAAGTTCCCCTGGGCTTTCTTCCTCCTAAAATTCCATCATCCCCCTCCATCTCTCTCTCTCTCTCCCTCTCTCTCTCTCTTTCTCTCTCTCTCTCTCTCTCTCTCTCTCACACACACACACACACACACACACACACACACACTGCATTCAGCCAATCCTGTGAACAAGGTCTTACGTGGCATTGCTGAAACCCACGTATTCATTTCCAGCCATTTTGTTCAGATATTGCAACACCTAGAAGACAAAAAGGGGCATGGGAGGGACCAGGTGAGTGAGGACCCGTACTAACTCTCTGAACTTCTCAGCTCTTATCCCAGAAAGAATTTCAGGTGCCTTTCTTCTCTGAGGCCAGCAGATCCCCACAGCTCTGGAACTAAGGCTTTTAGATGGGGTGGTGCACTATCAAAGTGGGGTTAGATCCAGGTACTGGGGCAGCTGGAGAGGACAACATGCCATGGAGAAAAGCAGCCAGGGGCTGAGTAGCAAGGAAACTTACAAAATCAAACTTCTCTGCTTTGTTACAGTCCATCTGCAGAGAGAGAGAGAAAGAGAGAGATCAGTATTCCAAGTCTAGGAAGATGACAGGAACATCAGAAGGACCCAGTTAAAGTGTTAGACTGGTTTTGCTACTGGGAATGTTACATTTTACAATGACTTCTTTTTTTCAAAAAATACTTTTTTTAATCCATGCATATCTAGTTACCTTAGAAACCAACCCATTTAGATTTTATTATCAAGTGATGAATACAAGTAAAACCTCACCTCTGAGCCTCACTCATCCCTGAGTCTCACTCACTTCCATCCTCAATTCCAACCCTCATCACCAGCTCCCACTTTCATTTACCTGATTCTAATCTGTCCCCAAGCCTCACTCCTATTCCTGATGCCCATCCCCTACACCCCACGCTGGATCCTTACTCTGTCCTTTCCCTGACTCTCATAGCCATCTCCAAGACTGGAGTGACAGGAATGGGGTGAGGGTGTGTGTTGCATACATTATAATATTCAAGTATGTCAATTATATTATAATTGAAATAAATCTAAAGAGTTTAGCTGAGAGTCAAGTCCAATAGAGTCTGCTTAGATGGGAATGGGATGAGGCAGGTTCCAGATACAGAGTTATAGAGAGAGCTACCCGGAGCATCTGTCCAGCTCTCCAGGAAGCCTGGTCTCCTCCCACGCCCATTACTTCTACACTTGTCAGCTACAGTGTCAACACCACTGGGACTCTGACACCTAAGTCCCTGGGGGAAGGGCTCATAACACCACCTTCCCCAGGAGGGGCTGTGATTGGCTTCAGGGTATTGCTGCCCACATTGCTCTCAGGTTGTTTCTCAAGCCCTGGGAGACCTACAGCTGACAGGCAAGCCTGATACTCTTGTTCAAGGCCAACTCACAGTTCCAGGTGACGTGAATAGCTATCCTGGCTTGGCCATTCACCCTTCCTTCTGTGTGTCCCTCACCCAGAAGTGGCCAATCAGCACCTAATAGTGTTGTCCTCCCCCCTGTGTCTGGCATTTGGCCCTTGGTCCTAGGCAGGGGTCAGGACCTGCTCACTTCTCTAAGGGCCAGGAAACTCTGGGCTCCTGACTCATGGGTGGGGGCAGGGGTACAGTTCCTTTCACTAACATCCTCAACACAGTGTGTGCCCTCACTGCCTCCCGGGAGTCCTCAAAGGAATCAAAGCCCCACCAGTCCCCTGGAGAGCTGGACAGATGTGAGTGATATAGGAATAAAGGGGTTTAGAGAAGGGTGGCACTGACCTTGATCAGGGAGCTCACGACAATGGCACCAGCATTGACCATAGGGTTATGGGGGATTCCTGGGGAAATACCAACCACCCAATGTTTCATCATTCACTGAAGAAAACCTCCTTTATAGCCTGCCTGTTCCTCAGGCTAGACTAGAAGGATTTCTTGCTGGGGAGGATGGAATGACAGAGCCAGTCAGGAGGGACAGAGAAATAAAAAAGGTGGGGGTGGGGGTGGGGGTGGGGATGGGGACACGAAGGGGGCATTTATGAATCTGGTCTGAGCCCTGGTAGTGCCCACCTTCCTCATTGAGGGAGAGCTTGTTGTAACGCAGGCCACTGGGCTCCTTGCCCACAAACTTGTGCACGTAGTCAGTCCCTAGGGTGCTTACAGAGATGGCATAGGTGAGGGGCTTTACACAGGACTGCAGGCAGAAGGGGATCTTTGTGTGGCCGGCGGAGTGCCTGGAGGTAGACAGCTGCCATGAGAGGTCGGTCTGTGTTCTGCACCTGTGCCCTGCCTCCCCTTCCTCTCACCCAGCATCTCACCGCTGACCATCCACAGTGCACAGGGAGACGCCCCACAGGTCTGGGTTTGACTTGGCCAGCTGAGGGATGTAGGCTGCCACCTGGTCATGAGTGGGTAGAGAAAACAGGGGCAGAATGGAGATATGGATGTGAAGAAGGGGAATAGAGCTGAGGTTCAGGGTCAGGAGAAGCTTTTAGATAAAAGCTAAAATTCTGTTTTCTGCAGGGCAACAGGGTTCCCTCCTGCCTGTTGTTCTCAGAGACACCCAAGACTTATGTCCTAGAAGACCTTATCTTTCTGTAGCTCCACTCCTATAGAGATGGCAATAAAGCCCATGGAAGGTAAAAAGAGAATTATGGGGTCTGCTTCCCCTTTTGGTACTTAGGCTCAATTATCCTACAGGTGTCTTTCAAAGTTCTTTTAAGTCCTTATGCCAAATGTCTCCATAAAAACCTCAGCTTCTTACCTGCTCTAGAAATCACATGTATAGAAATACATAAAGCCCTTGTCCCCATTTTTAGAGGTTCTGCTCCTCATCCCTTATCAATTGGATTCCCAGTCCCAGGAAATCTCCAAGAAGCAAGGTATATCTGGCCCAGAGCCCTTGCCCCTCCCTTAGTCCCCTGGCCCTCACTTTGCCTCCAGTGAACTCTCCGGCATCCTCAAAGATGCGATCCACATGTCTTGTGAACTCCTCAAAATCAGGAATGACAAACTTCTTCCGGAATGCCTGGGTCAGGAGCACAATGTTGCTGCTCACACACCTGGGTTCCAGACATGAGTGGGTTAGGGAGCTGGAGAATTGCAGTTGTGACTCACTCTGGAGCCATGGAAATTGGGAATAAAGAAGGTGTGAGTGTTCATCAGGTGTGATGTTATCTTTCTGGGTCTTAAGTTTCTTTGCCTCTACAATGAAGGGCTGCGCCCTAGCTAGATTGGCTCAGTGGTTAGAGCGTCAGCCTGCAGACTGAAGGGCTCCTGGTTCTCTTCTGGTCAAGGGCATGTACCTCAAGTTGCTCAATCCCCAGCCCCGGTTGGGGGGTTGTGTGCGGGAGGCAACCAATTGATGTGTCTCTCTCACATCGATGTCTCTTTCTCTCTCTGTCTCCCACTCTCTCTGAAAAGTAATGGAAAAAAATTAAATAAATAAATAAATAAAATGAGGGGTTGGAATAATGTAGAAAGATATACCAAGAAAAATAAATACCTGAATAATATGTATAGTAGGTCATCTTTACATTTTAAAAATCCTAAATAAACATAATTACATATATTCCTCTATGTATATAAGTGCGTATGACATTATCTAAAAGATATCCACTAATCTGTTAATAATGTTTACTTCTGGGAAATGGAACTGGGATTGGAGAGACAGGGAAAGAACATGTATTTCTATATTGTTTGAACTCTTATAATGAGTATATGCATACCCATGTGTAACTTGTGTGATAAATAATAAAATAAAATGAGGGGCTGCACTATCCAATCCCCAAGATCCCTTCCTGCTGTTATAATCTATGCCCAAGAACATTTTTGAGAGTGGTGCTCTGTTTCTGGGGTCCTCACTTTTGGAAGAGCTCTCGGTCCAAGAGGCCACCACTGCTGGACTCTCGAACCATGCGGCGCATCTGGCTCATGCAGTCTCGGAGCCGGGGATCTGACGTCTGTAATCCAGTAGCCTTCAGTGCCTTTAGGGTAAAGAAGAAGCTGATAAGGTCAGCCACAAGGACAGTAGTACAATCCTAATAATCTTTTGCAATGGATAACAATTAGCTCAACCCCCAACTACTACATTAGGTATAACAGGTGGGTTTGCAAACTAAGAAATGAGGGAATGGAGCAGCTTTGAAGGTTAATGGGGGTTTCCTACCCTTTTTCATCAAGGTAGCTGGTTTCTAAACCCCTTAGGTCAAAGTCCCAAACCAAGAAGATGGGTTGAATCAGAGGGTTTAATCTTCCCACCCTGGGGCAGGGATGGGATTATCTCATCAGCCTAGGCATCTGCTATTCATCCTCATGAAGCAACCCATTATTAGCTGTCCTGCACTTGTCCTACCCTCCTTTTCCCACTTTCAAGAGATCCCAAGGGACCTGGCCAGGTAGCTCAGTTGGTTAGAGTGTTGGCCTGTTACACCAAGGTTGTGAGTTTGATCCCCAGTCAGGGTACATGTAAGAATCAACCAATGAACGCATAAGTAAGTAGAACAACAAAATCGATGTTTCTCTTTCTCCTTTTCTCTCTCTAAAGTCAATAAGTAATCCCAAGGGATTAGGGTTCTGAGTGGGTAGAGAAACTTACAGTTGTGAACTTGTGTATAGGGATTCGTTCCTGTCCCTCAGCAATAGTGTAGAAGAGCAGATCACCCAAGCGGGACAGCATACCACTCTCTGACGAATCACTGTTTGGGGGGCAGAGATAGGGAAGGAGGGCAGGAACCTGAGAACTGGTCCTTGCTCCTCCTGGAACATGGACTTATAAGTAGTAGGTGTCCTCATTCTAGGCCTCCTCCCTGAGCTATCTTATCTATCCCTATAATTCTAACTTTCACATCTGTCCTGAGCAGTCTTAAATTTTATTCACTAGCTTTCTTTTGTTCCTGACCTTTAGACTTTTATTTCTAGCTGTCTTCTAGACACTTCCATTTCTAGATGTCCCACAGGCACCACAAACTCAGTATGTCCAAACCTGAGGTCATTTCACCTCCCTCCCTCTGCTCTTCTTCTTGTGGAAATCTGGGTTCACAGTGTTACCATTCATCCAGGTGCCAAGCTGGGAACATGGAATCATTTGGATAATTCCCATACCTTACATCCATGTTCAGCTGGTAAACAATGTTGGATGAATCTACCTCCATAATGTCTCTCTTTTCTTCTCTTCCCCTGTGCCAGCATGATATAATAGACAGAATCAGTTTGCCCCTTAATAGCTATGTGATCTTAATATGGATAGAAAGGTTATTTAATACTGCAGAACCTGCTTCCTCATCTATAAAATAAGGGTAGTAATGTCTGCTTTACATGGGTGATGTGAAGCTTCATTAGAATAACATTCCATAAAAAACTGTCTGTCACAAAGTAGATGCTCAGTAAATTATGTTTCCTTATCATCAGCTCCTTATTGTCTGTTAGGTTACCTAACAGTACTACACTCTCTTGTCTGCCAACCCATCTTCCACAATGCTTCAGTTATCTTTCTAAAACTCAAATACCATTTCTCTACTTAAAACCTTTGATAGTTCCCTAGTGCCTACAAAATAAGTTCTTATTTCTTGGCACTGAAGGCTCTTTAGAACCTTGCCAATATTCCTTTCCTATTTTTCACCATGCCACCACATGCCAGGTGGCTCCCCAAATGGGTCAGGCACTGTTAGGCTTCCTGGCCTTTGCTTATGCTAAAACTTCTGCATGGAATAACCTTTTTCTCGTTCATGGTGCACAGTCCTGCTCATCTTTCAAGATCCAGATCAAATGTTACTAACTCTGTAAAGGCTTTCCCAGACCTCTAGATTTTACTATGCTGCTGGTATGACACAACACATCATTTTACTGACAGAATTTCCCTTGTTCCACTGTTAGGTCTCTGTGTTTTATGTATTTTTGCCTTCCTAGCACTGAGCAAAGTTCCTACCACACAGTAGGCCTTCAATAAAGAACTACCTAGTCACACTTCTAGAAAGTTCTCTGTTCCTCAAATTCTCTCTCTAGCTGGCTTATAACACTTAAAATTCCAGGTAATGAAGACTTCTTGGTCTTCAAAAGTTCTCCTATTAATATGTTAACAGATTTAGGGGAATTATTTTATCAGAACATTCCAAATATGATAGCTATTTGAGATTAAGCTCCTTAAAAACCCTCGGACCCAACAATCTGACTTCCAGGTATTGATCCTATAGGTGTACTCACATACCTACAAAGTAACATATTCACTGTATTTTTGGTTAATAAGACTGGAAACAACCTAAATGTGTATTAACAGGGAACTGGATAGGTAAACTATAGTGTATATCATGGAATATTATGCAGTGTAAAAAAGAGAAATGAGCCCTGGCTGGGTAGCTCAGTTGGTTAGAGCGTCATCCTGATATGCCAAGGTTACCAGTTCGATCCCTGGTCAGGCCACATACAAGAATTAATCAAAGAATGCATAAATAAGTGGAACAACAAATTGATGTTTCTCTCTCCCTACCTTCTGTCTCTAAAATCAATTAATCAGTCAATAAAAATAAAAAGAAATGAGGGCATGCATAAGTATTGAATTAATATGATGTAATATTAACTAAAAGAAGCAAGCTGTAAAACATTGTTTTTAGTATGGTACTCTTCGTGTTTAAAAGGGGAAAAATATATGTTTGTTTTTTCAGGCACAAAATATTTCTGGAAGACTGATTTATGTCTCCCTAGGGAGACGGAGATAAAGCAGGTGCTAGGCAAAAGGAGTGGGAGGGATATTTCCCACTACCTTTTTGTAAATTTTTAATTTTTAACCATATGAATATGCATATATTATCTATTGAATATGATATATATGGATATGAATATATTCTCTGTTGAAACAATGCATTAAAAATAAAAAGCCTTTTAAGAACCTTGGCATAGACTAGGCATGTGTGTGTACGTATTTTGTTCTAGGAGGAATACCAAGAGACCGGGAAGTTTTCATGTTTCTGAGGAAGCCCAATTGTCACAATGAGCCTAGTGCCTATAGGGAAGTGAGGGTTCATGTGGTGACAAAGGAAGGAGGGAAAGAGATATCTTAGGAATAGCTCAACAAGTGAAGTACACAGGAACACTCTGAGGGCAGGCCTTTCTGTCCAAAGCTGAAAGAAGACAGAAAATGATGCCGTTCCCCTGAATGTATCACAGACCTTGAAACAACTGCACACCCTCTGACCCAGATATGGATTGATGTACAACATAATGTTGAGGGGGGAAAAGCAAAATGCAGACCAGTGTATGCAGTATGACACCATTTGTATAAAAAAAGGGAAAATAATATTGACACAGATTTGCTGATATATGCATAAAATATCTCTAGAAGGTTATACAAGATATCAAAGACAGATATCTCTGGAGAGCAGAATTTCCTAGTAATTTACTCTAAGAAATAATTGAACAAGTGCACAAGGATATGTAGTAACTAAACTGAAGATTGGTTAAATTATGATACTTCATACAATGGAATCTTAAAATGGCAGCCATTAAAATAATATCATATACACACATTCAATTATATTAAAAGCTGTTCATAAATGGAAAAGATAGGTTACCAAATGCCATAAATGCCATAGTCCTATTTTTGTTAAATTTTATATATACATCTATAGGATATACATGGATATATATCACAAAATTAACTAGTTACCTCTAATACTGGGATCTTTATTTTTTTCTTGACATTCTGTTTATCTTGTTTTTCTTTTATAATAAAAAACACAATAAAGCTAAATATCAAAAAACAATAGCCTGAAAAACAGCATTTTTTCTTTGCTGCCCCTCTTCCCCCCAACACAAAACCCCTTCCCCGTCATGGTGTCATACTCCCAGAGCCCATCCCCCTTCAGGGCTCTCAGCTCCTTCTGCCCAAGGGAGCATCTACTGATGAAGTCCCTGGGAGCACAGGCAGCCATAGGCAGGAGGATCAAGCTTCCTAAAAACACCCCCATCACCTGACTCCACTGGATAAGGAAAGTGGGCAGGGGACTAGGGACACCTCTTGCTCCCCATCCCACAGAAAGTGTGAGGGTAAGGGAGGTTAAGCCTTTGCTCCATCCCACCACCATTTCTCCCATGGCAATTATTTGGTGAAAGTTGAAGTGGGGGGGGGGGGAGTAGATCAGGAGAGAGGGCTTATTCTTTAAAGTTGAAACATGCATGTCTCCTTGAGAAGAGGCTGATGGAAAAGTACAGCATAATAATAAAAAATAAATAATACCTTATTGGTCTGTTACCTCTCAGGACAGTGATTCCAGTGGTGGTGTGGCAGTGTTGTGTCTGTCTGGCTACTTTAATTATGGTGTGCATATCTTTCTGAAAGTCATCAGTAGATGTCAGTGACAGGGGAGATGGTCCGTTTCCTGTCCTGCTGTAACAGAGCAGGAGCTACTTGGACAGTGTATCGACTTCTGGGTAGGGCAATATTTCCTGCTCTGCTCTGTCTGCGTCTGGGAGGAGAGGCTTAGCCACCAAGTGTTCCTGTGTAGTGGGGGTTAGAGTTGCAGCCTCTCGGGCAGAATAAGTGCCCAAGGGAAGAGAGAGAGCCCTTTAGATCAGTGAGCCTGGGCAGCACAAATAACGGATCTGATGGGCTTTGGTTTCAGAAATCTGCGTTTTATGAGCCCCCCCCCCCCCAGTATAAAGATTTTCCTCATTCAACAACCAACTGGAAAACTACCCTTATTCACGAATTAGGGAGTCCTGATAACGCACACACACAACCCTTACGCAAAGGACACGCGCACGTACTTGCGCACCAATAATACACGCGCATCACATATTACACGCCGAGAATACGCCGAAACACAGACGCACCATACCTCCGCACTGGCAGACCCCACGCTGACAAACCCAAGTACCCCAGACTCGAGGAGGGAGGCTGTGCATACCCACACATCCGCTAAGATACACACGAGGACCGGGGAGGAGAGGGAGGATGAGGCCGGGTGGTACGCACACGGCCCCGCACTCAGACACGTGCACCGAGAAACACTCCGCGCATCTCCGTTCCCAGTTAGGTACGCACCTTGGACAGGCACCATCCAGAGGACCGACCTGACCAAACGCTCTCCCGGGCGGACGGCATTTTACTGCCCGAGCGCGGCGGACCCAAAACCCCAAATCTAAAGGAAAAGGCATCGCAGGCTAGTGAGCAAGAAGAGGAGAGGGAAGATGAGATGCGCTCCAGAGAAATGGGACTTGGGAGCTAGTGAGTGGGAGCCTGTTCCCTACCCGTCGCGCAAGCCTTACTGATCCTGGTGCTGCGGCTGGTGGCTGTGCGGCTTCTTCCTGCCCTGCGCCGCGGCCTCACTGAGGTGGTGCCGGACGCCCCAGCCAAGGAGGGGGCTCCGGCTCAGGTGACCCCAGTCTCCCCGCCAGCACTGACTGCCGGCCCTGCTCAGCGCATTCTGCAGAGCCTTCATGGAGCGCATCCCCCCTGCACGTCGCCCGTTCAGCCAGAGCGCCCGGGGCGTCTGAACCGTGGCTGGAAGGAGGGGCGGAGAAATCGGGGACGAGGATAGGTGGGGGGAGCTCCGTGATGGAGTGCGAAGCCTGGGAGGCGTCGGCGAGTTGGGGCCTGGTGGGTGGGATTGTAACGGGAGGAGGGGCCTGTCCCTATAAGGCTCGGGCCATTGTCAGGTGCGCCCGGTACCCACCGGGCAGGGGATGGGAGAGGAGATCCCGGGTTAGGGAAGAAAACGGGCGGAGGGCGTCCGAGTGCGTGGAGAGAAGAGGGCGGTGCCTGAGAGTTGGGATGGAAAATGCTGAAGTCCAATCATTGAGGAAGCAAAAAGCTTGGGGGCGGGGTAAAGAGGAGCCTACCCAATGAATGCAAGGAGGTGGGCCGTCCGCAAACGCCTGCGGATTCCTGTGCGCCGCGACTCGCTGCGGCCGGCGGCGGTGCGTGCAGACGCCGAGGCGGGAAACGCGTGGCTGGGCGGCTGCGAAGCCTGGCGGGCTCCGAGCTCCTCGAGGACGCGGCGGGGCCGGAAGGATGGACTCCTCAGAGGAAGAGCAGAGCGGGGCCTCTCCACGCCCCGATGAAAGCGAGCCCTGTTCAAGAGGCCACTTAGTGACCTTCGACATTCGAGGGCCACAAGTGGCCCTCAGTAACCCACCTCCTAGTGCGTCTTGGATGCCAAACAAATAGTAGTTTCTGGCAAGCGGTACTGGTGAGTGAGCCAACCGGCTAGAAAATTCCCGACCAGAAACAGCAACCCAGGTACTTTAGTGAGGTCATGAGGCTGCGAAAGGGCCATCCTGGTGGTTGCTAAGGTGCGTGGATTCTCTCTACCACCTGTTCGGTGGCTGTTGAGGAATTATTGGGTGTTCTTGACTCTGGGCCCGTAAACATTTTATAAACCGTTAAGTAGTCCCAGAATTTTTCTGTTTTATTGCTTGCCCCTGTGTTCCTCATGGGCCAAAAAGAAGTGATGCACAAAAATAATTTTGAAAATTCACATTCAGGAATTTTATCATTTGCAGCTGGAAGAACATTCGCTTGTATCTTCACAAAGCCTAGCGCAGCATCTATATTTAGTAGGAACTCATGTAAATAAGAGCTATTATCTAGTGTTTATGGTGTACCCGCCTTTGTAGAATCTATCTTATCCTCTTACCAGTGACCTACAAAGTAGTTATTAGTTCTATTTTGAACACGAGGAAACTAAGACTCAGAAATTATGACTTCTTTGAATAAGATAACCCAAGTAATTAGTAGGGTCAGGAATCAGACCCAAGTCTGAGGGCAAGGCTCTCTTCATGATGCAGCTTTCCCCAAAATTAACTGTTAAATTAAATTATTCCAGGAAATGGCCTCATCCCTAAAGGAAGCATTTTATGTGGAAGCATTCTGATACAGTGCTGAGAGTTGTCTAGAGGCTGGCTGTATCACAAAATACCACTTTTCACGTGGGAACTAAAACAAACATTAAGAGTAACCATGGAGAAATAAATGTCAAAACCATACTCTGGTGTATTCTGTGGAAAGGCAATTGTCCTTTGCCTTGGTTAGGGTTGGAGGGTTTATTTAGTTTGAAACCAGTTGGAGTGATCTTTCTCTGTTTTTCTTTGTTTGTTTTTCTCTTCTGTAGTCTTTTCCTATCTGCTCCATCTGTACTCCTATGGGTAGGACTCTAATTCATCAACTCCAGCTTGCCCTGGGCTGGTTCATGCATGATTTTGCCCATTAAGTTCTTTTAGAAAGTTCTGGGTCCTAATACTTTGTATAAACTCAAACCAGCATTAGTTTTTCCAAATGTAACAGGTTCATCTTATCATTGTTTCATAAGAATGTTATTTCCCGGAAGTTTTTTGAGCTGTTAAGAGAAAGATACCGTATGTTAGGGGATTTCTAAACATTATACAGAAGTTATTTGCTTTCTTCTGTTTCCTACTCCCAGTTTTTTGAATTAGCTTTAATTATAATCAGTAGTGAGTTCCTCACTCTCTTTCTCCCCAGTTCTCTCCAATAATAGGAATTGGTTGGGCAGTGAAGAAAACCTACCCATAGAAGGGGAGGTTGTTTGCATAGAAAACTAGCCCCCAGCTGAACTTTGGCCTTTGGACCCATTCTTCTTTTACTACCATATGGCTGCCTTTGCATGAGGATGGAATATGAACAACTGACTTGAGAGGCCCAAAGCATTGTGTGAAGTATAAGATATTGAAGTCAAAAAAGTTTGTCAGCCCAGGTGGTTAAGCTTGTCAGTGTTAGATACTTTTTTTGTTTCTGATTTGAAAAGGACCCATCTAGTTAAATCTATGCAAGAGTATTAGCCAATTATGACATGGCCAACTATAAATGAGGCTTTCATAAGTGAGAGAAAACTCTTTCATTTACCTCTAATAGGTCAGTTTCTGGTTATGCCAGAGTTTTGTGGAATAGGGGGAAGTTTGTCTTAATGATTTTTAATTCTTATTTTTGTTTTTTTTTAAGATATTTTTATTGATTTTGGAGAGAGGAAGGGAGAGGGAGAGAGAGAAACATCAATGATGAGAGTCATTGATCGGCTGCCTCCTGCATGCCCCCTGCTGGGGACTGAGTGTGGAACCAGCAGATGTGCCCTGACTGGGAATAGAACAGAGATCTCCTGAATCATAGGTCAGTGCTCAACCACTGAGCATACTGGCTGGGCTGATTTTGAATTCTTAAATCGGAAAAGCTAAATCCTCTGTGGTATAAAATTGGGAACTTGATATTTGTGTTTGGAGAATATTTACTTGTTATGATTTAGAGACTTTCATTTGTTCAATTACTGTAAGTGAAAGATTATTTCACCTAAGTTATTTTTTCATTAATTTTTGTTCTGCTAATGTTACTGTTGGTGCACACTCCTTCCTGCCTTAGTTTCTCCATTTGTAAAGATAATCTGTTTTACTGGGTAAATATAAGTACTGGGAGCTCTAACATAATCATCCATTCCTTCAACGACTATTTTTCATTAGCTTACAGTGTGCCAACCCCAGAAATTAAAAGTCAAAATGAGAAAGCCAGTGTTTAAAATTCCTAATGAGCTCTGGCCAGGTAGCTCAGTTGGTTAGGGTATCTTCCTTATATGCCAAGGTTTCGGGTTTGATCCGAGGTGTGGGCACATACAAGAATCAACCTAGCTTCCACACTCTCTCTAAAATCAATTAAAAAAAATAAAATTTCTTACAAAAAATGCCAAGATAAAGACATATGCAGAGGAAGTATAAAGAAGGGGCACCTAACTAGACTCAGGGTTAAGGGCAACTGGGGAAAAGGGGGAGGGGCCTAAAGGAATGTTGAGTGATAGGAGCCAACTCTTAAAAAGATGAGAGATGTTTGCATGGGGACCAGGAGAAAGGTGTTCCAGACAGAGGGCTCTGCAAGAACTGATGGCATAAGAGAAACATTTGAGGGACTCTAGATCAGTGCAGTTGGAATTAAAGTTTGGTTGGGTATGAGAATGTGTGAAGCTGAGGATGTGGGTGGGGTCTGCATTGTGAAGAGTTTTCAACATTATAATAAGAGTATTCAACTACAGCCCGGCCTGGCGTGGCTCAGCGGTTAAGCATCGACCTAGGATCCAGGCGATTGGGGTTCGGGGTTCGATTCCCGGTCAGGGCACATGCCCGAGTTGCGGGCTCCATCCCCAGTCAGGGGTGTGCAGGAGGCAGCCAATCTGTGACTCTCTCATCATTGATGTTTCTATCTCTCTCTCCCTCTCCTTTTCTCTCTCTGAAATCAATAAAAGATGTATTTTTTAAAAAAAGAGTATCTAACTACATTCTGAAGGCAGCTCCATAGTCAACCTGTCAGAGCTTCTCTACTTCACTTAAGCTCACCGTCCCACTGCTTCACAAAGAAGCCCTTAATTTCCTGCCATTACATTTATAGTCCATGTAACTCTGGATACTACTGAAGAGGAATTCTTTCTTCACTCCCATCTTAGTCTTTCCACTTACTTTGCTCTATTTTTCAGCTTCTTCCTCTCTAATGGCTCTATCCTTCAGCGCTTAAATATGCTCAAGTCTCTACCATCTTAAACAATCAGTATATTCTCACTCTTGGTGTGAGTGTGACTACATTAAAATATATTTCAGTTAAGCAGCTTTATGCAATTCAGATTTTCCATCAATATTGCTCTTTTTTTAAAAAAATTGAGATATGGCCAGCTGGCATGGCTCACTGGTTGAGTGTCGACCTATGATCGAGGACATCGAGGTTTGATTCCCGGTCAGGGCACATGCCTGGGTTTCGGGCTCAATCCCCAGTCAGAGGCTATGCAG
Organism: Miniopterus natalensis; assembly: GCF_054644295.1. NCBI lineage: Eukaryota > Metazoa > Chordata > Mammalia > Chiroptera > Miniopteridae > Miniopterus > Miniopterus natalensis. The sequence continues at coordinate 137,398,808 of NC_142082.1, read as the reverse complement.
GAGGCAGCCGATCAATGACTCTCTCATCCTTGATGTTTTTCTCTCTTTCTCCCTTCCTCTCTCTGAAATCAATAAAGACATATTTTAAAAATTGAGCTATAATTGGTATATTTTAACTCTTATCTACATTCCTTCCACCACCAAGTTTTTTGAAAGAGTCATTACATTTACCACTTCTTTATTTTCACTTCTCATTCATTCTTCAATAATTGTGAAACTAAGCTGATGCTGCCATTGTGTTGCTTTGTGTTTATGAACTTTAAGGGATTCGTTGGAGTTGAAAGTTTAAATATATTAATCAAGGCCACCAAATAGATTAATATATTTAAAAATTGCTAAGACATCATTAGTAGGCACATGTATTTGAATAGGATTTAGATTCTGGCAAGAGCACTGTGGTGCTGGAGCATGTTTTAACTTGATGTTAGACCTTCATGGAGTAAATAAAATTTTATATAACTACAAATATATCTATGATATATTCTAGTATGTTTCCCTAAACTACTTTGGTTTAGCAATTACAAAACCAAATTTTTAGGACTGAAAAAGTATAAATATGAATGTGTAAAAAAAACAACAACACAGTATATCATGACACTGAGTACACTTACAATGCCTAATATACATTTTCTATTTTGCCAAATAATATCTCCTGTAATTTAGTTTCTCTGATGGCCATAAGAATAGATTATAGCAAGTCTGAATCATTATAATATGCTATGAACATGTAGATTTTGCCAGAGTCCCTAAAAAATATTTTAAAAAACTCTTTGTAGACTAAAACAAATTTGAAAGAATTTGAAATAGCGAAAAGAAAAAACCTTTCAGATTGTGGTTGATAGCATTTTAATACTTGTGTGTTTTTTAACCTAAAGGAGATGAAAGACTCTTGTATTACCATATAGTGAACAAAATTATTCTCTAAAAGACTAGCTAAATTAATCTTTAACCACACTTATCTACTTGAACATTCCACAAGCCATAATTTCTCAAGATCTTATGTAATTTGTAGTTTTTTTACATCATCCACTTTGGCCTGTCAGTTTGCTGAAAGTTGTTACAGCCCTGGCCAGCACTGTTCAGTGGTTAGGGCGCTGGCCTGTGCACCAAAGGGTCAAGGGTTCGATTCCCTGTCAAGGGCACGTACCTGGCTTGCTCAATCCGCAGCCCCGGTGGGGCATGTGCAGGGGAGGCACCCAATCAATGTTTCCCTCTCACATGGATATTTCGATGTTTCTCTCTCTCTCTCTTCCCCTTCCTCTCCCCTCCCCCTCCCTTCCAGTCTCTCGAAAAGAATCAATAGGGGGAAAAATATCCCCAGCTGAGGATATAAAAAAAAAAAGTTGTTACAGCTCTCTGATCTTTGGGAAATTTCTGGATAAAGCAATTTTAGTTAATCAGGTAATTTATATAGTAACTACTACTACTTAGGTTAGAGATTTTCAGGGCTAAGTATATTTATTTATTTATTTATATTTATTATTCCAGTCCAGTTTAATTTAATCTGGATGAAAAAAATCACAGTAAAAACACAAAAGGTGCCAAGTAAATATATAATGTGTGAAATGATTACTTGCTGTTTTATGAGAATTATTAAATACAGAAATTGGAAAAAAGTAATATTACATATAAATTGTCTGTGATAGTTACAATACTGGTACTTGATTTCAGATTTTTCTGAAGTATATCTCAGTTTTGCACAATTCTCATTCCCCTATAGCAAAATTAAAATGATTTTAAAAACTATTCAAGGAACTCTATAGGATCACAGTGTTTAACAGTATTTTTATTATTCAGCATACAAGATCAAGAAGGGAAAAATAGGTCATAAAACTTATCAATTAGCCAACTAATTACTAGGACCATTTTCTTTTACAATTTTATTTATTCATCTGGTTCAAAATTCAGAATGTACAAAAAGGGCATGCAGTGAAGCAACTCTCCTTTTTCTGTTTCTGTTCCTGTTCCTGTTCCCTAGACACCCAATTTCCTTCTGCAGAGGCAAACATTGTTATTGGTTTTCTATATATCCTTTCAGATATATTTTCTTCACTACTAAGCAATTATATATTTTCTCTTTTACACATTTAGTAGCATACTATAAGCACTGTTTTGTATTTCTTTCTTTAAAAACTTTTTGCTATACATCTGGAGAACCTTCCAAATCACTACATAATATGCTTCCTTTTATGTTACGCAGTATTCCATTGTCAGGATATATCATTATTATTTTGAAAGTCTCCTGTTGGTGAGTATTTGTATTGTTTTCCATCTTTTGTTGTAATTAGAGTGACCATATTTCCTGGCTTGCTTGGGACAGTTAGCTATGCCAATTGTCTTAGCTTAAATATTAATAGTGCCCTCTTTCTCTTATAAAACTGTCTCAATTTGGACAATATGTTTTATGGTTACCATAACTATTATAATGCCGCTGCAGTGAATAAGTTTATTTTATCTTGTCATTTTGCAGGTTGCAGAGATAACTAGGATAAATTCCTAGAAGTAAAATTGCTGGGTCAAAAGGTATTTATATAATTGAAAATTTGAAACAGCAGCAGATGAGTGAATTTTAATTTTTGTTCAATGTTGTTGGTTAGAAAAGGAAATTCCCCCTATGTAATTATTGTGAACACTTTGCTTTGTGATCACTGTAACATTTGGGGGGAGTGGGACAGGGAGGAAGAGTAACAATAGTCCATATGTCCCTGGCATCTATTCAGAGCAGTGTGCAGAATGTAATGCTCTTTTGTAAGAAATGTTTTATGATTTTTAAAATAAATTTAGTGAACCTATTTTTGGTGCTCATTTTTTTTTTAAGATGGTCATTTTTCAAATGGCTGAATTCCCCAGCCTACCCCCAAACTAAACACTAAGTTTGATTTTCAGCTCCTCTGTTGGACTTGGACTTAGGCAAAAAATATCTTGACAAATCCAGTTCTGGTGATTTCTGGATGGTTTGAGCGTCCATTGCTTGGGAAGAAATTCCATCATACACATTCATGCTTAGAATAAGCTGGGAGTTTTATTTGTTTGTTTTTGCAAATGCTTGCCCCTACTTTGCAACAGTTTTCTATGTTAGTAATTGTGAAGAACCAAGGTGGGAAGCAGTACTAAAAATTAAGTGATGGTATAAGTGTATACCAGCAGCCAGATGGCAGCAAGTTTTATTAATTGGGAGTAATACTTGGTAATGGAAGTGACTGATGCTAAATAAATTCTGATTATTTTTATTAGGTAATTTGTCACCTATAAACTTAAACTGTCAGCCTGCCTAGTATCTATTAATTAAATTTTGTAATATATATATATATTCTTGTTTTTCTATTGTATGCAAATTAAAAGAAAAAGATGTACCATTTTTTTGTTGTATGTTGGATTATGTAGGAAATGTTTGTGAACAATTAAAAAAGAAAAAGATGGAAAAAGTCCCTGTGGATGTTTTGTGTAGTATCTTGACGTTTGTATTAATAGTTAAGTTCACTTCCAAATAAAACTCCCATAATGATAGATTTGATGTGTGGCCAATTTGAACAAGGGTTGATTGACACCTGTTAAATTTGTTAAAACATTTCTCTTGTCAGGAAATACAGTAATCTTAAATTATTTTTTTTTAAAGGTATATATAGTTGTAATTTTGATAGATGTTGCCAAATTGCCCTCCATGTGGATTATACCCTTGTAGGAAAGTACTTGTTTTTCCACTCTCACCTCAAGTGATTTTGTTTGTTTGACATGGCAATAAGTGTAAAACGGTGTCTTGGCATTGCTTTTATTTTAGTTTTTAAAAATTATGAATGAGGTTGAGGATTTTTATATGTTTATCAACCATCATACTTCCTTTTTTATGAATATTCAAATATTGGTTATTAAGGTTTTATTGATTTGTAGGAATTCTTCATATATTTTGGAAATTAGCCTTTTGTGAAATGAGTTGCATGCATTTTCTTCCTCCTCCTGGTTTATAATGTGACTTTTAGTTTTCCTTTTGTGATTTTTGCTAGGTAGGAATTTTTTATCATTATGTAGTCAGGTTTCTTAATTTGTATTTTCTATTCCATGAATATCATCAAAATTCATTATTCAACTGGAAACTCACATTTAATCTTTAATTTCCTCATCTTTCACATCCTATAATAGGTCTCAAATCCATCCACTTCTCCCCATTCCCATTGCTACTACTGTATCCTAGTTAAGCTTCTCAATTTAGATCTCTCTCCTATCAGTTTCACTCGCTTCCAATCTTTTCTTTACAGTGTATGTGGCCACAAGTGATCTTTTAGAAATGCACATCTGGTTATATATTTTATAACCCACTAATGATTTCCCAACTCTAACACAACTTAAAATACAATAAAAAAGGAATGGGGGAGCCCTAGCCGGTTTGGCTCGGTGGTTAAAGCGTTGGCCTGCATACTGAAGGGTCCCGGGTTCGATTCCAGCTAAGGGCATGCACCTCCGTTGCAGGCTTGATCCTCAGCCCTGGTCGGTGCACGAGCAGAAGGTGCGGCTAATGTATGTGTCTCTCTCACATTGATGTTTCTATCTCTATCCCTGCCCCCGGCCTTCTACTCTCTCTGAAAAGCATGAAAAAAATATCCTCATGTGAGGATTTAAATCAATCAAGCAAGCAAGCAAGCACTCATTGTTAAAAAAAGAATGGGGGAAAAAGTGAGGGATGAGGACAGTCAGTAAATGTAGGTTACTCTTGACTGGGGAAAATTAAAATTCTAGGAACTAGAGAAGAACCTAGAGTTCAGGGGAGGGGCTTTTGTTTATTTCTCGGATATATGTGTTTTTGTTTTGTCATTATTTATAAATATTTATGAGAAAAATCTAAGTGAGTCTATAGGTAAATTGTTGGGACTAATGAGTTCAATAAGGTTGCTAGATAAAAGATCACTATCCATAATTCAATAATGTTCCTATACTGAACTAGTAGTTATGCCTAATTTTTTACAGTTACATTTGCAATAACATTAAAAACTGAGAAGTACTTATGAGCAAACCTCATACAAGATGCAGAAGAATTTTATGGTAAAATTATTAAATGCAAATGTATACCATATATTGCAAATTCTAAGATGGCTCCCATGATCCCTGCCTGCTGGTATTCATACCCTTGTGTAACCCTCTCCTCTTGAGTATGAACTGGACTTGTGATTTGCTTCGGACACGTAGAATATTGCAAAAGTGACTCTCCCTTGTTGACTCCATGTTGTGAGCTGACTTGAGGAGAGGGCTACATGGCAAGGAGCTGAAGGCAGCCCCCAGCAACAAACAGAGACCCTCAGTCCAACAGCCTGCAAGCAACTGAAAGCTGCCAAAACTCATGTCAGAGGCAGCTCCTTCCCAACTGGAGCCTCAGATGAGAACTCAGCCCTGACCAATACTTTGCAGCATAGCTTGGCCATTTCTAGATATCTGACTCACAGAAACTGTGAGATAATAAACGTGTTGCTTTATACCACTAAGTTTGTGGTAGTATTGTTATGCATCAATAGATAACTTACACACCATGTTAAGTGGAGGGAATAACTCAGTATCAAAAAGTGGAGGCTCTCCTTAAAGTAATTTATAAATTTAACACAGTTCCATTCAAAATCTCAACAGCATTTTGCCCAGTATTTGCATGAATCCCAACACTTTTGTGGAAGACAAAACAGCCAAGAGAAGCCAAGATAATTTTGAAAAAGAATGGCAAAGGGACTGGACTTCCCTGCAGGATACCATCAGAACTTTATAAAGCTATATGGTAAAGATATGATTAACTTTTTAAGAAACTGCCAAACTGTTTTCCAAGGTGGCTATACCATTTGACATTCCCACCAGCATTGTTTGAGGCTTCTAGTTTCTCTGCACCCTCATCAACACTTATCATTGTCTTTTTTTAAGTTCATTTTAATTTATTTTTTATTGATTCATCAATTGATTTTAGAGTGAGCGAGAGGAAGGGAGAAAGAGAGAAGCATCAGTTTGTTGTTCCACTTATTCATACATTCATTGGTTGATTCTTGTATGTATCCTGACCAGAACTGAACCTGCAATCTTGGAATATCAGTATGCTCTAACCAACTGAGCACCCGGCTATGGCGTCTTTTTTTATTATAGCTTTTCTTTTTTAATCCTCACCCGAGGATATTTCTTCCATTGCTTTTCAGAGAGAGTGGAAGGGACGGGGGGTGGGGGGGAGAGAAAAACATTATTGTGAGAGACACACACCTACTGCTTGCCTCCTGCATGTGCTCCAACTGGGCCAGGGATTGAGCCTGAAACCAAGTACATGCCCTTAGCCAGAATCAAAACTGGGACCCTTCAGCCTGCGGGCTGACACTCTAACCACTGAGCCAAACTGGCTAGGGCTATTGTAGCCATTTTAATGGGTGTATAGTGATATCTTATTGTGGTTTTAATTTGCAATTCCCTAATACCTAATGATTCTGAGCACCTTTTCATGTGCTTATTGTCATTTGGATGTCTTTGGTGAAATGTCTTTTCAAGTCTTTTGCCCAATTTTAAATTGGGTTATCGTCTTAATATTGAGTTATTAAGACTTCCTTATATAGTCTAGATACAAGTCTTTTATTAGATATATGATTTGCAATATTCCAGCCATTGGCTTGTTTTTCATTTTCTTAACAGCATCTTTTGAAAGTCAAAAGTTTTAAATTTTAATGAAATTCAATTTACCATATTTTTCTTTTATGGCTTCTGCTTTTGGTGTTGTGTCTAAGAACTCTGCTAGCCCATCTTGAGGATTTTCTCCTGTTTTCTTCTAGAAGACTGTAGTTTTAGCTTTTACATTTAATTCTATGATCCATTTTGAGTTAATTTTTGTGTATGGTATGAGGTAAAGGTTTTGTTTTGGTTTTTGCATGTAGATATCCAATTATCTCATCACTATTTATGGATAAATTCTTTCCTCATTGAATTATATTGGCATCTTAGTTGAAAATTAATTAACCATAAATATAAGGGTTTCTTTCTGGTCTCTCAGCACTGTTCCATTGATCTTCTTTTGTGTCTTTACACCAAATACTACATTCTCTTGTTTACTTTAGCTTTATAGTAAGTTTTGAAACCAATTTGTATAAATCCTTCAGCTTTGTTCTTTTTCAAAATTGTTTTCATTTTCCTAGGTCCTTGGCATTTCCATTTACTTGTCAAGTTCTGTAAAGAAGCCTGCTAAGATTTTGGTAGGAATTACATTGAAACTATATATCAATTTGGGGAAAATTACCATCTTAACAATTGTTTTTTTATACTCACCAGAGGATATTTTTTCCATTGCTTTTCCAGAGAGCAGGAGGGATGGAGGGAGGGAGAAAGAGAGAGAGAGAGAGAGAGAGAGGAACATTGATGTGAGAGTGACACATCGATTGGTTGCCTCCTGCACTTGCCCTGACCAGGGGCAGGGATCCAGCCTGCAGCCAAGGTACATGCCCTTGGCTGGAATCAAACTCAGGACCCTTCAATCCGACACTCTAACCACTGACCTGAACTGGCTAGGGCAACAATTACTTCTTTAATTTCTCTCAGCATTGTTTCATGATTTTCAGTGTATAAGTCTTACATTTGTTTTGTTAAATTTATTCCTAAATATTTAATTCCTTTTGATACTATTATGAATGGAATTGTTAATTTCATTTCAGTCTCTTTATTGCTAGTGTATGGAAATACAGTTGATTTTTGTACATTTATCTTGTATCCTATGATCTCACTGGACTAGTTTATTTATTCTAGTAGTTTTATTGTGGGTTCCATAGGATTTTCTACATAATAATGTTGTTTGTGAATAAAGACAGTTTTACTGTACTTCTTTTCTGTTCTGGATGCCTTTAAGCTATTCGGTTTTGTTATTGTTGTTTATTTGTTTAATTTTTTAAGGATATTGTCTAGAACTTCCAGCATAGTTGAATAAAAATAGTGAGAGCAGACACCCTTGCCTTGTTCCTGGTTTTAGGGGGAATGCAGTCAGTCTTTCAGCATTAAGATGTTAGCCTTAGGGTTTTTTATTTGTTCTTTATCAAGTTGAGGAAATTTCCTTCTGTTTGTTAGTTGAGAGATTTTTATCATGAGTGGTTATTCAATATTGTCAAATGCTTGTTCTGTATCTACTGAGATGATGATGTGGATTTTGTTCTTTATTCTATTAATATGCCACATTACATTACTTGATTTTTGGATATTTAACCAGCCTTACGTTCCTGGAATGAATCATAGTTGATCATAATGTATAAACTTTTAAAATATACTTCTGAATTCAATCTGCTAATATTTTGTTAAGGTATTTTACACCCATATTCACAAAGGATATTTGTATACAGTTGTGTGTTTTTTTATGATACCCAGTCAGATTTTAACCTAATGGTTTTAATGACTTTTGATAATCATTGCCTAGGTCAGCTGTTTCACTAGGGGTTACAAAGTGGTGCTGTTCTGTCATTTCTTTTTTGTTTTTGTTTTTTTTTTATTAATCCTCATCCAAGGATATTTTTCCATTATTTTTAGAGAGAGTGAAAGGGGAGGAGGGAGAGAGAGAAACATCGATATGAGAGATACATCGATTGGTTGCCTAAGTTGGTTCCATAATTCCTCTAAAGGTGATCAGAATTTAAAAAATTTGTTATGAATTTATGAACTTTAATAACTTTGGTGTGTTTACATTCTTCGCAATTGTAACTCTTTTAGATGCTCAAATTTTCCCTTCTTTGGCAGTGGGAATCTCCTCTAATTGACTCTTGAGTCTTTTGAGCCACTCCAGTAGTTTTATGGTGTGTTTTTTTATGGTTGACAGATTCTTTTATTAACAATAAAAAACCTGCGCATTTGTTACAATAGGAAAATAAATGTTTTAATGAATAATTAAATGAAAACTATCTAGGACCTCATAGGATTTTTAAATGTGTGCTAGATTTGCTGTATATCTTAGAAGAGCTTGCCAGAATCATTAGGGTATAACTGAAAATAAAAAACAGTAATTTGTAAAACATTTACTTAATAGCTTTCCCAAATAGTAGTTCCCCTGAAATTGAAAGAGAAAATAAAGTTTATATTTATACTTAGGTTTAGATATGACTCTCAACACCTATCAACCTTAATTTTATGATTTTGATGTTACTTCCTTTAAGGTACTCATTAAAAATTCAAATCTCATTTTAGGATCATTAATTTAAAAAAATATATATATCTTTATTGGTTTCAGAGAGAGGAAGGGAGAGGGAGAGAGAGAGAGAGAAATATCAATGATGAGAGAGTCATCATTGATCGGCTGCCTCCTGCACGCCCCTGACTGGGGATTGAGCCCACAACCCCGGCATGTGCCCTGACAGAATTGAATCTCCTGGATCCTAGGTTGATGCTCAGTCACTGAGCCATGCTCAACCAGGCTAAGATCATTAATTTAAGGTATGCAGTAAAACAGCCTAGCAGTTTTTGATAGTTTCCTTGCTTACTGATATGAATATGCCTTTACATATTGCCTTTTCTTATCTTTACCATTGTATCTTTGGGATATGTTCCTGTAAGTAGAAGTGTTAGGTTGAAGGGTAAAAGCATATGTAATTTTGCTAGATAGAGTAAAAAAAAGAGTTATACTATTTTGCATTTCCACAAGAAATATATAAAAGTGCCATTTTAACACAGTTTCTCCAACAGTTTGTTGTCAGGCTTTTGGATTTTTGCCAGTCTGGTAGGTAGAGAAATGGTGTGTCTCTGTAGTTTTAATTTAGCATATTTTTATGTTCAACAACACATTTTAATAAGTTATGATAGTGAGCCTACATTAACATATAAAGAAAGAAATTTGCCCTAGCTGGTTTGGTTCAGTGGTTAGTGTTGCCTGCCCATGCACCAAAGGGTCCTGGGTTTGATTTTAGCCAAGGGCATGTACCTCGGTTGCAGGCTTAATCCTGGCCCTAGTTGGGGCTCATGCGGGAGGCAACCAATTGATGTGTCTTTCTCACATCCATCTTTCTCTCTCTCCCCCTCCCACTCTCTCTGAAAAGCAATGGAAAAAGTATTCTCAGGTGAGGATTTAAAAAAAAGAAAGGAAAAAAAGAAATTTGCCATTAGCCATCTAAAATTTAATGAGTTGGCTCTGACCCTCAAACTGCAGGTGTTTACTTAGATTTGTAGTAAGGAATAAGACAGAATATCTCATACTTATAAAATGCTTTGTAATCAACAAAGTACTTTTAACAGTCATTATCTGATTTGACCGTCATGTGTAGAGGTTCAGAACAGTTCTCCCCAAAATGTGCCACTTTGGCATGTGAATTATTTTGAGCTGAAGGCAACCAAGCCCCTGCAGGCTGACAAGAAACTTTTAGTTCTTCTTTAAAGAATTTTAATTAGGAACATTGCCCATAATGAGAGTTATCACCAGAAATGACTTTTTATGACCTATCTATAGGGCAGGGCAAACTTCTAATTACTGAACATCTGCTTGTTGTATCATCCTGCAATGACCTTCTTCCCCTCTGAAGCCCCAAGGTGACCCTTAGCTCAGAATATCAGATATACCTCATTTTCCCTTTCTGTCTTTGAACCTCTTGTATATGTGTGGTCTCTGACTCTCTCATATACATGAGGTTCCCACGCATATGTATGTATTCAATTTATTTTCTCATTAATCTATCTCATGTCAATTTAATTATTAGACCAGCTGGAAAAAACCTAGGAGGGTACAGGAAAGTTTCTTCCTCCCCCACACATGATAATCCCTGAGAGAGAGGTCAGATACTATGTTCATTTTGTTGAAAAGGAAACAGATATTTTGAAGGATTGAGATTTTCCAGTTTAACACAGCAAATGGCAGAGCTAGGTTTAAATTTCAAACTTCTGTACAAATTCTGTGTCGTTTTCCTCTTGTTTGCTAGAAGATGTGTGACCTATATTACCCAGGAGATGGCAGTGTTCTCTTAATATTCATTGGGAATTCACTTTCCCATTGGAAATACTTAAAAGGAAGTGAAAATTGTATTCTTTCAGCTAACATTCTTTTTTTATTTTTATTATTATTTTAAATATATATTTTTATTGATTTCAGAGAGAGGAAAGGAGAGGGAGAGAGAGAGAGAGAAACATCAATGATGAGAGAATCATTGATGGAGCCCACAACCCGGGCACGTGCCCTGACTGGGAATTGAACCCGCATCGCCTGGATCCCAGGTTGATGCTCAACCACTGAGCCACGCCCAGCTGGGCACAGCTAACATTCTTGAGCATAAAGTATGCTTAGATGTTAAAGATAATAAAGATTAGTAAAGTTGGTGTTTGCTTCCTAGGAGCTCACAGTCTGGGTGCAAGAGGTGGGGCAGTCAAGCAGTTAAAAACATACAAAAATTTTGTGCAAAATGATGCTAAGGGACTATAAATTTATAATGCACCTTTTGGGGTTGTATCTTTTTAATGTGATAATGGAAGCATAGTTTTTTCTAACATACAAGTAAATTCAAGTCTCTGACTTCCTAACAACACAAAAATAAGCAATAAAAGGAAAATTCTCTCTCTATATTTAAAAATATCTGTCTTGCCTGGCCGGGCGTGGCCCAGTGGTTGAGCGTTGACCTAGGATCCAGGCGATCGGGGTTCGATTCCCGGTCGGGGCACATGCCCGGGCTGCGGGCTCGATCGATGACTCTCTCATCATTGATGTTTCTCTCTCTCTCTCTCCTTTCCTCTCTTTCAAATCAATAAAGATATATTTAAAAAATAAAAAAAAATAAAAATATCTGTCTTTATTGATTTCAGAGAGAGAAAAAGAGAGGGAGAGATAGAAACATTATTGATGAGAGAGAGTCATTGATTGGCTGCCTCCTGCACGCCCCTGCTGGGAGTCAAGCCCACAACCTGGGCTTGTGCCCTGACTAGGAATTGAACCGAGATCACCTGGATCATAGGTTGATGCTCAATTGATAAGCCATGCCTGCTAGGTGGAAAGTAATATAGTTTTTAAATACAAAGGAAAAAGCTCATAGATGTCTTGATGTGTCCCTTTATCACTGTAAACACTATTTTCAGTATTTTTAAAAATGAGTAATAACCTTAGAATTTAGATATAAATTTAATGTTCAAGATATTCCATTCATTCACTGAAAAAATATTTTATTTATTTATTAGAGATGAACTGTTTTTATTTTACAGAGAGAGGGGAAGGGAAAGAGAGAGAAACATCAATTGTTGTTACACTTATTTATGCATTCATTTGTTGCTTTTAAAATTTTTTAAAAATATGTTTTTTATTGATTTTAGGGAGAGAGAGAGGAAGGGAGAGGGAGAGAGAGAAACATTGAGGAGAGAGAACCATCAATCAGTTGCCTCCTGCATACTCCCTACTGGGGATTGAGCCCGAAACCCAGGCATGTGCCCTGACTGGGATTCGAACTGGCAGCCTCTTGGTGCAGGGGATGATGCTCAACTACTGAGACACACTGACCAGGCTGAACAAGTTTTTTTGGGGGGTTTGTTGTTTTTTTAAAATTTGTCTTTATTGTTGAGAGTATTACAGGTATACCATTTCCCCCCCAATTGATCCCCTCCACTTCGCTCCCACCCCCTTCCCAGGCCTTCACCCCGTTATTAACTGTGTCCATGGGTTATGCATATAACATCTTTGGTTAATCTCTTCCCACCTTCCACCCCCCATTCCCTCTTTCCTCTGAAATATGATCATCTGTTGCATGCGTCAATGTCTCTGGATCTATTTAGTTCATCAGATTCTTTTGTTCATTAGCTTCTTCTTAAAGAAGACCCTTCAACTTTTCCTGTAGTGCTGGTCTGATGGTGATGAACTCCTTTAGCTTTTTCTTATCTGTGAAGCTCTTTATTTGACCTTCAATTCTAAATGATAGCTTTGCTGGGTAGAGCAATCTTGGTTGTAGTTCCATGTTTTTCATCACTTTGAATATTTCTTGCCACTCCCTTCTGGCTGCAAAATTTCTGTTGAGAAATCAGCTGACAGTCGTATGGGTGCTCCCTTGTAGGTAACTAAGTGCTTTTCTCTTGCTGCTTTTAAGATTCTCTCTTTGTCTTTAACCTTTGGCATTTTAATGATGATGTGTCTTGCTGTGGGCCTCTTTGGGTTCCTCTTGTTTGGGACCCTCTGTGCTTCCTGGACTTGTAAGTCTATTTCTTTCCCCAGGTAGGGGAAGTTTTCTGTAATTATTTTTTCAAATAGGTTTTCAATTCCTTGATCTCTTTCTTCCCCCTTCTGGCACCCCAATAATACAAGTGTTGGGCCTCTTGAAGTTGTCCCAGAGGCTCCTTATACTATCTTCATATTTCTGGATTCTTTTTTCTTTTTGCTCTTCTGGTTGGGTGTTTTTTGTTTCCTCATGTTCCAAACTGCTGATTTCATTCTCAGCGTCCTCTACTGTTGATTCCCTGTAAATTATTCTTCATTTCAGTTCCTGTAGCCTTCATTTCAAATTGGTACTTTATTATGTTATCGATTTTCTCAGTTATTTCCCTAACAGTCTGCTTAAACATCCTTATAAACAAAATCCTGAACTCTCTATCTGTTAGCTTGCTTGGATCTATTTCATTTAGTTCCTCTTCTAGAGATTTCTTCTGTTCTTTTCTTTGTGACATGTTTCTTTGCCTCCACATTTTGGCTGCTTCTAGGTGTTTGTTTCTATGTATTAGGTAGAGCTGCTATGTCTTCTGGAATTTGTAGAGTGGCTTTGTGTAGTAGGTGTCCTGTAGGGTCCAGTGGCTCAGCCTCCCCAGTCACCTGAGCTGGGCCTTCTAGGTGCTCCCCTGTGTGGGCTGTGTGCACTGTCCTGTTGTAGTTGAGCCTTGGTTGCTGCTGGCGTCACTGGGAGGAACTGACCCCCAGGCCAATCAGCTGTGAGGACCAGCTGCAACTACAGCCAGAGAGCTGCTGTGCTGGAGACACCCCTATGGAGCAGGATTTACTTTAGTGGAGCTTTAGTGTTCACCAAGTGCGCCCCTGGAGTGTCACTTGTGGATGTGGTAGGGTTGTAATCCAGCGTGGTCAAGTCTGACCACCAGGTGCACTGTCTCTGGGGCCTCCCGGGAGGTGCAAAATCAGCCTGTGCCAGTGCCTTGCCCAGGGCCACCCAGCATGAGCTACACAGCAAACCGTAGTTGGCTGCTACTTGTGCTGGGCTTGGAGGTGTCCAGGAGAGGCCAAGCTATGAGCCAGTGCAGGCTGCTGCTAGTGCCAGGCCTGAGGCCGCTTATCAAGCTGTATGGGTCCTGCTGCTGCTTGTTTGAGAGATTTTAGTAAAGTTCTAAGCATGAGGCTCGAGAGGCCACTTGCATAGAAAAGCCCCTGGAAATGGCCTGGATGAGCTGCAGGTGGGGAGGGGCGGGGCCAAAGGTGTGAGTCAGGTGCTGGCGATTCAAATATGGCGCCTGCCTGCCGGCTGTGTGCGGGGAGGACTCACCAAAGGAGCCATGGCCTCCGCCAGCCCTTCTGCCTGGGAGGAAGCCGCCCCTCCACCTCTCACCTGGATTCCAGGCAGGTTAGTTCCTCCCCGAGTGTCCCAGGTCCTTTCAGGCTGCTGCCCGGTGCTGGGCTCAGAGGGAGTGCGTCCGAGTGAGTCCGTCCGCAGGCCCTTGAAGAGGAGCTGCTGGGGCTCCCGCAGCCTCCACGACCCTCAGGGACAGTCCCCGCTGGTTTCACAGCCCGGAGTTGTGGGGACATCTCTTTGAGGCTCTGGAGCCTTGGGTTGGGGGCCTGCTGTGGGGCTGGGACCCCTCGCTCCTCTGGGAAACCCCCACCGCCGAGATTCCCTCCCGGGTTTAAACCGCGGCACCCGGTGTGGGCCCTCGGCCCCGTCTCCAGGATTCAGCCCCGATCCTCCCACGTCTCCGCCCCTCCTCCCGGTCTCGATGCTCCTTCAGCTCCCTGGTTGTGGGGCTTCTGTTCAGCCAGATTTCAGGAGGTCCTGAGTGATGGTGGGTCTGTATTTTAGTTGTAATTTTGATGTGGTTGCGGGAGGCAGCGGGTGTGGCTGTTACCTACGCGCCATCTTGTTTCTCTGAACAAGTTTTTTTTTTAATTTTAAATTATTCAGGTACTGTTAAATGCTAGGGATATAATGGTGTACAAAAAATAGTCACATTCTCTGTCCTCATCAAGCTTCTGCTTCTGGTAAAACCTTCCATTGGCTAGTGGCCTTATAAATAATGCATACTGATATTTTAGAAACTGTGTCTTACATTCAAATCTTATGTTTCACCTGAGAATTTCAGGATGTGGTACAAATTATCCCCAGAAGGAAAACAGAATTCGAGGAAATTACCTTTCATATATAGTGAATCAAAACTTGGGTAGAATCTTGACCACTTAATTAACAGCACTTCCCAACAACTGTAGTTTTCTACAAACCTTTTTGCTGTTTGCATTATAAGTTTATCCCTAGAAATGTCATCCATTGTGCAATTTAAGAATAGGCCAAGTCCTGACTGGGCATCTCAGTTGGTTAGCGCGTTGTCCTAATACACCAAGGTTGCAGGTTTGATCCCGGTCAGGGCGCATACAAGAATCACTCAATGAACGCATAAAGAAGTAGAAAAACAAATCAATGTTTCTCTCTCCTTCTCTCTCTCTAAAATCAACTTTTTAAAAAAGAATAGGCCAAAATATTGGTATCACTGATAAGGAGCTGAGATAAGGAAAATAGTTGAACTTTCACCTCTGGAATTCTAGAATTATTCCTTTATTACTTCAGACACCAAAATATATGTTTATCAGAATTTTTAATTTTATAGGCAAATAAGATTGATATGGAGAGGATGTTGAATTGAGAGACAGCAAGTTTGGATTCTGGCATCAGTTATGGCATTATTTGACTTCCATGACCTTGTGCAAGTAAGTTTATTTCTCTTGATTATGTTTTTTTTCTTTCTTTTGTTTTTCTTTTCTTTTTTTGTGTGTTAATCCTCAGCCAAGGATATTTTTTCCATTGATTTTTAGAGAGAATGGACAGGAGGGAGGGATGGGGAGAGAGAAAGAGAAACATCAATTGGTTGCCTCCCATACACACACTACTGGGAGTTGGAGATGGAACCTGCAACCCAGGTACATGCCCTTGACTGGAACTTGAACCCACGACCCTTTGATGTGCAGGCCGACGCTCTAACCTCTGAGCCATGGCAGCCAGGGCTCTCTGGGTTTTGTGTTTTGTTTTGTTTTTAGTCTGAAAATGAGAGAGGACAAAGGAAAGGAACTATCCAGTTACTCAGTATTCTAATTATTATCCCCACAGTCTCACACTTTTTTCAGTGCTATATTTAATCATATGAAATTGCCAATATTTGACTATTTGAAAAGAGTCATATTTGACCTTTAGAAACAGCCATTACATTTGGTTTGACCTAATTGTTGAATTTCTTTTGGGGTCATACAAATTATTTATTTTAGGGATAGCTGAAGCCAAGCAAAATTAATGTCTCGTGCATGAAGGAAACATACACTTGGAAAATATAATATAACCATATAATCAATGCAGTCCATTCTGGACATGCATAGAATCCAGTCTATTATTTCTTTCTATGTTATGCTGATTTTCTGTTGTTTTTAAATATATATTTTTAGTGATTTTAGAGAGAGAAGAATGAAGAAGGGGAGAAAGAGAGAGAAACATCCAGAGACTACTTCCTGCATAGCCCCCCCCCCCCCCCCCCCCCCAGGGATTGAGCCTGCAACCCAGGCATGTGTCCTGACCGGGAATCAAAGCGTTGACCTTTTGGTGTATGAGACGATGCTCAACCAACTGAGCCACATAGGCCAGGGCTATGCTGATTTTCTGGGTCAGTGATGCTATATAATTTGATTCCTGTATTTCTTTAGTATCTCGCAAAGGACAAGTCAACTTGAAATTTTGTTAAGATAGTCCCTGTAATTTTTGACCAAAGTACCTGTTGCTATAGGAGGAGAGAGAATACTATTAGCACTGATATTTAGGGTAGGAGATAAATAATTCTTCAGAGCTGTCTATCTTTTCCCTTGTTTTCCAGTGAGTTAAATCAAGGCGTTGAGAGAGGCCACACTTTCCCCAATTTCTAGTTTTAGACCAATTCTGTTATCCCATCCTACATCAGAAGGGGGCAGGGCAGGAGTAGGCTTTTCTTTGTTGTTTGATAATCTCTATGTTTTCTTGCTTAAGGAAGGTGATATGTTAATTTTTTTTTTTTTTCACTTCTTCCTAAGGAATTACCTCATCTTTTGCCCATGAAATAAACTTTTTGGTTTATTTCCATTACTTAGTCTTTGGGGTACACAAGTTAATCAGCGGGAGGAAAGATAATCCACAGAGAATGTTAATAGCTGAAAAAAAAAAGTGTCCTTGGCCCTAATGTACCTTATTCAGTTCTCTGAGCCACATTCAGAGCTTCAGTAGCAAACTGGCCCTGTCTCACTGCTTTCAGACGTATGTACCACATCAACCTAGCTCCAGCTGAATGTATATCTAGGGTCTAACACGTCTGCAGGTAATACATTCTTTTGAGTTCTCCATCCTCATGCAGAGGGGCCAGTCAGTAGTGGCATGCAGACATCTTTCAACATACAGATCAGGGTTGATCTAGCCAACTCCTTTACCTGAGACACTTATTTAAAAGTGTTCTTTTCTGGAGAAATCACAAACCAGTCTGTGTTAAATCAGAGGTACAAATGTCTCTTTCCAAGAAAAGTTCCAAGTAACCCTTATTTTACTTTTTCACCTCAAAACAACTTTTGGTGCTAGATCCACAAGAACCAAGAATTTGAGAGGCATTGACTAAATCTAGAAAAACGTGGGCACTATAATGGACAAAGCAGATAAGAGGGACAAAGTAAACACACTGGAAGAAACAGGATTCTCCTTCCTCTCATATATTTCCTGAATCCAAGCACAGAGCTCCATTACTTTCTCTATCACTTCTACAAAATTCCATAATTTTCTTTAAAAATACACTTACCAGAATAAAGGATATAGTTTTCAGTCTTGTTTGTGCTCTTTGATGTAATTTTTTTAAAAATGATTTTTTATTGATTTTTAGAGAGAGAAGTATCAATGTGAGAGTGAAACATCCATCCGAAACACCTACCAGAAATTGAGCCCTCACCTGGCTATGTGCCCTTGACTGGGAATCAAATCGGCAACCTTGTGGTGCATGGGACAACACCCAACCAACTGAGCCATACTGTCTAGGGCAACACAATTAACTTTTTTTTCAATTCATAATTAACTTTTGACATCAGTTCACAATCTGGGTCATTTTACTTCTATGGCAGTCAACTTAGACAGGCTGTAAAAACCTAGGGTTTTGTATTAGTTCATGTAAAATAGAATTTATTTGGTATTGTCTACTTTTAGGGCAGAGAAATGGTGTTAGATCTTAGGATGAATGAAAATCCCCCTTTTTTCCTACATGGATTTCTATTTCTTAGAGTAGTAGGACTCTAGAGAAATGGGAACTGAAGTGTCTTGTATCTAGTGCTTTGGTATTCTGTGTTACTGCGTTTCCTTTTTTCCCCCCTAGAGGTAAGAGATGGTTCATCAGTTTCCAGGAGATTGAAAGTTATGAAAAGAGTTCCTGAATAATCAGATTGTTTGGAAGGCAGAGAATGAAAAGAAATTGGATTGGGTGATTCCTGAAACATCTTATTCGGTATTTCCAGCTATAAAGTTTAGCCTTCCTAGTTCTTGTATAATCACTCGAGGATATGTTTTTATAGATTTGAGAGAGAGAGAGAGAAACATCTATCATTTGTCTCCCATACATGCCCCAACTGGGATTGAACCTGCAACCTGGGTATGTGCCCTGACCCGGAATTGAACTGACCACCTTTTGGTGTATGGGACTACGTTCCAACCAATTGAGCCACACTGGCCAGGGCCTTTTTAAAAAATGGTTGGGCTTCGTCCTGTGCAAGGTTGCTGGTTTGATTCCCAGTCAAGGGCACATCTCCGGGTTTTGGGCTCAATCCCCTGTAGGGGGCACGCAGGAGGCAGGCGATCCATGTTAGGCTCACACATCAATGTTTTTCTCTCTCCCTCTCGCTTCCTCTCTTTCTAAAAACTAATAAACTATTCTTTAAATTTTTTTAAATTGAATTTATTGGGGTGACATTGGTTAATAAACTTATACAGGTTTCAGGTATACAGTTCTATAATACACCATCTGTATATTGTATTGTGTTCAACACCCCAAGTCAAGTATCCTTCCATCACCATTTATCCCCCCTTTACCTTCTTCAGCACCCCCCACAGTTCCTCTTTTCCTCTAGTAATCACCATACTGTTGTGTGCCTATGAGTTTTTTTTTCTTTCTTTGCCTAATCCCTTCACCTTTTTCACTCGCCCCCTGCCCTCTGACTCATATAATCTTTTGAATGTAACTAAGATACTAGTTTTTGAAAGTGTTCACTTCAGATCACCAAATCTGGGTTATACAGTACTCAGAGGGATATACACTGGGAGACAGTAGAGTAATTAATCATAATGGAGCTAACATCTACTGAGTGTTTATCAAGTGCCAGGCACCTTTATATGCATTGCCTTATTTCACAACAATTTTAGGTAGTAGATATTATTTATTTACTCTGTTTTACAGATGAAAAGAGCAAGGTTCAGATATGTGAGGTAATTCTCCCAGCATCACTGGGCTTGTGAGTGACAGGACTAAACTAGAACTTAGATTTTATTCCAAACACTAATAATGTGGGTATTATCTCCATTTTGCAAATGAGTGAATTAGAGATATTAACTAACTTGGCCTAAAGTCACTTAAATGGTGACTAACAATGGTATCAGGACTTGAACTCATGTCTACCTCTCTCTAAAACTCATGGTTTTAATTATTTTTTTAAGTGTTTTTATTGATTTCAGAGAGAGGGCGAGAGAGGTAGAAACATCAATGATGAGAGAGAGTCATTGATCAACTGCCTCTTGCACGCCCCTGCTGGGGATCGAGCCCTAAACCTGGGCATGTGCCCTGACCGGGAATAGAACTGAGATCTCCTGGATCATAGGTCAATGCTCAACCACTGAGCCATGCTGACTAGGCAAGTCTTAACTATTTTTAATTCTAAGATATTATTGAGCATTAAGGAATGCAGTAGGAGAACACAACACACTGAGAATATTAGAATTTTTAAAAAATTAAGTTAGGTTGACGGCCATTATAAATCAGGCCTTAAAGTTTAAGGTTTTTGTACCATATTGTTAGCCTAAAAGAGAAAAAATTAACTAAGGGCCTAAATAGCAAAGATAACTTGGTATATAATGAATGAGAATCTCTGAGGGTAGAAAAGGGACTTTAAAAAAATATAGTATCACTGAGAAATGCCTTTATTAACTTATTTACTGCATTGGCTGCTGTGCTTCCAATCTCTGTTGCAATTCCCACATTGAGGCTGTTCCCACCCTTCCTGTGTCCCTTGAGCTGAGCCGGCACTTCCTGTCCTATTGGAAATGAAAGTTAGAGATTGGGGGTGTTGTATGTGTGTATTTACTCTGCAGAATGTTAGTACTGTCTGTCCTATTATCATAGCAAAAAAGTGACAGGAAAACTAGAATAGAGATTGGGACTTCATTTAAGGGAGGGTTTGGACTTAATGGTTATTGTGGCAAAGCAGGAAGGGTTAATTTATATCTTAAGAGGATATCCATGATGGCAGCAAGGTGGTCTTAAGAAGGGATTTGAAGGCTTTCATTCTACATCCCTGTTCCACTTGGATTGGTAGGTGTTCCTGGGTATCATTCTTACATTTTTGATTTCCTACAAGTTTCCTTTCTTGTTAAGGCTACTTCTGTAGGACATTCCTTTGAAACTTAGAGGTGAGTATTGTTGCAGCTGTGTTAGATTCTTGACTAAGTCTATATTCGTCTTTTCTAAGAACTTTATATTTTTATTCTTTGTAAAGCATATGCTTTTTAAATAGTTATTTTTTTTCCTACAGCTCAGAGACAACTTAAAGCAAACATCTCTCAACTCTGTGAACTTCAGTTTGAACATAAATTCCAGGTTTGGTGAGTAACTCTAGCTGTTTCAGCTTCATGGACCTTGAAGACTAGGAAATAGTGATATCAAGAGTCAGATAAGATAGTTGAAGAAACCACTAGGCAATTATATCCCAGTAAAGCCAAGGGGGAAAAAGAAACCACTAGGTACCAAGTTTTATGACATAGTCCAGTTTGATAATTCCTTCCTAAGTATGAAGTCATACCTGGGTGAATCTGAAAAGCCGTGAGAGGCATCAGCCCATCAGCATGACCCAAGAGGAGTAGAACTGACATGAAACTAGTCATTCCCCATGTTCTGTTTTGCTTGTCTGTTTTTTGGTGAGCTCTCCTGTTTGTTTTTTCATGTACTAAGATCACTGTAAATGTAAAATATGTGTGTGTTGGGGCGGGGAGGAGTCCTGAGCTCATCTCACATATTCTTAGTATGGTTTTCTTCACATATTCTCCAAGGCAGTGTCCCAGTGGCCCCTTTAAAATCAAACTTGCAATCTTCTTTTAGCTAGTATCTAAGGGAAAATAATTCCCATTGTCTTTTCATGAGACTCAGAACTTGTTCCTAGAGGAAAGAGGATGGGATTGAAAAGGGTAAGAACTTTTCTTTTTGCTTCAACTACTGAGCCTGTGAAAAATTAAAAAATAACATCTTGGGCATTAGGACCCAGTGGTAGTGCCTCATTCAGACTCTGGGTTAACTTCTCTCAGTGACGTCAACAAGCAGCCCTAGCTCATTCTTTACCCACCCCCCCTCATTTCTCTCCCTCCTGCTCCTTTTCTCCCCCTTTCTCCTCCCCCTCACTTCACCCTCTCCCTCCCTCCCCTTCCCTCCCTCCCTCCCTCTCTCTCCCTCTCTCCCTCTCTCTTTCTCCCTCTCCTCCTCTCCCTCTCTCTCCCTCTCTCCTTTTCCTCTCTCTCTCCCTCTCTCTCTTCCCTCCCTGTTCCTCTCCCTCTCCTCTCTCTCAGCTCCCTAATATTAAAGAGAAAATGCTGCTATCAGTGACTTCCAGACCTGGGATTTCGACTTTTGGCTATAACAAGAACAACAAAAAGGTAGGGAAAAGTGCTTTTTTTTTGGAATTCAGCTACTTCCTTTTCTGGGAATCCGGGAGTGCTCTTGGCTCTAACATTCTCTTTAAGACAGGAAAAGGATTCCTTTCTCATCTCAGCACCTCTCCCTTTTCCACCACTTTCTGGCATCTTTTTTTACCTGGTTCTGAAGTTCCAGGAATTTACAGTCTTTGTATGTGAGGCCTGAGAAGGCAGGGGAATTAAAAACAAGTTTTTATCTTTGAGAAATGAAGTTAGTTTGACTTCTTGCTGATATACCTAATCTCCACAGGGATAATATGTCATCTCAGACCCTGGCCCCTAGTCCACCCCCCTCCAGTACTATTTTATTTGATTAACTGTTTCCATTCTCTCTCACCCCACCTTCCTTCCTGCCCATTCCACCAGTAATACCAGGTAGCAGAAATATAGTCAGTGAAATCACAACAGCTTCATCAAGAACTGGTTGTACTCTTCTAGACTAGATAGAGACCCCACCCGACCCAGCCTGAAGGAAAGGAGCCTTAAGAGAAGACATGCTTTAGGATTAAGGCAGAAAGTTCTGTGATTCTTTGGGCTTTGCTGCCGAGCTGGTGCTTTGAGATCTGTAGATAGTCAGGCTCAGCAGGGATCCTTGGAGTCTTTAGGATTAACCTGAGGCTGCCAAAGAGTTGTCTTT
The DNA here is from genome assembly GCF_054644295.1 of Miniopterus natalensis. Taxonomy (NCBI): domain Eukaryota; kingdom Metazoa; phylum Chordata; class Mammalia; order Chiroptera; family Miniopteridae; genus Miniopterus; species Miniopterus natalensis. Next base: position 137,376,104 of record NC_142082.1, on the reverse strand, counting down.
GCTTGGACACCTGAGCAGTCTGGAGAGAGGTGGACATCATGCCCACATTTGCCAGAGAATATCCTTGGTAGTTTTTTGGCATTTCAGGGCTGATTAGGAGGAACTCCATGCTGTAACAGAAAGACCCTTTACCCTCTCTCAGTGTCCTAGCTGTTCTTTGAAGAAAAAAGATACCATAGACATTTAGGGATCCTTTGATCATCTGATGGAGTGCTGGAGGGTGGGAAAGGATTCCTGCTGCTTTCTCATATACCTAAAGAAACTGTTACAGGTAGATTTAAACACAGTGTGTGATCAAGGCAGTGAGTAAATGTTTAGACCCAAAACACTTAGTGTTAGTTTATGGATTATATGGTATTCATTCCAGTTATATCCTTAAAAAATATGGGTCGGGTGTTGGTTATTTATAATACATACACACATATTTATGGATATATGACTTCGAGGGATAGTTCATCTTTTTTATTCTTTTCAGATCTTACATAGTACTATATGAAAGTTTTCTTCCTGATTTTTTCCCTCCCCCAAGTCTCTCCAGTTAACCAGACCCATTAAAATAAAGTAAAATGAATTAGAGGAATTAGTTTTTTTCCTATTAGGGGTTTCATGTATTTGATGCTATCTAAAAATCTTCTCTTTTCTTAGCTCTCTACTTGCTTCCCCACTTGTAGTATAAAATAACGTTTAACCATCTTCTGAATCTAGGATAGTAAAGGGGACAAAGAGGTATGCTTATGGGTTTGGATTTAAATCTTACCTCTCTTCTTGATAACTTGTAAATTTTGAGAAGCAATTCAGGAAACATTGGCAGTGGTGGTGGTGGTGGGGAGTAGATACATACTTACTAATGCATTTGTCAAGAAATCTTTGGGTTCTCACAGGTCAGTGTTATGATGACATCACTTTGTGGCTATATATATGATTCCTTGCGTCTATATGTAAGTCTGTGACTATTAGGTATATTTAGACTAAAGCATTACTACATTGCTCTTTGTTTTTGTGTTGAAATATAGAGCTTCATGTGTTCATTTCTCTTTTGAGGAGAGTGTTTTAGATGGATTTGCTCATGTAATTTGTGCATTTTTATACCTAAGGTTTAATTTGAAACATAACTTTTATTAGTTTTTAGTAGTAAGTGTAAGACATACCAATTAAAAAAAACTTAAGCATAGTCCTAGCTGGTTTGGCTCAGTGGTTAGAGCATCGGCCCGCGGACTGAAGGATCTCGGGTTTGATTCCAGCCGAGGGCACCTATTACTGTTGCAGACTGGATCCCTGGCCCTGTTTGGGGTGGGTGCGGGAGGCAACCAATTGATGTGTCTCTCTCACATCGATGTATTTCTCTCTCTCTCTCTCCCTTCCACTTTCTCTGAAAAAGTAATGGAAAAAATATCCTCAGGTGAGGATTAAAACAACCACCACCACCACCACCAACAACAACAACAATAACAAAAATCCTTAAACATGAAGAGGTTTATAAAATTAAAAGTCAAGTCCTCCCTTCATGTCCTGATGTTTATTACCCAAATCTCACCCCTCAAGGAGAATAACTGGCAGCAGTTTGGTATATGTACTCTACCAGACTTTTTCTATGACAAGGTAAAGTTACAATTTTGATGTTGGCCAATTTGCCATTTCTATTAAGAACTCAGTTTCTCAAGTAGAATAAGTCTATGTAATAAAGTTCTTGGACCTGTCAAAAATATTTAAAAAACTGAAAGAACAATCGAACTCTAAACTTCTAAAAAAGTACAAATTCTAAATATCTGATTCAAACAAAAACACAGGCCAATGGAACAGAATTGGGAGCCCAGAAATAACCCCACACATATATGGGCAACTAATTTACAATGAAGGAGCTAAGAATATACAGTGGAGAAAGGAAAGTCTCTTCAATAAATGGTGTTGGGAAAACTGGATAGCCACATGCAAGAGAATAAAAGTAGACCACTATATGATACAACATACAAAAATTAACTCAAAATGGATTAAAGACTTGAATGTAAGACTTGAAACAATAAAATACATAGAAGAAAACATAGGTACTAAGCTTTTGGACATTGGTCATAGTGGTGTTTTTGGAATTTGACTCCAAAGGCAAAGGAAACAAAGCAAAAATAAACTAATGGGATTCCATCAAACGAAAAAGCTTCTGCACAGCAGAGGAAACCATCAACAGAACAAGTGGGAGAAGGTTTTTTGCGATGGGGGGAGAAGACATTTGCAAACAATACTTCCAATAAGAGGTTAGTATCAGAGGTTAATATATAAAGAACTCATACAACTCAACAACAAAAAACAAATAACCCAAATGAAAAATAGGCAGAGGATCTGAATAGATATTTTTCCAAGGAAGACATACAGATGGCCAACAGGCATATGAAAAGATGTTCAGCACCACTAATTATTAGGGAAATGCAAATCAAAACAACAAATGTATAATTCCTAATAAAGGCAGGTTTTTTTCCTCAGGATGTAGTGCTGAATATCCATTCCTTTCTTTGGAATTAAAATAGTCACAGAAGGGGGAAAATGTGGATTTCAAAGAGAGATTCCATAAAATAATGTGGTACATTTTTTAAAAACATCTATTTTAATGACTTTCAATTATTATTGGTTCGTTAAAAAAAAAAAGCCTGAAGTAAAAAGATCTGTGTTCTAAGGTCTCAACACTGTTTCTTCAACATTAGATCAGTAGAGGGATTTGAATGTAGGTAAGATTTAAAGAGGAAATGTTTGGGACTAAAGGAATTTCAGACTTGTAAAGGGCTTAACCACGCCTTCCCTGACATCATCTTCCTGGCATGTGTTATTATAATTTAACTCCTCAGAGCATCAACAATCATTTCCTTTGGAAAAAAAGAAAAGGGACAGATAATTTGGGATAATTTGCCTTTCCCAACCTATTTTGCATAAATTTCTATTTTCTCTTGATCTTATATATATGTATTTATTTATTTTTATATCCTCACCTGAGGATTTTTTTCTCTATTGCTTTTCAGAGGCAGTGGGGGGGGGGAGAGGGAGAGAAACATCAATGGTGAGAGAATTATTGATTGGCTGCCTCTTGCACGCCCCCTGCTGGGGATGGAGCCCACAACCCCGGCATGTGCCCTGACTGGGAATCAAACCACAATCTCCTGGATCATAAGTCAGTGGTCAACTGCTGAGCCATGCCAGATGGGCTATCCAGCCTTTCTTTATCTTCTCCACCACCCCTGTCAACTACAAAAACTAGTATCAACTAAGCATTTCTTCACTAGAAATGATTTATTCAGGAAAAGAAAGGATTGCAACCCAGTACATATAGACGTATCAAGCTGCACTGCCCTGTGTGCCAAGATGGAGAGGATAGAGGGGGGAAAAGGAAATTAAGTGTGTGTGGGGCAATTACAACCACAGAGTTTCATTTAAGCATAGAGTTCTTCCTCCAGGTTCTCTTGATGCCATAAAATGCAAGAACTTCTCTCATAAGCTCAACTCCTCTCACAGATTCTCCCAACTGATCATGCTCACTAAAGTATCAGTCATAATCTTTATCACTCCCCAGGATTCCATTCCATTCATTCTGCTTTGTGGTACCTGTAGTTCTCTTTATATACCCTTTGATTGTTGGTTTATAGTTTTCATTCAATAAGAAAATATGCTGTAAAACAGAAAAATATAGATAAGAAACAGGACAGGGAAAATGAAGATTAGAATAAGAGGTCAGTTGGAATTAAATACAAACCCTCAAACCATAGTTTTATCCTGAAAGATGAAGACTGAAGAATAGTCATTGATTTTGTTAGTGTAGAGGTGGTTGGTGACTTTGACAAACAATTTCAGATTGGGGAGCAAAAAGCAAGGTTGGAATGGGTTGCTGAGTGAAACAAGGTAAGGAAGTATACATGGTATGTGTATAGGCTAATCTTTTAAGAACTAAGATGGAGAGCAGAACCGTTTAAAAAATGAGCTAAAGATCTGAATAGATATTTCTCCAGAGAAGATCTATAAGTAGCCATGAAAAGATGCTCAGTATTTTTAGCCATTGAAGAAATGCATATCAGGCCTGGCTGGGCGTGGCTCAATGGTTGAGCATTGACCTGGGATGCAGGAGATCGTGGTTTGATTCCCGGTCAGGGCACATGCCCAGGTTGCAGGCTCGATCTCCATTCGGGGGCATGTAGGAGGCAGCCCATCAATGACAACCCTCTCATCATTGATGTTTTAACTCTCTCTCATCCTCTCTCCGAAATCAATAAAGTTATATTAAAAAAAAGAAAAAGAAATGCATATTAAAACCACAATGAGATATCACTTCACACCCTCTAGGATGGCTGTAATAAAAAAGATAATAATGTAGAATAATTGGACCCTGCATACACTGCTGGTGGGAATATAAAATGGTGCAGCTTCTTTGGAAGACAGTTTGGCATTTCCTTAAAAGATTAAGTACACTCCTAGGTATATATACCCAAGAGAAAGTAGCATATATGTCCAGGGGCATGCTGGGAGTGGTGCCAAAGAACTGTGAGGGGGTCTTTGAGGAGCTCAAAACAGTAGGGATGGTCCCACAAGGCCTGATTGCTGAGACATTCAGTCAACAGGAAAATATGAATGATTCTAGGCAGCAGTCACTGTTCTTTACCACACTTCCAGATTTACAGAAACTCTGTGCTGTCAGGATAATCTTGTGTAATGGGGTGGCAGATACTGAGATTAGGAGTACACAAATGAAGATGTGAAGGCAATCGCTGTTTTTGCACCAAGCTATTTTTGCATCACCTATGCCTGGAATATTTAGCCAAATTTGGGTCATGATGATAATATCATTTTATAACGATGGAAAAATTAACGCCTATATTGAAAAATATGGAGTTAAGGTGGAGGTACCACAGAGTAATTTCTGTAATTCTTCAAAACTGCCTTTCTTTTTTTTTTTTTAAAAAAAATATCTTTATTGATTTCAGAGAGAGGAAAGGAGAGGGAGAGAGATAGAAACATCATTGATGAGAGTCATTGATCGGCTGCCTCCTGCACGCCCCCTACTGGGGATCTAGCCCACATTGATTGGTTGTTTCCTGTATGTGCCCCAAACAGGATTGAACCCGAGACCTAGGTATGTGCCCTTACTGGGAATCGAACCCTCGGCCCTTTGGTACACAGGACGTTACTCTAACCAAGTGAGCCATACCCCCAAGGGTAGACTTTCATATTCTTGAATGGTCAGTTCTTCGCCCTCATCTTACTTATTGTCAACACTTGGCACAGTTGACCGTGCTATTTTTTGAAACACTTTCTTGATTGGGTTTACAGAACACCCCACTGTCCTTTTCCTCTAGTATTTATGGCCTGTCTTCTTCAGGCTCCTTTCCTCATAAATTTCCTGGTCTCTAAACCTTGTAGACTCAGTCCTTGACTTTTTCTGTCTACACTTCTCCCTTCATAATTTTATTCAGTCTCATAGCTTTAAATATCACTCATACGATGACAACTCTCAAGTTATATTTCCAACCTGGACTACCTTCCTGCTTCCCAGATTCAAATATCTAAAATCATACTTGATATCACCATTTAGATATTTATCAGACATTTCAAATTTAATGTGTTTAAGATAGAGTTCCTGCCTGCTTTCTGCCTCCCTGCCCTGTCAGAACTCACTGTCTTCTTCATCTCAGTAAATGGTAACTGATTCTTCCAGGTAATTAGGCCAAAAACCTTGACTTATCCCTAATACTAGTACCTACTTTATTGGTACATGGTTAATGGTCATTAAGGTTAGCAGTTATAACTAAAATTACCCATGGAAGACATGATTCCATTCTCTTTATTACTATTTGCATGTAAGCAAGTTTAGAGTTTCTTTCATCTTAAAAATAATAAGGAACAAACTTGCTTTAATTTCGTGTCTCCTGCCAGTTACTGTCCCATTTTTCTGATCCCTTTCATGATCAAACTTCTTGAAAGAGTAGTTTCTATAGAGTCTCTACTTCCTTACCTCCAATTCTCTTTTTCTCAGTACTGTATCGATGTGTGTATGTTTTTGAAGACTGTACCTTTTTTTTTTAATCCTCACCCAAGGATATTTTTATTGATGTGCATGTGTGTGTGTGAGAGCAAGAGAGAGAGAAAAAGAGAGAGAAACATCTATGTGTGAGAGAAACATCCATCAGTTGCCTTCAATCCCTCCCCCCAGGGATTGAATCCGAAATCCGGAAAATGAACCTGCAACCTTTTTTTTTTTTGGTGTACAGGATGACGCTCAACCAACTGAGCCACCCAGCCAGGCTGTATTTGTTTTTTAATTATGGTAAAATACATATTACATAAAAGTTACTACTTTTCCCCATTTTTAAAATTAAATTTATTGGGGTGACATTGGTTAATAAAATTATATAGGTTTCAGGTGTACGGTTCTATAATATATCACCTGTATATTTTATTGTGTGTTTGCCACCCCAAGTCAAGTCTCCTTTCATCACCATTTATCTCCCCTGTACCCTCTTCTACCTCCCCCCACCTCCCTTTCCCTCTGGTAATAACCGTACTATTGTCTGTGTCTATTTGGTGGTTTTGTGTGTGTGTGTGTGTGTGTGTGTGTGTGTGTGTGTGCTTGCGCTTAATCCCTTCACCTTTTCCACACAGCCCTGCAACCCCACTCTCCTCTGACAGCTGTCAGTCTGCTCTCTATCTATGAGTCTGTTTCTATTTTGTCTGTTAGTTTCTTTTGTTCAGTAGATTCCACATATGAATGAAATCATATTTTACTTGTCTTTCTCTGACTGGCCTATTTCACTTAGCATAATGTTAATTTTTTCCATTTTTGAGTGTACAGTATAGTAGTATTAAGTACATTTACTTACATTGTTGTACAACCAATCTCCAGAACTCTTTTCATCTTGCAAAACTGAAAGTCTACACCCATTATTAAACAACTCCCCATTCTTCCTTCCCCCTCAGCCTCTGGCAGCCACTGTTCTCCTTTGAGTTCTTGAAATACCTCATATAAATGGAATCATACAGTATTTGTCTTTTTATTTGGCTTATTTCACTCAGTATAATGTCCTGAAGGTTCATCCATGCTGGTACATATGTCAGAATTTCCTTTTTATTTATTTAAAAATTTTGATTTATTATTTTAGAGAGAGAGAAAGGGAGGGAGAGAGAGAGAAACATCTATCTGCTGTTCCATCTATCCATGTATTCATTGGTTGATTCTTGTATGTTCCTGGACTGGGGATTGAACCCCAACCTTGGCCTATCGAGACAACACTCTAACCATCTGAGCTACCTGGCCAGGACTAAAATTTCCTTGCTTTTTAAGGCTGAGTAATATTTTGTTGTATGTGTATAGTACATTTTATTGATCCAGTCTTCCGTGAGAGACACTTGGGTTGCTTCCATCTTTTGGCTATTGTAAGTAATGTTTCTTTGAACATGGGTGTACAGATAATCTCTTCAAGACTCTGCTTTCAGTTCTTTTGGTTATATTCCCAGAGGTGGAATTGCTGAATCATATGGTAATTCTATTTTTAATTTTTTGAGGAATCACCATGTTTTTTTCCATAGCAGCTATACTATTTTACATTCCTTTCAACAGTGCACAAGGGTTCTTCTGATTTCTCTACATCCTTGCCAACACTTATTTTCAGTTTTTTTGATAGTAGCTATTCTAAAGGATGTGATATGGTATCTCATTGTAGTTTTGATTTTCATTTCTCTAATGATTAGTGATGTTGAGCATCTTTTCATGTACTTGTTGGCCATTTGTATATCTTATTTGGAGACGTGTCTTTTTTTTATTTTCATGCTTTATACATATATATATATATATATATATATATGTCTTTATTGATTTCAGAGAGAGGAAGGAAGGAGGGGGGAAGAGAGAGAAAAACATCAATGATGAGAGTCATTGATTGGCTGCCTCCTGCACGTCCCCTACTGGGGATCGAGCCCGAAACCTGGGCATGTGCCCTTACTGGGAATCGAACCGTGATCTCCTGGATCATAGGTCGATGCTCAACCGCTGAGCCACACCAGCCAGGCTGGAGAAATGTCTTTTTAAGTCCTTTGCCCATTTTTTAATGGATTGTTTTTTGTTGTTAAGTTATTTATATATTCTGAATATATATAATATAATATATAAAATATTTTTTCCATTTTGTAGGCTGCCTTTTTACTCTTGCTTGTGTTCTTTAAAGTTTTAATTTTGATTTATTTCAATTTATATATATTTTCCTTCTGTTGCCTATTCTTTTGGTGTCATATCTAAGAAATTGTCAAATCCAGTCTCTTGAAGCTTTTCCCCCTATGTTTTCTTCCAAAAGTTTTATAGTTTTAGCTTTTATGCTTAGGTCTTTGATCCATTTGGGGTTAATTTTTGCATATAGTGTAAGTTAAGAGTACAGTTTCATTCTTTTTAAAAAAGATTTTACTTTATTGATTTTAGAGGGAGGAAAGGAGAAAGAGAGACATTAATTTGTTGTTCCACTTATTTATGCATTCATTGGTTGATTCTCGTATGTGCCCTGTCCAGGGATCGAACCCACAACCTTGGCATATTGGGATAACACTCTGACCAACTGAACTACCCAGCCAGGGCCCAACTTCATTCTCTTGCCGGTAGATATCCAGTTTTCCCAATTCCACTTGTCAAAAAGACTTCTTTCCCCATTGAATGGGGAAATAAACAATTCGTAAGTTTTAAATTGTGTGCTGTCCTAAGTAACATGACAAAATCTTACACCGCCCCCCTGCTGCATCCTGCTGGGGACATGAATCATCCCTTTGTCCAACATTTTCAGTCACTCAGTAGGCCTTTTGGTCATCAGATTGACTAATTTGGTATTGCAGTGCTTATGTTTAAGTAATCCATATTTTACTCAATAATAGCCTTAAAAGTTCAAGAGTAGTGATGCTGGCAATTCGAATATGCCAAAGAGAAGCTGTAGAGTGCTTTCTTTAAGGAAAAATATGAAAGTTCTTAATATGAAAAAATTTTTAAATTGTATGCTGAGATTGCTAAGGTCTGCAGTGAAAACAAATCTTCTGTCTGTGAAATTGTGAAGAAGGAAAAAGAAATTTGTGCTGGTTCGGTTGTTGCACTTCAAACTGCAAAAGTTATGTCCGCAGTGCATGCTAAGTGCTTAATTAAATTTGTGGGTGGAAGACCTGAACAGAAAATGTGTTCCGATTGATGGCCCTGTGTTGTGGCAGAAAACATTGAGCCTGTATTAAGACTTCAGCAAGGGATCCTCTGAAATGAGTGACGCTAAGCCATTTAATGCAAGTAAGGAATGGTTACACAGATTTAGGAATAGGTTTGGACTGAAAAACATGAAAATTACTGGAGAGAGAAACCACATTCACATAACTTTTATTACACTATATCATTGTAATTATTCTGCTTTGTTGGTTATTGTTGTTAATCTCTTACTGTGCCTCATTTAGAAATTAAACTTTATTATAGGTATGTATGTATAGGAAAAAGCATAACATATATAGAGTTTGGTATTATCCACGGCTTCAGGTGTCCACTGGGCACATTGGAACATCTCCTGAAGATAAGGGGGACTACTATATTTTCTATCTTTAAATATTTTACTTTCTGGGGTATAAACTTTATTTTCTGTTTTTCTCCTAGTCCTATGGATATTTTAAAAATATCTGCTATCATATATATTTCTAAATATGTCTTTCTTGACTTCAGGGGGAGGGAGAGTGAGAGTGAAAGTGAGAGAAACATTAATGATAAGAAAGAGTCATTGATTGGCTGCCTCCTGCACACCCCCTGCTGGGGATTGAGCCCACAACCTGGGCATGTGCCCTGACCAGGAATCGAACTGTGATCTCCTAGATCATAGGTCGATGTTCAACCTCTGAGCCATTCTGGTTGGGGAGTCCATACTGTTTTAATAGTGACTGTACTAATTCTATATTCCCACCAACAGTGCTCCAGGGTTCCCTTTTCTTCACATCTTTGCTAGCATCTATTAATTAACTAATTAATTAATTAATTAACTAGTCATTCTAACAGGTATGAGGTGATATCTCATGGTTGTTGTTGTTTTTTTAAATAAATGTATTGATTTCAGAGAGAGGAAGGGAGAGGGAGAGAGAGAGAGATAGAAACATTAATGATGAGAGAGTTATCATTGGCTGCCTCCTGCATGCAACTCGGGATCAAGCCTGTAACCCAGGCATGTGCCCTGACTAGAATCGAACCGTGATCTCCTGGATCCTAGGTCGATGCTCAACTGCTAAGCCACGCCCAGCCAGGCATCTCATGTGGTTTTGATGTGCACTTTCCTAATGATCAGTGATATTAAGCACTTTTTCATATACCTTTTGGCCATTTTTCTATCTTCTTTGGAAAAATGTCAATTCAAGAGGACTTCCAGTCACCACAGAACAGGCTGGTCCCACACCCATGTGTGGTGGTTTAAGATCAGGAAGGGTATCTTGGCTTTAAAGGTCCCCCCTGAGGAGCGAGGGGTCCTAGCCCCTCACCAGACCTCGCCAGTGCAGGGTTCCAGTGCCAGGGAGAGAAGTTCCTGTAACTTCTGGTTGTAAAAACCAGCTGGGAGGAGATTAAAGATGGCTACAGACTAGGTGGAAGCTACACATACACTCTCCCGGGATAAACTGGAATTACAACTAAAATATAGAGAAACCTTCCTGAATAATCAACTGCAAATGAGGATGAGCTGGAGAGCACCCTCATAACCAAGGAGGAAAATTGGAGACCCCATAGAGACTAGTAGGAAGTGCTGAGGCATGAGAGGGCTGGCTGGGCTCCCACAGGCAGCAGCTAAAGGTCTGGAGGGCTATCTCAACTGTAGATGGTTCCCACTGAGGACTCTGGGGCCTAGACCCCAGGCTGGGCTTCCCAGCCAAGAGAACTGAGAAAAGTGCCCACATAGCATCTGGCTGTGAAAAGCAGCCAGGTTTCTGTCTGCCAGGGAGAGACGGCTGGAAATGCAGGCACCCTATTAAAGGGCCAATGCACAAAGTTTCCTGTGCAGACACTCACCTTGGGCTCCAGCAGAGGGTGGATAGAGTGGACTGGAGCTGTGTGGGGAGAGTCTGGGGGTGTGGGCTCTGGAGATAGAGCTCAGAGGGTACCCCTCTGGATTCCTGTGCCGAGTCATTCCCCCATACTGCAGAGGCAGACATTTGCCTTCTAAGCAGCTTTTGCCTGAGCGGGAAACAATTGCCCCACCCTGCTGGAAAACCTCTCGCCTTACCCATGGAGCTTCTACAAACTGAGGCTCATTAACAGAATTAGATTAATCAGCCTGCAGGCAGAGGCAGACTTCAGAGTGTTTTGTCTTTGCCTGATCTGCTTCTGGACCCAGGCCTTGGAAAAACAGACTTTGGTATGCATCTTGGTCCTGTCCAAATGCACCCAGCCCCAACAGAGGGGAACTCAAGCCATGGGTTGTTGATAACTTCAAACAGGGTACTCAAAGACAGTCACAAACAGCGCCTGACATTGGCCTGCACCAGAGACCATCCAAAAAGACTGAGAGTTCTAGCTGGCCTACATAATACATAGAAACAAACCCAAATAGGCAGCCAACATGGGGAGACAAAAAAGTCCCAAATGAAAGAACAAGAGAAGTCTCCAGAAAAAGAGGTAAATGAAATGGAGATAAGCAATCTATCAGATATAGAGTTCAGAATACTGATTGTAAGGATACTCAATAGCATGAAAAAGGATATGGAAACTATGAAGGAAATGAAGAATGACATAGTAGAAATAAAGAATACATTGGAAGGAATAAACAGCAGATTTGAGGAAGCTGAGGATCATATCAGTGTATTAGATGACAGGATAGAAAAAAATCAGTTAGAGATCCAAAAAGAAAAATCAATTAAAAAACAGGAGGACAGTCTAAGGGAGCTGTGGGAAAACATGAAACCTAACAATATTTGCATCATAGGAGTGCCAGAGGAGGTTGGAAGTAAGCAAGGGTTAGATAACCTGTTTGAAGAATTAATGGCAGAAAATTTCCCTAACCTGGTGAAGGAAAAAGTCACACAAGTTCAGGAGGCACAGAGAGTCCCAAGCAAGAAGAATCCAAAGAGGCTCACACCCAGACATATCATAATTAAAATTCCAAAAATTCAAGACACAGAATCTTAAAGGCAGCAAGAGAAAAACAGTATGTTGCCTACAAAGGAGCTCCCATAAGGCTGTCAGCTGATTTCTCATCAGAAACTCTACAGGCCAGAAGGGAATGGCATGAAGTATTCAAGGATCTGAAACCAAGACTACTCTATCCAGCAAGGCTATCTTTCAAATTAGATGGTGAAATAAAGAGCTTCCCAGACAAAAAAAGGCTAAAGGAGTTTATCACCACCAAACCAGCATTGCAGGAAATGTTAAAGGGCCTGCTGTAATTAGAAGTAGAAATAGAAGCATTGCAAGAAATGTTAAAGGGACTGCTGTAATAAGAAGAAATAGAGAAACATAGGCATAAAGAATTAAAATCACAATAAATAAGGACCTATCAATAATAACCTTAAGGACTTTAAGGGAGAGATCAACAGCAATACAGTCATAGTTGTTGACTTTAACACCCCGCTGACTTCACTGGATAGATCTTCCAGACAAAAAGTCAACACAGAAAGAGTGACTAAATGGCACACTAGGTCAGATGGATTTAATTGATATTTACAGAACATTTCACCCCAAAGCTGCAGAATATGCATTCCTCTCAGGTGCACATGGGTCATTCTCAAAGATAGACCACGTGTTAGGACACAGAACCAGTCTCTACAAGTTCAAGAAGACTGAAATCATATCAAGCATCTCAGATCACAAGAGCATGAAATTAGAAATCAACTACAGTAAAAACACTCAAAAATATTCAAACACATGGAGGCTAAATAGCATGTTATTAAACAATGAATGGATTACCAATAAGATCAAGAAAGAAACTAAAAACTTGCTGGAAACAAATGAAAATGAACACACAACAACCCAAAATCTATGGGACACAGTGAAAGCAGTCCTATGAGGGAAGTTCATAGCACTGCAGGCCTATCTCAAAAAGCAAGAAAATTTTTCAATAAACTATCTAATCCTCCAACTTAAAGAATTAGAAAGCTCCCCTGTGAAGTGGTCCAGACCAGGGCTTTTGTTTGCTGGGATTTTTTATTTATTTATTACTGCTTTGATTTCATCATTTGTTATTATCCTATTCAGGTTTTCTGATTCTTCCTAATTCAGTTTTACATGGTCTCATTCATATGTGGAATCTAATAAACAAAATAGACTGAGGAACAAAACAGATCCAGAGACATAGAAGCATGGAACAGACTGATGAATCTCAGTAGAAAGGCAGGGGTGGGAGAGTGGATGGGGAGAGATTAATTAAAGAACTTATATGCATATATGCATAATCCATGGACACAGACAGTGTGGTGAAGGCCTGGGTGTGTGTGTGTGTGTGTGTGTGGATGCAGGGTGGAGGGGATCAATGGGGGAAAAAGGAGATATCTGTAACACTTTCAACAATAAAGATAAAAAATTTAAAACAACAACAATAAAACAGCAGGGATTGAGGCTGAGTGAGATGGAGGGCTGCTGGAGTTCCAGGCAGTTCCTCTTAAAGCCCATGCACAGACTTACTTGAACTCGCTCCCTCTGAGCTCCACTGCTGGGGCAGCAGATTATGACAGATTACAACCCTACCACCTCTACGAGCAACAAGTTCAAAGGTCGGATTCTGTAAGAACCAAAGACCCATGAAAATAAGACCTGCTCCCTAGGGTCAACTCCTGCACAGCAGCTCCTCTGCTGTAGTCACAGCTGGTCCTCACAGCTGATTAGCTGGAGGGGGTGTCAGTCCTTCCCAGTGATGCCAAAAGCAATCAAGGCTCAACTACAACAGGACTGTGCACACAGCCCTGTCCACACAGGAGCACACCTGGAGCACCCAGCTTGAGTGGCAGGAGGCTATGCCACTGGGCCCTATAGGACATCTACTACACAAGGCCACTCTACAAAGTCCAGGAGACATAGCAACTCTACCTAATTCATAGAAACAAACATGGGGAAGCAGTCAAAATGTGGAGGCAAAGAAACAGGTCCCAAATGAAAGAACAGGAGAAATCTCCAGAAAAAGAACTAAATGAAATGGAGGCAAACTACCAGATACAGAGTTCAAAACAATGGTTATAAGGATGCTCAAGGAACTTAGAACTTCAACAGCATGAAAAAAGGACATAGAATTGAATCTATACATCGCTTTGGGTAGTATGGACATTTTGACAACATTAACTCTTCTGATCTATGAGCATGGACTATCTTTCCATTTACTTTTGTCTCCTTCCATTTTTTTCAGCAGTGTTTTGCAGTTTCAATGTACAGATCTTTCACCTATGTGATGAATTTATTCCTAAGTATTTTATTGTTTTTGATGCTATTGTAAATGGAATTGTTCTATATTCCTTTTTCAGATTAGAAATGCAATTGATTTCATTGTTAGTGTATAGAAATGCATCTGAATTTTGTATGTTGATTTTGTATCCTGAAACTTGACCGAATTTATCTATTAGGTCTCACATTTTTGGTGTGGAGTCTTTAGAATTTTCTGTATACAAGATCATGTCATCAGCAAACAGATAATTTTTCTTCTTCCTTTCTGATTTAGATGCCTTTGTTTCTTTTTCTTGCCTAAGTGCTATGGTTACAACTTCTAGTACTATGTTTGATAAAACTGGACAGAATGGGCACTCTTGTCTTGTTCTTGATCTTTGAGAAAAAGCTTTCAACCTTTACCACTGAGTATGATATTAGTTGTGAGCTTGTCATATATGGCCTTTATTATGTTGAGGTATGTTTCTTCTATACCCAATTTATTGATCATTGATAACATGAAAGGATATTGAATGTTGTCTGTTGCTCTTTTGGCATCTATTGAAATGATCATATGATTTTTGTCTTTCAGTCTATTAATGTGGTGTATCATATTTATTAATTTGTGTGTGTTGAACCATCCTTGTATCCAGGGATAAATTTGACTTGATCATGGTGTATGATCCTTTTAATATGCCGTTTATTTTTTTTTAATATGCTGTTGAGAATTTTTTTCATCTATATTCATCAGGTATTTTGGTCTGTTGTTTTTTTGTTAGTGGCCTTATCTGGCTTTGGTATCAGGGTGATGCTAGCCTCATAAAATGAGTTTGAGAGTGTTCCCTCCTCTTTGTTTTTTTGGAAGAGTTTGAGAAGAATTGGTGTTAATTCTCCTTTATATGTTTGGTAGAATTCAACCATGAAGCTGTCTGGTCCTGGGCTTTTTTTTGTTGGGGAGTGTTTGATTGCCTATTCATTCTCCTTACTTGTTATTAGTCTGTCCAAATTTTCTATTTTTTCATGATTAAGGCTTGGTAGGTTGTATTTTTCTGGGAATTTATTGATTTCTTTTAGACCATCAAGTTTGGGGATGTACAATTGTTCATAGCAATTTCTTGTGACCCTTTGTATTTCTGTGGTATCAGCTGTAATGTCTCCTCTTTCATTTATAATTTTGAGTCCTCTCTTTTTTGGGTAAGTCTAGTTAAAGGTTTGTCAATTAGCCCTGACCAGTGTGGCTCAGTTGGTTGGAGTGTTAAGTTTGGGCACCAAAGGGTCATGGGTTCAATTCCTGGTCAGGGCACATACTTGGTTGTCCCCAGTTGGGGGCATACAGGGGGAGGCAGATGATCGATATTTTTCTCTCACATCGATGTCTCCCCCCCCTTCTTTCTAAAATCAATTAAATCAAAAACAAAAAAACTTTAAAGCTTTGTCAATTTTGTTCATCTTTTTTTTTTTAATCCTTTCCTGCAGGTATTTTTTCCATTGCTTTTTAGAGAGAGTGGAAGGGAACGAGAGAGAGGAGAGAAACATCGATGTGAGAGAGACACATCCATTGGTTGCCTCCCCGATGTACCCCAACTAGGGCTGGGGATTGATCCTGCAACCAAGGTATGTGTCCTTGTCCAGAATTGAACCTGGGACCCTTTAGTCTGAGGGCTGATGCTCTAACCACTGAGCAGAATTGGCTAGGACATGTTTATGTTTTTTTAAAAACTAACACTGGCTCTTGCCAGGTAGCTCAGTTGGTTAGAGCATAGTCCTTGTACACCAAGGTTGAGGATTTGATCCCTGGTCAGGGCACATACAAGAATCAACCAATGAATGCATAAAGAAGTTGAATAAAAAAATCTTTCTCTCTCTCCCCCCCCCTTCCCCTCTCCTCCTTCCTCTCTCTCAGATCAATCAATAAAATTTTTTTTTAACTAACTCTTAGTTTTGTTCATCTTTTGTATTGTTTTTCTATTCTCTATTTTATTTAGTTCTGCTCTGATCTTTATCTCCTTTCTTTCCTGTTAACCTTGGGCTTAATTTGTGCATTTTCTAGTTCCTTGAGGTTGTTATTTGGGATAATTTTTTTCATAATGTAGACATTTATTGCTATAAACTTCCCTCTTAAAACTGCTTTAGCTGTATCCCCTAAGTTTTAGTATGTTGTGTTTTCATTTTTGTTTCAAGATATTTCTTTAATTTCATCTTTGACCCATAGGTAGTTCAGGAGTGTGTTAATTTCCACATGTTTGTGAATTTTCTTTTTTTTTTTTAATCCTCACCTGAGGATATTTTTTTCCATTGCTTTTCAGAGTGGAAGGGAGAGAGAGAGAAAGAGAAACATCAACAAGAGTGACATATTGATCGGTTGCCTCCCACATGAGCCCCAACCAGAGCTGGGGATCAAGCCTGCAACCAAGGTATGTGCCCTTGGCTGGAATTGAGCCCAGGACCCTTCAGTCTGTGGGCTGACGCTCTAACCACTGAGCCAAGCCAGCTAGGGTCATATTTGTGAATTTTCAAGTTTTTCTCCTGTTACTTCTAGTTTTATATCATTTTGGTCAGAAAAAAAAATACTTGGTATAATTTCAGTATTTTTAAATTTGTTGAGCCTTGTCTTGTGACCTAAGATTCTAGAGAATCTTCCATGTGCACTTGAGAAGAATGTGTATTCTGTTGCTTTTGGATGGAATGTTCTGTTAGGTCCATTTGGTCTAAAGTATAGTTCAAATCCAATGTTTACATATTGGTTATCTGTCTGGGTGATCTACCCATTGTTAAAAGTGGGGTATCTAAGTCCCCTAGTATTATTGTATTGTTGTTTATTTCTCCTTTCAGATCTGATAGTATTTGCTTAATATATTTAGGTGTTGTGATACTGGGTGTATTTTTACAATTTTTATATCCTCTTGATGAATTGACCCCTTTATTATTATATAATGATAAAGAGACCTTCTTTGTCTCTTGTTAGAGTGTTTTTACTTAAAGTATATATTTTTTCTGATATGAGTATAGTTATCCGTGCTCTCTTTAGGTTCCTATTTGTATGGAGTATCTTTTTCCAACCCTTTGCTTGGTTTCTGTGTGTGTCCTTATATCTGAAGTGGGTCTTTTATAGGCAGGATATAGTTGGAGCTTGTCTTATCCATTTACCTACTCTGTTCCTTTTGATTGGAGAATTTAATCCATTTACATTTAAAGTAATTATTACTAGGTAAGGATTTATTATTGCCATCTTGTTAATTGCTATCTCTCTGTCACGTAGTTCCTCTCTTCTTTTCTTTCTCTCTTGCTGTCTTCCTTTGTGAATTCAGTTTAGTTTCTTCCTTTATGAATTGATGATTTTCCTTAGTGGTATACAGACATACCACATTTTCTTGTGTTTTGCTTTATTGCACTTTGTGGATATTGCTTTTTTTTACAAATTGAAGATTTGTGGTGACCCTCCATCAAGTAAGTCTATTGGCTCTATTTTTCCAACAGCATTTGCTCACTTTGTGTTTCTGTGTCATATTTTGATAATTCTCTCAATATTTCAAACTTTTTCATCATTATTATTATTATTATATTTGTTGTGGTGATCTGTGACCAGTGATCTTTGATGTTGCTATTGTAACTGTTTTGTGGTACCACAAGCTGCACCCATATAAGACAGCAAATTTAATTGATAAATGTTATATGTTCTGACTGCTCCACCAACCAGCTGTTCCCCTGTCTCTCTCCCTTTCCTCCAGCCTCCCTATTCCCTGAGACACAACAATATTGAAATTAGGCAAATTAATAATCCTACAGTGGTCTCTAAGTGTTCAAGTGAAAGGAAGAGTTTCTCATTTGTCACTTTAAATCAAAAACTAAAAATGATGAAGCTTAATGAGGAAGGTATGTTAAAAGCTGAAATAGGCCAAAAGCTAGGCATCTTGCACCACAGTTAGCCAAGTTGTGAATACAAAGGAAAAGTTTTTGAAGGAAATTAAAGTGCTACTTTAGTGAATACATGAATGATAAGAAAGAGAAGTAGCCTTATTGCTGATATGGAGAAAGTTTTAGTGATCTGGATAGAAGATCAAACCAGCCACAATACTCTTAAGCCAAAGCCTAATCCCAAGCAAGGCTTCAGCCCTGGCCAGGTAGCTCAGTTGGTTAGAGCATTGTCCCAATACGCTAAGGTTGCAGATTTGATCCCTGGTCAGGGCACATACAAGAATCAGCTAATGAGTGCATAAAAAAGTAGACCAAGCAAGGCTTCAATTCTATGAAGGCTGAAAGAGGTGAAAGCTGCAGAAAAAAAGTTTGAAGCTAGCAGAGGTTGGTTTATGAGATTTAAGGAAAGAAGCTGTCTCATAACATAAAAGTGCAAGGTGCAGGAGCAAGTGCTGATGTAGAAGCTGCAGCAAGTTATCCAGAAGATCTAGTTAAGATAATTAATAAAGGTATCTACACTAAACAACAGATCTTCAATGTAGACAAAACAGCCTTATATTGGAAGAAGATGCCATCTAGGACTTCCATAGCTAGGGAGAAGCTAATGACTGGCTTCAAAGCTTCAAAGGACAGGCTGACTCTCTTGTGAGGGGCTAATGCAGCTGGTGACTTTAAGTTGGAGCCAGTGCTCATTTACCATTCCCCAAATCCTAGGGCCCTTAAGTAGATTTATGCTAAATCTACTCTGCCTGTGCTTTACCAATGGAACAACAAAGACTGGATGACAGCATATCTGTTTACATCATGGTTTACTGAATATTTTAAACCCACTATTGAGACCTCCTGCTCAGAAAAAAGATTCCTTTCAAAATTTTACTGTTCATTGACAATGCATCTGTATACCCAAGAGCTCTGATGGAGATGTACAAGGAGATTAATGTTGTTTTCATGGTTACTAACAACATTCATTCTGCTGCCCACTAGTCAAGGAGTAATTTTTATTTTCAAGTCTTATTATTTAAGCGTTAAACACATTTCAGCTCTGGCAAGTGTGGCTCAGTTGGTTAAGTGTCATCCTATGCACCAAAAGGTTGCCAGGTTGATTCTCAGTCAGGTTACATGCCCAGGTTTCAGTTTCTGTCCCCAGTTGGGATGCATATGGGATGCAACCAATCAATGTTTCTCTCTCACATCAATGTTTCTCTCTCACCCTCCCTTCCTCTCTCTCTTAAAAAAAAAAAAAAAAAAAGCCCAGCCGGGTGTGGCTCAGTGGTTGAGCATGGACCTAGGATCCAGGCGATCGGGGTTTGATTCCCGGTCAGGGCACATGCCCGGGTTGCGGGCTGCAGCCGATCAATGACTCTCTCATCATTGATGTTTCTATCTCTCTCTCCCTCTCCTTTCCTCTCTCTGAAATCAATAAAAAGATATATTTAAAAAAGAAAAAAAAGAAACTTCTGTTAAAAAACACACACACACACACAAAATAAAAAAGGAAACACACCCTAGCCAGTTTGGTTCAGTGGTTAGAGTGTCAGGCCTTGGACTGAAGGGTCCAGGGTTGGATTCCAGCCAAGGGCACATACCTCGGTTGCAGGCTTGATCCCCAGCCCTGCTCAGTGCACATATGAGAGGCAACTAATCAATGTGTCTCTCTCACATTGATGTTTCTCTCTCTCTCTCTCCGCATCTCTCCCTTCCACTCTCTCTAAAAAACAATGGAAAAAATACCCTCGGGTGAGGATAAAAAAACAAACAAACACATTTCATAAGTTTATAGCTGCCATAGTTAGTGATTTCTCTGATGGATCTGGGCAAAGTAAATCGAAAACCTGGAAAGGATTCACCATTCTGTATGCCATTAAGAACATTCGTTATTTATGGGAAGAGTCAAAATATCAGCATTAATAGGAGCTTGGAAGAAGAAGTTGATGCCAACACTCATGATGAGTTTGAGGGGTTCAAAACTTCAGTGGAGGAAGTAACTGCAGATGTGGTGGAAAAAAGCAAGAGAACTAGAATTAGTGGAGCCCGAAGATGTGACTGAATTGTTGAAATCTCATAATAAAACAAGTGAGGAGTTGCTTCTTACAGATGAGCAAATAAAGTGGTATCTTGAGATGGAATCTACTCCTGGTGAAGATGTTGAAATGACAACAAGGGATTTAGAATATTACATAATCTTAGTTGATAAAGCAACAGCAGGGTTTGAGAGGATTGACTCCAATTTTGAAAGAAGTTCTACTGTGGGTAAACACAGTAGAACAACATCAAACAGCATCATATGCTATAAGAGAAATCGTTTGTGAAAGATAAATCAGTCAATGTGTTGAACTTCATTGTTGTCTTATTTTAAGAAATTGGCATAGCCACCCCAACCTTCAGCAACCACCATCCTGATCAGTCAGCAGCCATCCACACTGAGTCAAAACCTTCCACCAGTAAAAAGATTATGATTTGCTGAGGGCTCAGATGAAGCTTAGCATTTTTTAGCAATAAAGTATTTTCTCATTAAGGTATGTACAGTACATGATTTTTAAAGGACATAATGCTGTTACACGTTTAATAGACTACAGTATAGTGAAAACATAACTTTTATATGCACTGGGAAACCAGAAAATTTGTGTGACTCGCTTTATTGCGATACTCACTGTATTGCAGTGGTCTAGAACTGAATGAACCAGCAGTATCTCTGAGGAATGCCTGTACTGATAAAGATAGGGAAATACCTGCTTTAATGTATTTTAGCTTGAGTAAAGATTTTTTTTTAATTTTTTAATTTTAATTTTAATTAAACGAAAATCTTTATTGATTTCAGAGAGAGGAAGAGAGAGGGAGGGAGAGAGATAGATAGAAACATCAATGATGAGAGGGTCATTGACTGGCTGCCTCCTGCAAAACCCCTACTGGGGATCAAGCCCACAACCCGGGCATGTGCCCCGACTGGGAATTGAACCACGATCTCCTGGATCCTAGATCGATGCTCAACTGCTGAGCCATGTCCTGCCGGGCAAGATTTTTATTTTGAAGTTTGCTAGAGGTCAGAGGCATGAAATATAAGAGGCACATTTCACATTAATTAAGATTCTTTAGGGAGAAGATTTCCCTCTTTAATATTTATGGTTCTCTTTTCTTCTGTTACTAATCCAATTCCTCACCACCACCCAAAACCAGAGAGAGAGAGAGAGAAACCTGGAGATAAAACTAGCATTTTAAAGTAATTCCTAATAGATTTATACTATCAAGTGCTTTAAGCCAAGGGAGAACTGGAATATTAGTGTGATATAGTAAAATGCACTATCTTATAGGTAATTATGCAAATTTAGAGTATAATGAATCAAATGTAAACACTAAAAGTCTGATTAGAGCATAAGGATATAAAAGGAAGGAATGGATCCATGTTCCAGCCAGTCTGATATTTTGTCTCTAATAGAAGAACCTCAAAGTATTTAGCAGAGTCTGGTTGCCTGTCTTGGTGTCAGTAGTGAAAGATTAGAGGTGTTTCAGCCCCATCCTGGAGTTCTTGACCATAATATATTTTTCATTTATTTAAACTTGTAAATAACTTATAATCACCTAAACCCCTAATACCATTATACAGAATTTAATTTTTTACTACCTGACATAATTAGTATTTCATTTCTTTGTCTAAAATTACAATAATTTTCAAGCTCTTGCATGTATGTTGCAGTTCTCATATTCTACAGTTTTATGAATAATCTATGTTCAGCTTATTTATACCTTGATGATTTGACAATTTTTTAGTATTTCTTCATCATTTTTGAATGGAACCTAGATTTTATTAGTCTTGTCTCATGACACAATTTACTTAAGAGGAATACATTGTGTTGTCTAGCATCCGTGTGATAAAAACATTCCACTATAACAAAGTACCTTTTTTCAAAACCTTTAACAAGCTTATTTTGGACTCTTATTATTCCTGAAAGGCAGGTAGGACAATTACATATTTATTTATTTATTCTATGGCAGACAGGAATTCCTTTAGTTCTTTTTAATTTATTTTACTTTAACTCTCCTATCAAGTTCATTGCTGTTAAAGTTTGAAATCATTCTTTCCAAGGTGCCAGGATCTTTCTCACTCTTCAGCATCTAAATGTATAATTCTTTTGACCTGTTTCTCACGTCTTCTTGCAGCCATATGTGTCATTGTCTCAGCAGATGGCACCACCTAGTCCAAGCAACAGTACCCCTAACAGCAGCAGTGGGAGCAATGGAAATGACCAGTTGAGCAAAACCAACCTCTATATCCGGGGTTTGCAACCAGGCACTACTGACCAGGATCTTGTCAAGTTGTGTCAATCGTAAGTTGGGGTATGTGTGGGTAGGCTTCCAGGGAAAGTATCGATTTGGCAATACTGGCTTTTTGCCAGATACTCTTATTCTGAAATGCAATATTGTTTTACTTCTACCCATTGTCATAAGGTTTCTCAGCAGCCCCTCTTAAAGATAAATTCTACCTGTTACTAATATATAAAACCTTTGTGTTTCTCTGAGGAAAGCCAGGATAAGACTGACCTTTGAAGCCAAGTATATGACTTTGTTTCTAGGAGGTATCTAGAATTGATGTTCTTAGTGGAAAGATTCCTGTCCGTACACCTTGAATAGAAATATTCAGTCAGTATCTCCAAAGGTATTGATTAGAAGGCAGTGAGAGCCGGCTGTGGGGATATAAGTGGGACTAGCTAATTGAATTATATACTTAGAGAGTTTCTGCTTTTAAAGATATTCCCAGTGAACTAGAGGAGCCCTCAAATTAGTGGATAATGAAGGTGGAGAAAGAGGCTGTTACTTTGCATCTAAAGAAACCCCTAAAGACTTTTGGAGTTCTTCAGAGTGGACTTGAGTCATGAGGTGGTGATAACTACTGTGGAATTAGCCCAGCTAAAAATGCCAGAAAAATTGCAAGTGTGCAGAAATGCCAGTTCATTTCCTTTTGGCAGAAAAATATGTTTCAAATAATATAGTTGGGGGAATTATTAGAGGAAAAAGTCTGGGGGTAGGATGGGGACATTAATGAGGAGAAGGAAAATTGTATTTTGGTAAGTGAGTGGTAGAAAGAGAAAAATCAGAATCTTAGATTATGTAAATTACCATTTTAAAAACTTTGTTTTGAAGTATAAGAAGTATATAGAAAAATGCACAAATCATAAGTGTATATACAACAGTGAATTTTCACAAGGTGAACACATCCTTATTGTTACCAGATCAAGAAACAGAACATTACTGACTTTTCAGAGGCCCACCTCTCAGTTACTATCTTTTCCCTACTCTCAAAGGTATCTACAGTGCTGCTATGAACTTGTACATGTCTTTTGGTGCATGCGTGTGCACATTTATGTTGGGTATATACCTAGGAGTAAAACTGCTGACTCATAGGATGTGCATTTGTTCAGCTTTTGTTGATACTGCTAAACAATTTTCTGAAGCGGTTAAACTAATTCAAACTCCCACAACAATATATGTAAGTTCCAGTGTCCCAAATCCTGGAGAGGCAGAACATTTTGCCCACAAAATATAGATGTATGAGGTATCATATGTACTCTACAAATCCCTTACTCTTCTCATGTGGTTTGCACATCATATGGACTTTTTGCTAGCACCAGGCTACACAAACTTAATCTCTAAAGGCTAGATGTCTGTATAAAACTGCTTCCTTTGTGCAGCCAGTGTGGTTCAGTGGTTGAGCATAGCCCTATGATCTAGGAGATCGAGGTTCGATTCCTGGTCAGGGTACATGCCCGGGTTGTGGGCTCGATCCCCAGTGGGAGGTGTGCAGGAGGCAGCTGATCAATGACACTCTCATTATTGATGTTTCTATCTCTCTCTCCCTCTTCCTTCCTCTCTCTGAAATCAATAGAAATATATTAAAAATATAAAATAAAATAAAACTGGTTCCTTTAACTCAGATTACCTTGCTAGAAAAGTATTTAAATGGCACTTCGCCTAGGACTAGTAATGTTTTGGGGTACAGGAAATTGGTAGAAATGTTGATTTATGAGGGAAAAGAGTACCATATCAGTCTAATCCCTTCATTCTGCACCATGTGTTTCTTGTTCTAGATGTATTGTTCTACAAAAATCCTCTTACTCCACAAGACAAAGGAAAACTCAGTTCTACTTCACCATACTTTTAGACATTCATTTTGCCCTTTCCAACAGTTGCCTTACCTTTTGCTGTGTCTGAAGGGATGGAAATAGGGTCAGCATGTAGGATGGAAATAAGGAGTCCAAAAGGAGACTGGAGAAGTGGGAATGAAGCAGGGAGAGCACAGGTGCTAGATGAGTTATGATGAAAGGGAAGCTGAGGAGAGCAGGTGAGTAGAACCCTCATGGATGCTTTTGAGCTGGGAGTTAAACCTTTCTAGGAAGGGAGTTTCCTATGCGTAGAAGGACTTCCTGCCTTTGTCCCAGTTGACTCTCTCAGGGGTGTAGGGGAAGTAAAAGTTGCTGGATCCTGAGCCCTAGTGGGTGGGAAGAAGAGGCATGGAGCCTGGGACTGGAACTCCCGGTTCTCCTGGAGGGGCTCCTTTTGAGGAGGAAGCAGCAGCAGCAGCAGCAGCAGCAGCAGCAGCGAGCAACTCAGCTGTTGCCAGCTGCCGTGGAAATTCTGAGCTCAAAGTCTCAGCCTGCTCAGACCACAGCAAGCTCCACCCTGGGGCCTTGATAGGGATAGCAGCATGTGTGTCCTCTGGCCTAGTCTCTGCAGCTCCTCGTTTGCCTAAATTTGGGAAAGAATCCAAGTATGTAGTCCTAAAGAGCTAGGATCACCACATCTCCCCCACCCCCCATTTTAATGTGTTCTTTTCCCAGCCTCCATGGCATTGCTTAGCTTATTCTTTCTAATCCATTGAGTCACAGAAGCCCCACTAAAAAAGTCAGTGAGAGGTCGCCAAGGAGGAAAACAAATACATCAATCATCCTACAATCTTTAGGGATGAGAAGAATGGTAGGGAAAAAATGCTTCTTTGGGATATTGGTCTTAAATTCAGTCCCTACTAAATGTTTTTAGTTAAATCTTGTACTTCTAACTTTGTTTGTGATATCTATTCTGTCTCTTTAAAATTTTCACCGTTCTAAAATGGAATGTAGAGACTTTTTTGTAGTGGAACACTGCTAATATAATCCCTGACCTGTGACACTCCACTGCTCAGGTTTGGGGAACTCCACATGACTCTGCTGCCAAAGTATGATTTTAAAGAAGTTGAAAAACATGACTGTCATACAAATATAGGTGAACATATGCCAAAGATTTATTCTACTCATTAATGAGGGGCCAGCAGGATGGTAAATGAGTTCAAAGAACATTTGAGGGACTGGGTATTTATAGGCACTGAAAAAAGAATGTTGGGATAAGATTGCTACATTACATACAAAACTGGTTCATGTCCTAATGAACAATAAAACAGTAACCTTTGGGATTATCTTTTCTACTGGACAGAAATTATTTGCATTTCTACTAGATAAAAATCTGTAAGTTAATATGTATCTTTACAAAGTCTGGGCCCTGATCAGTAGTAAATAATAAGTGAAACAAAGAAACAACTGGTTAGATAATTAAATATACCGCGAATGGGCCTTTTAGACAATTCTCCAGAATGACAATGAAAGAATATGCAATCCTCATTTTGCCTTATTGTCAAGTTTTGAATAATTTTTTTGATACTGGTGTTGCACCTGGTCTTGTGCCCACTCCCCTCCTGACACATTCAAATCTTGACAATGAGAAATAGAAGTTTTATAATACAGTAAAGCATGAGAGAGAGCCATTTGCAGTAGATTAAATTTGAGGTCACTTGAATATAATAACAATGAGAGCAGTTAAGAATTTTTTTTAAGTGTTTACCATGTGGTAGACATTAGTGCTTTATATTCATGAACTCATTTCATATTCCCAACAATCCTATTTCTATTTTACAGATGGTGAGACTGAGGCACAGATAGGTTAAATGACTTGCCCAAGATCACACATAGCTACAAAGTGGCAGAACCAGGATTTGAACAAAAGGAATTTGGTTCAGGTTGATGTTCAATCAGGGGGCCAACAGAGGGGTAGGGAATCGGATGTCAGAGAAGAGAAATGTCTATCAGTTTTTCATAGGAGGAATGGTGTTTGTCCTAAAGAAGATAACTAATATCAGGGATTATTTTTAGTCCTCAAGGAATTCCAGCCTGAGCTGTGTCTTTACACATTCTGCTATGTGTATGTTGCTAAGCTTCTTTCCTGAAAAGATAGTGGTCTCTTTCCAACTAGTATCTGAGTCTTAGTTGGAGAAGACCAGAGAAATGTGTTAGACTACAGTTACCTTGTTTCTTGTAGGCACCTTTGGGGATTAGGTTTATATAAGTGTGACATTTTAAATTCATCTCTTCTTTGTTTTTATTAAGGTTTGGGTAGGATAAGTTGTCCTAGTGGGAGTGGAGAAAGAACAAGGATTCACCAGATGTTTCATTCTCGGTCCTTTTTTATATCCCTGCCCCTAGATTATCACTTTATGTTTTCTTCTCCCTTAGATATGGCAAGATTGTCTCCACTAAGGCCATACTGGACAAGACCACAAACAAATGCAAAGGTGAGAAAACAGCTATCCTTGGTGGTGATGGAGAGCAGCTGTGAGGGAGCCCCTCCCTTATCTCTGCCATTTACCGCTTAAAGTTCCTAGGACCCAAGGCCAGAGAGAAATCTCAGAGATTTTCAGGTTTAAAAGACTAACAGAGCCCTGGCCAGGTAACTCAGTTGGTTAGAGCATCCGTTCTGACAGGCCAAGGTTGTGGGTTTGATTCCTTGTCAGGCACATCATACAAGAGTCAACCAATGAATACATAGGTAAGGAGAACACCAAATCGATGTTTCTCCCCCCCCCTAAAAATCAGTCAATCAATACAAATGTTTTAAGACTAGCAGATATTTAGATTCTTTGAGGACCAGGTAGCTAGAGCTGCAAATCCTCTTTTGGGGACTCAAGGCTAGAAGTCTGCACAAAGAGTCTTAGAGTCCCTTGGGCTTACTTTGGACCTCATGTTTCCCTGGATTGGATGGTGGATATGGGTAGGTGAGATTAGTTCTCCTTAGCAAAGCATTGTAAATGCTTTCTGGTAGTGGGGGTGGGGGTGCGATGACTTAATAGGTATTATTTTGTGAGAATTAATAGTTTTGTTGGGGTTTTGAGCAGTTTTAGGTAGAGATGTAAGAGTTGAAGGAGGGGAAAAGGGTGTAGGTTGGAGTGGGGAAGGATTTCTTCCAGCAGGTGGCTGGTTATCTGCATGAAGAGGCTATATTCCCTACATGCCTAGCATTTCTGCTGTGTGGCTGGAAAAGAGGAAGGGTTTTTTTTAGAAGAGGAGGGGATGCTGTAGATTATTAGAAGAGCCTAGTTCCTGAAGCCTCAGATTTTTCAAGAGGGAGGGAGGAAGGCAACGACACCACAAGGACCTTATTGCCCTTGGCATTCTTAGCTTTAAAGTAGATCAGATCTCACAGGGTCTGAGAAGCACATGGATAATCCCCTGAAACCTCTTAATTTCTCTTCCTCTCTACCACTTCTATTACATGGATCACAACTCTTCCTCTGTCTCCTGAAAAGCCTGAGCCTCCTACCTCCCTTATACTCCCACCTCCCAGTGATGCTGTTTCCGTTCCAGGCTATGGCTTTGTGGACTTTGACAGTCCTTCAGCTGCACAGAAGGCTGTAACAGCACTGAAAGCCAGTGGTGTCCAGGCACAGATGGCAAAGGTAAGGGTACTGCCATGTCTCGTCCCCTAAGGGCTTGTGGTTAGCAACAAGATCCAGTTCCAGGGTTCCCAGAGGGTTTAAGAACCAAGAAGTTGATGGGCAAAGGCTACCTGCAGTGATTTTTTACTATATCTGGCCAAAGATGGTCTGGGCTAGGGACCCATTTAGCACCCCTTGGCTGCTAGAGAAAGATAGTATTCAACATCTGTAGCAGGTAGCTCTGTCAACTCTTTTCCTTTCATCAAATATAAGCAGGCAAGAGGGTCGGGTCCAGAGACTTCTCCCCTTCCTCCTGCTGTTTCCCCATTCCCACCCTGGCCCATCACTTCCCTACCAGACAGCTTGTGGTAGTTTTGAACATTCTCTGAAAAAGTCAGTTGTGTATCTCAGAAGTTCACAACAATGCTCTCCACCTCCCAACGCTGTTCCCTGGGGGTGGGGTGGTTATGTGTTGGGAGTGTGGGGGAGAGGGAAGGAAGCTGTTCCTCCTTTTCAGATCTGTCTTGAGCTTTTATTTTCATCTAAACTATTAGGAATCTAGAGGCTTTTTTCTCCCTTGATCTCTTACGTGGGATTGCCCTTTTGCCTTTCTGAAGTTGTT
This sequence comes from Miniopterus natalensis, assembly GCF_054644295.1. Lineage (NCBI taxonomy): Eukaryota > Metazoa > Chordata > Mammalia > Chiroptera > Miniopteridae > Miniopterus > Miniopterus natalensis. Next base: position 137,347,484 of record NC_142082.1, on the reverse strand, counting down.
GTGAACACTGCGTAGAGCTAATGAGGCAGGTCTGCCAACCACCTTTTCTATAATTAAAGAAAATGGAAGTCCTGAAGGGAAAGGCAGAAGAGGGATTAAGGTTGCTGGTGACGCACAGTCTAAGGCAGAGTGACTGCTTAAATTCTTAAAAATACAGCTATGGGAAGTTATAGCCATTGTATATGATCTGACCATTGGAAGGGCTCTCCCGCCTCTTCTTTCTGTAGAAAAGCCTGACAGTGGAGTTCAGGAATCTGCAGAGTTCCTATGAGACTAGAGCTTTCCATGCTCCCTGGTGACCCAGTGAGCTGTACATGTGCCCCTTAGTGCAGCCCCCAGCACATTGCCTTCCCTTTCCCCTTCTCCCCTCTCTCCCCTCTTCCTGCTTTCCCTCCATCAGGGAGTGAACAGGCATTCCCACTCAGAGTCTGCTGTGGCCGGAAGAGGGGGGGAGGGAGGATTACTCAAAACAATCCAGCCAGGGAACAAGGCAGTCCAAGAGAATCCAGCCTCTGGGACAGGCTGCTGGAGCGAGGGGGGAGTGCTGCTCTGCCGGGCTCTTAAAGAGACAGCCAAAACTTTATCAATTACTTGTACAGTACTAGTAACATTAAATCTGCTTTTTTTTTTTTTTGGCCTGGACTCAATGTACAATCCACAGTAGTGAGATTAGGTGTTTGTTACAAATACTTAAGATTCTCTTTGTTTAGCCTGGCCAGTGTGGCTCAGTGGTTGAGTATTACCTATGATCCAGGAGATCACAGTTCGATTCCCAGTCAGGGCACATGCCCATTCCCCAGTATGGGGCGTTCAGTATGTGGCCTGCAGGAGGCAGCCAATCACTGACTTTCTCATCATTGATGTTTCTCTCTCTCTCCCTCTCTCTTCCTCTCTCTGAAATCAATAAAGACATATTAAAAAAAAAAAATTCTCTTTGTCTGAGATGTCATTTTGTGGATGAAGGCTAGTAATGGGAGAGGGATACGAGATATGAGCTTCATTTTCTCTCCTTTATTTCCATAGCAACAGGAGCAGGACCCCACAAATTTATACATATCAAACCTCCCACTGTCAATGGATGAGCAAGAACTGGAGGGAATGCTGAAGCCCTTTGGCCAGGTTATCTCCACTCGAATCCTTCGAGACACCAGTGGGACCAGCAGAGGGGTTGGCTTTGCAAGGTGAGGGATGCTAAGAATGGGAAATGATGAGTTTAAAAAAGAATGTCACTTAGGCCCTGGATGGTGTTGCTCAGTGGTTAGAATGTCGGCCTGAGCACCAAAGAGCTGCAGGTTCCATTCCCCATCAAGGGCATGTACCTGGGTTGCAGGTTCGATCCCTAGCCCCAGTCAGGGGATGTGCAGGAGGCAGCCGATCAATGTGCCTCTCTCACATCAGTGTTTCTCTCTCTGTGTTTCTCTCTCTCTTCTCCCCCCTTCCACTCTCTCTAAAAATATCAATGGGACAAATATTCTCGATTGAAAAGTATCCTCGGGTGAGGATTAACAACAACAACAAAGAATGTCACTTAGAAGGTTAGGGGAAAAAAATCTTTGCCCTCCCCCCCCATAAGGGACCAAACTATTGGCTAAAATTAAATGAACTTTTGATTTAAATGAACTTTTGTACTTGAACTAATGTACTTGACAGTAAATCAAAAGTTCATTTAATTATAGGCCACAATACTCACAAATCCATTTGCCCCGAAATCTTTATACTTTCCCTACTACTTCCTGCTACTCTAGCCTTTGTTCCTTTGATTTAGACCCAACCAGAATAAAATAATGTATCTTCTTATAGTTTACTGAGTAGTTTCTCATCCTATTATCTCATTTAATAATTACTACAACCCTGTGAAGTATTAATTCTCCATTTTATAGATAAGGAAACCAAGGTTCCCAATATGAAGTGATTTGTTCAAGATGTCACAGGAATGGGTGGTAGAAGCAGAGCCCTAATACTTCTGGCTTCAAGATCACTTAGAATGAAGTGGAAGATTTGGTCTACCTTTTAGATTCGTTGAGAGACTGAGATTGTAGAACCAACTCTGCCATTAACTGTCCATGTGATATTAGACCTTTATGAGTCTTGGTTGACTTTGTGGAGATTGATTTACCTGAGTGACTTTCTTAAGGTGTTCCCTAGAGCTGCAGAGTTCTCCAGGGTGCCCTCGTCTGAGCTTAGGTGTCATTGTTGTAGAGCGTCAGCTCCCCCTGTCCCACTTAAGAAGTTGTTCTGCTTTCATTTATCTTAAGATTTTGTTTGAAAGGAGATTCTGGTTTTTTGTTCTTTTAGTTTTTTAAAAAAATGTATCTTTATTGATTTCAGAGAGAGGAAGGGAGAGGGAGAGAGAGAGATAGAAACATCAATGATAAGAGAGTCGTCATTGATCGGCTGCCTCCTTCACACCCCCAACAGGAAAGAGGAATCGGGCTTCTCTAGCCAATTCACTCTTGGTAGTACCACCTGCTGGCAATGCCAAGTATAACTAAAGAAGTTCCTAGCCTTGTGGTCATCAAACATTTTTGCTCCCATACTCTCTGAAAGCGGAGGTTCCCAACCTGTTTCAGGTCATGGCACTGCAATTGTATTATTAATTTTTTTCCTAAGACCAAAAAACACACCCACTTAACAGTTCAATTTATTAAGTAATTTAATGGTCTAAACAACTCAAAAAGTGTTCATATCTTAGCAATTTTATAGCTATTTGAGAAAATATATTGAAAGAGAAAATATTTTTTGTCCTGACTGGTGTGGTTCAGTGGTTAGAGCAGCGGCCAGTGCACCAGTCGGGGCACATGTGAGAGGCAACCAGTTGATGTGTCTCTCTCACATTGATATTTCTCTCTCTCTCCCTGTTCCTTCCTCCCTTCCACTCTCTCTGAAAAGCAATAGAAAAAAATATCCTCAGGTGAGGATTAACACACACACACAAAAAGAGAGAGATAAAATACTTTTTTTAAAAAAATAAATCTTTATTGATTTCAGAGAGAGGAAGTGAGAGGGAAAGAGAGAGATAGAAACATCAATGATGAGAGAGTTATTGACTGGCTGCCTCCTGCACGTCCCCGACTGGGGATCGAGCCCGCAACCTGGGCATGTGCCCCAACCAGGAATCAAAGCGCAGTCTCCTGGATCCTAGGTGAGATACAATACTTTTATTTCATCCTTAAATGACTATACTTACTAATGGGATATGTACCTGTTGGAGACTAAACAACTTGTCAAACCTTGGAGTCAGATTGGACAGTACATTCTCATTTCCTGTTATACATTGTTTTTCTTAATGGTACTTGCTTTTGTCATAGCAACAATTGGAAAACCAGCTTTGCAAAAATATGTTATCAAAAGGATTGCAGGGTGATCTGTTGCTGAAATGGTGAACTATTTGGAGTTAGTTGTCCACACAGCATCCAACAGATGTTGCTGTGTTTTCTTCAGAAAGTTAAAGTGTTCCTTGCTGTGTTTCTGCAAATATACCACAATGGCCCAGGGTGTCTCAGAGCCCAGTTTGGGAACTGTGGCTTTAAAGACTTGAAAAACTATGAAATCTCTTCCATTTTTCTACATTAATAACTACAAATTTCCTTGATATATTAGGTTCTTGCTAAGTATGATTTCTGGCAAATTATAAACATGGATATTTTAAATCAAAATTTCATATCATTTTTCAGTGTATCCAAATGAGATCTAAATGTCATAGCAATTTGATATACAGAATCATCCATTTTGAAAATACATAAGGCTTTTTTTTTCTTCTTTCTTTCTAAAAAATTTTGTTGTTGTTGTTAATCTTCACCTGAGGATATTTTTTTTTCCATTGCTTTTCTGAAAGAGTGGAATGGAGGGAGGGGGAAGAGAGAAAAACATCAATGTGAGAGAGAAACATCAATTGGCTGCCTCCTGTACACCCCCTCCTGGAGACCACGCCCACAACCTGGGCATGTGCCGTGATCCGTGATCTGGAATCGGCAGGCAGCCTTTTGATGCACAGGACAACGCCAAACCAACTGAGCCACACCAACCAGGGCAGGAATGGAAGCAGTTTTGTTAAAGTAGGAATTCTTTGAATTCCTTTTGAATCATTTGTCAAGAACCAGGGTAATCTATCATCAAAACTGATTTTTTTATTGTGTCAATTGTCAACGTGCTGAGTCCTCCAGCTTATGTTGGAAGGAAGAATTGGGAGCATCTAACTTACAAAAAGATTTGTAACTCAGTCATCACTGCCTTGTGTTGAGTTTTGGGATGAGTGTGAAGTAAATTGAGAGGAGTGACTGTGAGAGGGTACTTTAGCTTTGATCATTAGTGATCTTGACCAATCCCGCAGGCAGATCAGTTCTGGGAAAGAGTTTATGGAGAATCTGAGGTTTTGGAAGTGATTCTCTTGAAACTGTCTATGCCTGCTCACCCTTTTGGAAAGACTAAGGAATAGGAGTAACCCAACTAAAGACTTCTGCTCTAGGATACCTAATGTGGTTTCCCCTAAAACATTCCAGTTGAGACCTTCCTTCATAGGAATGGTTTATATTTTTATTGGCTATTGGCATAGAAAATATAGTGAGACTTACTATAAATATGGAAAGAGAGCAAGATACCATATCTTATCTTATATGGACTCTTACAACTTTTAGAACACATTTATATAGATTATCTTATTTGATCTATACAATCCTGTGTTGTAGGGTAGATGGATCTTTTCTCTGAAGCGGAAAAGAGGAATGTGTCCAGAGGGTTTGGTGCATGTCCTAACTCACAGAGCTTTGGGAAGTGAACAGGAGGTAGAGCCTAGATTTTCTGATTCCTTACACAGTCCTCTTTCCTCAACAAGATACTTTAACTCAGTGGTTCCCAACATTGTTTTTTCTATCACTATGAACCCTAACCCTGTCTTATTACTGTTTCCTCCTACAGACTCATGAAATTTTAATGATGTGAAGTAGCTAATTAGACCTTGATAAATAACCAGAAGCAAAAATATAAATATTGGCAGATTCTTAGCTTGTGTAGTTTTATCAGAATGAGGGCACAATTTCCATTAGGAATTTTGTAATAAAAAGTAATAGTATCACCCTAGTCAGTTTTGCTCAGTGGTTAGAGCATTGGCCTGTGGACTGAAGGGTCCTGGGTTCGATTTCAGCCAAGGGCACATACCTCGGTTGTAGGCTCACCCCCTGGCCCTAGTGGGGCTCGTGCAAGAGGAAGCCAATCAATGGTCTCTCTCACATCAATGTTTCTCTCTCTCTCTCCTCCTTCCACTCTCTGAAAAGCAATGGAAAAAATATCCTTGGGTGATGATTTAAAAAAAAGTTATATAAAAAAAAAGTTATAGTATCAGCCTCTATTTATTGTATTCTTATTTATGAACCAGACACTATACTAGGCCCTTCCATCAGTATCCTCTTTGGAATACATGTTCATAGCTTAAAGACCTCCCTTATTCCTTTCAGGACCCCTTCAGGAGCCAGTTGAGAGAACCTTCATTAGAAGCTGGGGTTGCCTCTTATTGATACTTGAATTTGTGTGGAGGAAACTCTGTGTTTCTATAGTCATAAGTTTTAGAGCATTTGTGGGGCTTGGAACTTAGGGCATTCTTTTTGAATATAGGGAGAGCACAGATCCTGGAGAAGCTAGAGCCTAACCCCTCTTGTGCTCCTCAGGATGGAGTCCACAGAGAAGTGTGAAGCCATCATCACCCACTTTAATGGAAAATATATTAAGACACCCCCTGGAGTACCAGGTGAGGCATCTGGGAATCAGGCTGAGAGGGCCACAGGTGGTTACTTCCAGTGAAGATTCTGGAGGAGTTTTGTATGAGTGCGAGTGGGCTAGGTGAGGTGGGACTCAGCCACCTGTCTGCTTTCTCTCTTGGTAGCCCCATCTGATCCGTTGCTTTGCAAATTTGCTGACGGTGGTCCAAAGAAACGACAGAACCAAGGAAAATTTGTGCAAAATGGAAGGGCCTGGCCAAGGAATGGTGACATGGTAAGAGGACCTCTGAGGAGACAGGAGTACTAAGGATATTAAAATGGAAGGGAAATTACCATGGCTTGATTTCTGTGAGCTTAGGAGGCAAGCTTAAGAGCTACAGTTTGTAACTGAGAGAAGCTGGCTGCTTAACATACTATTCAGTGTGGGTCCTGAGTGGCATTTTGCAGCCTGCACAGCCAGAAAAACTGTGGAACAGTTTGTCCAGACTTTGCTTTAATCAGCTGAACCAGTTACATCTCCACCCTTGACATTTGGGGCTTGCTCTGCTCTAATCCAAGGGCTGACAATATGAACGCCATGTTCTTTCTTTATAGGGTGGTATGGCCTTGACCTATGATCCCACTACAGCTCTTCAGAATGGGTAAGGGTGTTTCATATAATCAGGTCAACTGAAAATGACAACAACCTGTGTCCAAGATGTTTCATCTTGATTTTTGAACAGCACTTAGCGGGAAGTGGCAGTGTCTATCAATGGGGGCCCTTTCTGATTTCCTGTGACACCTTACTGATGAGGTTCCTCCCTGCAGGTTTTACCCAGCTCCTTATAACATCACCCCTAACAGGATGCTTGCTCAGTCTGCACTCTCCCCGTATCTTCCATCTCCTGTATCTTCGTATCAGGTATGTTCATGCCCAAAAAGGTGTGATGGTTTTCCCTGTCATTGTGTTTTAGGTAAAGGAATATAAGGTGGATACTATTTGTTGTTGTTTTGTTTTTCCTTTTTACATATTACACAAATAACTTTATGTGAAAGCATAATGTGATCACATTACATATATATATAGACTGGTGTAGGAGCATCCTCTTACTGTCTGTCTGCTACCCCACAAGTAAATCCATGTTAATTTTCTATTTTTCTTCATGTGCATATGTACATATGTATATAGTTTTTGGAAGTCATTGTTTATTTTACAAAGAAATTCACCATATTATATATATTTTTTATACTTTACTCTTCTCATTTAACGGTATCTTAAACCAGTGATTCTCAAAGTGTAGTCCCTGGGCCAGCAGTATCAGCATCACCTGGGAATTTTTATTTTATTTTATTTTATTTTATTTTATTTTATTTTATTTAATTTTAATTTTATTTTATTTTATTTTATTTTATTTTATTTTATTTTATTTTATTTTATTTTATTTTATTTTATTTTATTTTATTTTATTTTATTGTTTTTTAAGTATATCTTTATTGATTTCAGAGAGAGGAAGGGAGAGGGAGAGGGAGAGAGAGAAACATCAATGATGAGAGAGTCATCATTGATTGGCTGCCTCCTGCATGCACACACCACCACCACCACCCCTGACTGGGGATCGAGCCTGCAACCCAGGCATGTGTCCTGACTGGGAATCAAACCATGATCTCCTGGATCCTAGGTCAATGCTCAACCGCTGAGCCACGCCCAGCCGGGCCACCTGGGAATTTTTAGAAACACAAGTTCTTGGACTCCAAGATCTATTGAGTTAGAAACTGGTGATGGGTCCCAGCAATCTGAGTGATTCTCAGAAGCCCTCTTGGTGATTCTGATGCAGCTAATATTGAGATCTCTGTTCTAATTATTTCCTTTTTTAATAGTTGCATTATATTTCATGCTGGAGATACACCAGAATTCTTCACCTATACCCTAGTGAAGGTCATTCACTTAGATTTCTCTGTTTTTCTGTTAGAAATAATGCTTCAGTAAACATCCTTGTGAGTAAACATCCTTGTGCCTCTATCCTATATATATATGAGTACTTTTATTTCTAGGGACTGGAGTCTGAGGAGTAGGATTGCTAGTTTGAATTTATGAACTTTCAATTTTATAAATGTTGCCAGATTGCTTTTCACCAAGGCTGTTTCAATTCATGTTTCCAGTAGCAGTGCATGAGAGTACCTGTTTCCCTCCAGCCATAGATGACATTGTTCTTTTAAAATTTTTCCTGTCTTGATGGGTGTAACGTGCATTATGACTTTAATATGCACTTCCCTGGCTGTAGCATTTTTAAATGTTTGTCATATCCTGATTTGCTCTTCTCTGATTGTTCTTCATATGTTTGGCCCATTTTTCTGTTTGGTTAATTGTTCTTTTCTCATCAACTTATAAAAACTATTTGTATATTATAAATATTGATCCTCTGAATGTTATCTTTGTTACAAATGGTTTTTTCCAAATTTAATTTTTGTCATTGACTTTGTGATCCTCAAACTTCAGCTGTGCATCAGAATAACTTGAAGAGCTTGTTAAACCTAGGTTACTGGACACCACACCAACACTTTCTGACTCAGTAAGTCTAGATGGGGAGGCAAGACTTTGTATTTCTAACAAGTTCCCAGATGCTAGTGCTGCTCGTCCAAGGATTTCCATCCACTGGAAATCACCAGCTTTTGCCATATAAAAGTTTAAAATCTGAATATAGTCAAATATGTTTGCTTCTTCACTTATAACTTTTGAATTTCTTGCCTAAATTCAAAAGATCTTCCTAGTCCCTATATTGTACATACAGTCTCCAAGATTTACTTCATTGTTTTATATGTAAATATGTAATCATCAGGAATTAATTTTTGTACATGGTAGAAAATAGGAGTCCTATTATATTTTCTTTCAAAATGTTAACCAGTTGTCCTAGCATTGAAATGCCACCTTTGTCACATAATAAATACTGGAATTTATTTCTATATTCTTTACTCTTTCCCAATGATCATTGTTTTTGTTCCTTTTCCAATAATATATTGATTTGATCACAGTGGCTTTTATAATATGTACTAATATTTGATAAGACAAAATCTTATCTACTCTTTTTCATACTTAGCTCTTTTTTTTTTGCATTTATTCTTCTGTATAAAGTTTATGGTCATTTTATCTAATTTTTAAAAATCTGTGAGGATTTTAATTGGAATTACATCACATATATATATATATGTGTTTAAGAGAACATTTTTTAAAGTACTAGCCTTTTCACCCTTTGGTATTCCTTTTCATGTTTTTAGATCTTATTTATGTCCCTGAATAAGATTTTCGTTTTGTGTATGTAGGTCTTATGCTTTTCTTCTTAAATATATTCCTGTGTTCTATAATTTTATAAGCATTTCTAGATACACTTATTAATACACTGAGAAAAAGCTATTGATTTATGTTCATCTACTTAGTATGCAGCTAACTTACCAAGTCTTATTATTACTACTAGCATTTTTTTCCTTGAGTCTCTTAGGTTTTCTAGGTATACAGTTATATCATCAGTGCAAAATAATAGTTTCTCTTCCTTTCAAATTTTATGCCAATTGTGCTCTTATCTAATTGCATTTATTTAACCTTACTATAAGATAGGTTACTATAATTGCAATGGTTTTAATATTACTCTGTTTAGGTTAATGTTAGCGGCTAGTTTTTGGTAATAATATTTAATATATGTAACTAGTTTCTTTCTAGTCCCTTTGTGATTTAAAAAAATAAATGGCTGCTGAATTTTATCAAATGTCTTTCCAGCATCTAGAATTATACTATGGCTTTTTTCTTCAATTTTGACTTATGTGTTTCTTGACCAACCCTTACATTTATGGAATAAACCGTACTTATTTATTAAGGTGCATTTCTAACTTCTCATTGCTAATTTTTTTTTTTTTCATTTTAAAGTTGAGATATAATTCACATACCATAAAATTCACCCTCTTAAAGTGTACAAATCAGTAGTTTTTAGTATATTTACAGTTACACAACTATCACCATTATCCAATTCCAGAACATTTTCATCCCCTCAGAGAAACTCTGTACCCATTAGGAGTCATTCTCCATCCTTCCTTACTTCTAGCCCCTGGTAACCACTAATATACTTTCTGTGTCTATAGATTTGCCTATTCTAGACACTTTGTAATAAATGGAAGCATACAATATACTTGTGCCTGGCTTCTTTCAGTTAGCATGTTTTCAAGGTTTATCCATGCTGTAGCATGTATCAGTACTTCATTCCTATTTATGACTGAGTCATATCCATTGTATGGATAACACTTCATTTTGTTACTCATTTATCAGTTGATGGCCATTTGAGTTGTTTCCACCTATGGGCTGTTATGAATAATGCTGCCATGAACCTTTGTGTACAGTTTTTGTGTGGACATGTGTTTTCATTTTTCTTGAATATATACCTAGGAGTGGAATTGCTGGGTTACCCAGTAACTGTTTTTTGAGGAACCACCAAACTGTTTTCCAAAGCTGCTGAACATTTTATGTTCCCACTTGCAGTATATAACACTTGCTATTCTGTCCTTTTTTAAAAAAAATTGATTTTAATTTGTTGATTTTAGAGAGGAAGGGGGAGGGACAGAGAGAGAGAAACCGATGTGAGAGGAAAACACCAATCGGCTGCCTCCTGCATGCACCCCGACCGGGGGTCAAGCCTGCAACCTGGGCATGTGCTCTGACTAGGAATCGAACCTGTGACCCACAGTCACTGCTCCAACCAACTGAGCCACACTGGCCAGGACTGTTTTATCCTTTTAATTGTAGTCATCCTAGTGGGTGTGAGGTGTTTTAGATTTGCATTTCCCTCTTGGTTAATGATTTTGCACCTCTTTCATGAGCTTATTGGCCATTTGTATATCTTCTTAGAGAAATACTTATTTAAATCCTTTGCCCATTTTTATCTTTATTTTATTTTTTCAATTTTATATAAAATCAAGCACTATTTAATTTAGTTTATTTTTTAATAAAAAATACAATAGTATCAGCTATGTTCTGATTTCCCTGGTGCAGCATCAACATCAGTGACAAACCTTCACATGCATGAGAGGGTCAGGGGCAGAGAATTAAAATGAGGTGTATGTGGCATTCCGAGCCGAGGATGGGGTAAGGCACTTTTGGGGCTTCAGAGGGTCACTGCAGGATGAGAAGAGCAGGTGTTTAATAATTAGTCTTTTGGCCAGCCCAATCAGGAGACAAAAAAAGTTCTCTCTGATAATTCCTGGTTATGGGCAAGGCCTGTAATTCAAGTTCTAAGTAGTTAAAGGGAGAGAGGGGCAGAGGTTTCTCTTGTAGGGTCTTAGTTGTCTTTACTCAAAATCATCTGTATACCACAGAGGCACATCTTGGGGTGACCCATTCTGCACCCCTACACAGGTTAAGCTGTTAGAGTTTCAGCGTCGGGGATGCCCATTTTTAAATTGGGTTGTTTGTTGCAGTGTAAGAGTTGCTAATTTTATTTAAACAGTTTATTCATAATATTTCTATTATCATTTTTTAAAAGCTTTTATATATGTATATATATATTTAAATTTTTTTTGCACTCATTGGTTGATCTTGTATATACCGTGACCGGAGATTGAACCTGTAACCTTGGTGTATAGGGACAATGCTCTAACCAACTGAGCTATCCAGCCAGGGCCAAAGCAGAGAGAGAGAGAGAGAGAGAGAGAGAGAGAGAGAGTGTGTGTGTGTGTGTGTGTGTGTGTGTGTGTGTATGTATTTGTGTGTGTATATATATTTAATGGATTTATTGGGGTGACATTGGTTAATAAAATTATATAGGCTTTAGGGGTACAATTCTATAATATACCTAATCTGTATATTGTATTTTGTGTTCACCACCCCAAGTCAGACCTCCTTCATCACCAGTTATCCTCCCCTTACCCCCCCTACCCCCCCCTTCCCTCTGGTAATCATCATACTGTTGTCTGTGTCAGGGTTTGTTTTTTTCTTAATCCCTTCCTTCACCTTTTCACCAAGCCCCCCTCTCCCCTCCCCTCTGACAGCTGTCAGTCTATTCTCTGTATTAATGTTTCTGTTTTCTGATGGGCACTCCAACTTTTTGGGGGTTTGTCTGAACATTGTCAGATCATTGGCAAAACAGTAGTTTCTAGGTAATTAACATTTTTGTTTGTTTATTTTTGCTTACATTAGAGAGTAACTCAGACATCTCCTCTACAAGTACCTAACCCGTCTTGGATGCACCACCAGTCATACCTCATACAGCCTTCAGTGAGTGTTCAGAAGTGGGCAAAAGCCAAAGAGGCAATTTAATGTAAATAAGAACACTGGGATTTGATGACAGGGGATGCGGGTGTGAGTTCTGGCTCAGGCCCTTGTGTAACGCAGGTGTATGACCTTAAATTTTGTGAGTTTGCTATTAGGCAGGGATCCCTCCAGACTGATGGGCAGAGTGCCTGCCTATTCCTGTTACATAACTGGGTTGCTGCTCACCTCTCATTTCCCAGGATTTTTAAATGTTCCTGGTAACCATGAATCACTGCTTCAGGCAGACTCACAGAATGCTGCCAACTAACCCTGACCTTTGTCGCTGCCTCTAGGGTTCAGTTTTGACACCAGGGATGGATCACCCCATTTCTCTCCAGCCTGCCTCTATGATGGGACCTCTTACCCAGCAACTGGGCCACCTCTCACTCAGCACCACGGGCACGGTAAAGCAGGATATTTCTGATTATAAATTCCTACTGAGGAAGGAATACCTGTGTAATACTTTTTAGCATAAATACTTAACGATGATGAGAATTGCTTCAGTGTCCCTGAGGGCACACTCTGAATAAGAGGTAAACTAAAAAGATAATAATCCATGAGCCAGGAATTCTGCTCCCCAGCTCACTCCTTTTAACTGATTCCTACTCATGAAACTAAACAAATGGTTTCTATGTACATAGTAGTTTATCTAGGTCATTCACATTTCCTAGAAATCCTTGTTAAAATAGTAACAAGAAGAATGGACGAAGCTCTTTAGGTTCTCGTAGGTCTGCTGCATTCTGATTTACACAGGAGGGCTTAAAGACAGAGAAGGCAGTGCACTGAGGAAAAGCAGAAGACAGGAGAGAGGAGAAAAGGAAGTCATGTATGTAGAAGTCTCTCTAAGCCAGTGTACTTTAGAATCACCTGAAGTGCTTTTTAAAAGCAGTTAAATTAGACAGTTAGCCCTGGCCGGTGTGGATCAGTTGAGCTTCATCCCGTGCACAGGAGGGTCGCCAGTTTGATTCCCAGTCAGGGCACATGCCCAGGTTTTGGGTTCAGTCCCAGTCAGGGTGCAGATGGGAGGCAACCGATCAATGTTTCTCTCACATCAATGTTTCTCTTTTTCTCTCCTTCCTCTTTCTCTCAAATCAATAAAAACATATTTTTTAAAAAGAAAATTAGACCATTAAATTAGACTCTCTGGGGATGGAACGTTCCCAGGGTGCTTTAAATGTAGCCAAGAATCACTGCTCTCAGCCTATTAATGTTTTTCATTCCAGTATATGCCAACAGCTGCAGCTATGCAAGGAGCTTACATCTCCCAGTACACCCCTGTGCCTTCTTCCAATGTTTCAGTTGAGGTGAGAGCTTTGTAATCTCTTTGGATTGAGGATAAGAAAATGAACAGAGGCAGATTTTCCGTTCAAGATCTTCCTCTCACACTGATGCTGATTCTATGTTCACAAATAGCTGGTAGGCATGTGAAGAATGTAGGAAGGAAAGACTTAGTTTGTGTCCTTGAATGAGGCCCTTCCTGACATTTGGCCACGTAGTAAATACCAGGATGCTAGCTTGTATTTACTAGTGTTTCTTGGGAAGAGAAATAGGCTGCTCTAAATGTTGGGGAAGTAATGCTGTGTGTGTGACACATTGTGCCATGTGCATGTGCACACCAACCCTGATGTGTGGGAGTGGGTAGGCTGGGGAAAGTACTCAACTCTGGGTGGGTTTTATTTAGGCTGCTTTAGTGGGAGGTGAGGTAAGGATGCACAAGGTGACTCTCCTACTTTGGCTCTGGTTACAGGAGAACAGCGGCCAGCAAAATCAAGTGACTATGGATGCTCCCTCAGACCATGGGGTCTATTCTTTCCATTTCAACAAGTAACAGTGGTAAGAATCACATGCGGAGGGCAGGGTGTGCTGAGCAGCTTGAAGTCAGACAGGGTCTCATGCTTGTCATTCCCCCTCTCTGCCCTCTCCGGCTTATTCCTCCTTTAGGATTCCCCTCCCCGTCTTTGTTGAATACAAATGAATTCTTGGAGATGCCGATGCTCCCAGACTCCAGAGGGTGAACCAGGAATACAGATCATCTGTGGGCCCTGCTAAGACCTAACACTTGGCCATCGTTTTTCACAGGCCTGGGCCTAAGAAAGAAATCTCTGCACTCCTGTCCTCTGCTCTTCCTCCATTCCTGATGGAGCCTGGGGGAACTGTCACTTTTGGTGTGCGCTACATTCAAGGATATCGAAAAACCTTTTTTTCTTTCTTTTGCAAAGAAAGTTTTATGTTTTGTATATATATTTTTTAACTACAATATACTCTTCCCCTACCCCAAAGAGACATGGTGCCTGGAGCTTCTGATCTTTATGAAAAGCACTTCTTTGATGTGTTGAACTTATTTGGGAAGGCTTTTAAAAATTTTTGTTATTTCTTCTCTTAAGAAAAAAGGAACGAGTGGTGCTAGAACATTGAAGGAGTCCTACTGTGGGCCCTTCTTACTGAGTTTAGTTACGGACTTTTTTTTGGTGTGTCTAAGAAAATATGCAGTTTTAAATTTTTGTTTTATAAAGCTCTTAACTCACACATCCCATCTTTTCTTCACTCATTTTATGCCTGCCTTCTCTCATCCAGATTTTTCTTCTCTTTTCCATACAACAGAACTTGACTATTTCAACTTTTTCCTTTTTTTAATTTTGTGAATTTCTCTTTTGAATGAAATTTTCACATGGAATTTTCGTTGCTTGTAAGTTATAGAAGGGTAGACTTAACTGACTTCTGAGTAATTCTTCTCACTGCCAAGGCCAACACCCTCTAAGGAAGTGTCTTCTCTAGCTATAGCTTTTCAAAAATACCAGCTTTCCTGCTTCCTAGAGGTTCTTATCTGCTCTGGGTCTAAGGGGCCCCTCTCTTCCCCATCCCACATTGCTGTGCTGGGAGCCTTTGCAGTTATGACCTTGCTGAATCCACTTAGGCTCCTTCCCCACTGTGGAAGTTGCTTCACCTCCAGACTGGTGGTTTTAAAGATGGTTTTGTCCCCTAGAGACCATTTTGCATTCCCTGGAGACATTTTTTATTGTGGTGCCTGTGGGTGGGGGCTGTGTGCTACTGGCATCTAGTGGCTAGAGACCAGGGATGCTGCTAAACATACTACAGTGCACAGGAGAGCCCCAACACCCCCAGCAAAGAATTATCTGGCTCAAAATGTCAGTAGTGCAAAGGCTGAGAAACCTTGATGGAGACGTGTTGTCCCTGACTCCTGATCAGAGGATTTGGTAAGTTTCCACTCCAACCCTGGACACACAGTGCCTTTTGATACTAGTGCAACTAGTTGAAAGTGACAGAAATGGGGTCCTTTAAGTTTCCTCAAGCTTTGACCTTTGATACCTCTGCATACCCTCGAAAGGCTTGTGCTGTTATGCACACACACATACATAAGGATCAAAGTGTAAGGACTGTTCGGTGTGTGTGCTGTGCAGGGGTGGGAAAGGACAAAGCTCTCTGTCACTGTCCTGCCCTGGTGTGTTTGGGCCCCTTTGCCAGGAACCAGTAATTTTCCTTCTTGTGGAAAGACAACAGGGAGCTAGGATAGAAAATGGCAATAAATCCCATCTCATTATTTATAATATCGGGAATCTTCTATTTTTTTAAGAGTACCTTTTAAAAGCCTAAATTTTCTCTTCAACTCCCATCTCCTGCAAATCCTCACTCTATACACATGGAGACAGAGGAGAAAGCCTTCCCCCATCTCCTAGGAAATACTGTCCCGCACCCACCTTCTCCAGGCCTTCCCTTATACACTGAAAGTTCTGCTCCCTTCACTTCAAGGTCAGGTGCCTTTCCACCAGACAGTCAGAGCGAAGGCCAGATGACAGGGGATGGAAACAGGTGTTCAGCAGGCTGGCTGTCAGGAGAGGAAGGATATGATGTTAGGGGGGGGAAGCTGTATTGGGCACAGCTTCCCTTCCCCTCCACTCACCCCAGAATTGGGAGTCCAAATGTCCCCTACCCTTAGACTGGCCTTTTGTACATCCCGTGTGTGTGTGTGTGTGTGTGTGTGTGCGCGTGTGTGTGTGTATGGGGGGGGGGGCGACACAATGGATAGGATATAAAGTGTAAAGGACAAAATTGCCACTATTAATTTCTCGTGGTGCTTCCAACCTCAGGAAGGGTTCATCCAATAAACAGCCCCAAGCTCAATAACCTTCTAGAAGGGTTTAGCTGGGCAGGTAGCTCATTTCCTACTTAAGGAAAGTACACTGTAGATTTGTCAGTAGCCTTGAGGAAAAAGAGAAAAAAAATCTAGATTCCTGTTTATTTGATAGTAGCTTGGAGGGGCCTTACTATGTGTGTCAGTGCAGTGGGGACCTTCCACAGGTGGAAACCATTGATGTCACTGCTGCCCCTCCTCTGCCTCCCAGAACTCCTGATTCTCTGTATTAAAAAAAAGTTTAAATGTCTGTGACTTTGTTTTAAATTCTGAAATTACCTTTTGTGTGCCTTCATGTGAATCTACTTCATGAATTCTGTTGAATGTTTCTGGTTTGGGCAGGTTTGGTTAGGCATGGGAATGATGGGGAGCCTGAAGTTATTTTTAAAATATATCTTTATTGATTTGAGAGAGGAAAGGAGAGGGAGAGATAGAAACATCAATGATGAGAGTCATTGATTGGCTGCCTCCTGCAAGCTCCTGCCTGGGGATCGAGCCCGCAACCCGGGCATGTGCCCTGACCAGAAATCAAATCCCAATCGCCTGGGTCCTAGGTCAATGCTCAACTGCTGAGCCACGCCCGGCCAGGCCTGAAGTTATTTTTGTAGTGGTTAATGGCACTGTGGAATTTCTTCTTGGTGTTTTTGGGTTACCCTCATGATATTTTCTCCTAGTTGTTAGTTCATTTCTAACAGTTCAAACATGGGTGATTGGATAAAGGAGAGGGGAGGAATGAGGGATAGTTTTTCTCTCATGAAATAGCCTAGTGGTGGCAGGGGAATTGTAGGGGAAAAGCAGCTCACAGCCTAGGGCTGGGCTCTTTATAAACACTACTGCCTAGTGTTTCTGAATTGTCTTCGTAGAGCCCAGATAATAGCTTCTCTGCATGTCAAATCTCATCCCCACTCATTACAGATGCTCATAACATTCTTAAAATACTTTAGTACTGTGTTTTTGTTTTTAGTCAAATAGAGCACTCTCAAGTCCCTTCTTCAAATGATACCGTCCTTTACTAGGCTCAGAGCTTGCCTGTCCCATATCATGCCAGTGTTATTACTGTTCCTCTCATACTGAGATGATACACAGACCCCAGGCTGGTAAGACTTTTTGGAGAGTATGGGTAGAGGTTAGGGAAGATGTGGGAAATGAAGATGAGAAGTGTTACTTTTTAACCAAAGAATTTGAAGAGCTGCCCAGACTTGGAAGCCTGATGGCTCAGAAGCAGCAATAGCCCTTGTCAGTAATAACTGGGGATGGTAGAAAGACATTGACTTGCACTGAGGATGAAAACTAGACCTTGCTGCACTATAGACCATCCCTGGGTTGGGCTACTTCAGCCCAGTTTCATTTTTCTTCCTTTTCCAGCTTATGGATCAGTGAGCTCATTCCCCCCCTTGGTGCCTGCAGCACTCATTCCCTGATGCTTCAGTGTCAGCCCTTTGGGGGCCTACATGTGGGTTGGTACTTTGCAGCACAAAGGTGCTGCTAGAGGCCTTGCTGGAATGGAATGTTGTAGGGATCCTGGACAGAGATAGTTTTCTAGAAGAAATAAGAGTCACTGCAGTTCTTGCACACATGCTCCACCTTCTGGGAGAGCAGCAGCATTGCACTCATGAGGATACTTTGACCTTATCCAAGGGCAATAAACTTGGATGGGTAATCAGGTCTAAACTTGTCCCCAGCCCTGATAGACTAGCTTCAGAAAAAAAGGGTGGGTGTTATAAAAGCCAACCTGTAAGGGCTAGGTCTTAAATCTCATGCCTTATCATATCAATTCTTCCCAATTCCCTCTTAAGCCAATTTCTGTGCTTACCTGTATTTTAAGTCCTTCCGAGCATTAGCAGATCCTTCATATTTACTCAGCTTTTCCCCTTCCTTTCTTAGGAGGAAGGGCATAAACACCTGGTTTACATTTTTCCTTTATTCTGTTCTTCCCATCATGAGAGTTAGGAAGCTGGGAGCTAGAAATGTTCATGATCAAGTGCAAAAACTCCTTTGGTTGTTTCTGGTCACCCTGGAACTCTTCAATTAGGTCTTGCTGTGGGAGGCCAGGGGGATAAACTGTGTAATGACAGCCTGGCCTAGGATATTAACCAATACTTGGGAGCCATTCCCAGGAACACCAACATTGGAGCAGAGCTCAGAATTTAGGATGATAGGCCAGCGGCTGCCATATAGCTGAGAAGGTAAGCAAGCACTGAACAAGGCATTTGTGAATAGAAGTTCCTTCTCCATGTTATTCCAGTTAGTTTAGAAGGTTCACCAGAATAAAACTTCTAGCCTGGAGGGTAATAAGATTTTCCAGCCTGAGTAAAGAAAGTCCTCACCCCATTACTGGTATCCTGTCCCCCAACACGTACTTTTTGGGTGGTGAGTGCACGCTTGTATGCACTTATCACCTTGGACAGGAAAAAAGTTTAATTTATACTCAAGCACATTTTGTACATTTTTTCCTTTATCCAGAGGCTTCTAGTTTTATACTCTTCCCATGTCTATTCCAATTCCACCCACCTAGCTTATTATTCTTTTTCTGACCCTTGGTACTCTCATGTTCCTTCCCTACAATTTGGTCGAGTTTCATTTTGTCTCATTTCAACCTTTCAAATAAAACACAAACATTACCTCCAGGTGTCTTATCCATGGGTGGAAGCTGGGAAGTTGGTGATGGGCTCATATTTGCTACTGCAGGAATACAGGTGGCAGCTTAGGAGGCCAAAGCCATGTCTCACAAAGCAGGAACTAGGCACACTGAATCCCATGCTGCTCCAGCCCCTTGGCCAGAGACACTAAGACCCCATTTCCATCAATAGGAGCAGAAATTCTGCACAGGAAAGGCAAGCTTAGAGGTTTGGAATCAACCTTGGAAGATTAAGATCCTGCCTGCTATCTCCACCAAACCAGTCATACTCACCCTAACACCCTGTGTTCTCCTTTAGGCAAGTGTGAGAACCTGTGTGGAAGGGAAGATAAACACACAGAGTCTTTTGAATCTCTATCAAATGTGGTTTTTATTCAACTGACAAGCACTTTTCTACAGCTGCACTTGTGGAACATCACATGGCAAAAACAGGAGTTTTTTCTCTAGACTTTTTTTTCTTTTTTTTTAACCTTATTAAAAATGAGGTTGGTCCTAAAAATATAGAAAGAAATAAATTTAAATTCACAAAAAACTGTACATTATCAAAAAGTCACTAAAACACCACATTTGGTTATATAAAAAGTCAAGTCCCTTTTGATGTAAAAGGAACATGGAAACTTGTTGGTGTTGATGGTGTGGTTTCTTCCTGTTACCAGACTGATAGGGGGAAGGGAAACAAAAGGGTAGGGGGTGGGTTTTTGTGTGTGTTTTTTTTTTTAACCTGCCTTCCCCACCAAATACTCTTATTTATCAAGAAGAGAAAAAAATCCACCTAGCTCAAGGGGCAGTGAAGATAAGGAAAGAAAAGTGAGAAATGGCCCCTTTGATCATGCCCTACCCCACCCCCCCTCAGCCCCCACACTTCAAACTGAGGTTAGGACTCCACCCCACCTTACGAGTGCCTGGTCCCTAGGGAAAGAGATGGAGCTGGGAGAGGAACACAAAGTAGGAACAACTGAGATTTCACTCCCCTATCCACCTTGCCTCCAACAATAAACTCTAGTACATTTTACACCAGGGGCAAACTGCCACGGGGAAAAAGAAGAGCCCCAACTATAACAGTTCCAAATGTTTGACTAACACAAAGTTTGTTACAGCGCAGTTATTTAGATAAAATATAAATATTTATGCATAATATAAAGTCAATTCAAATATTCTTCAATCCACCTCTTATTTAAAAGCAAAAAAAAAAATCTCAAATAAAATTAAAAGTTTTGAGGTTTATCTGACAGAAAAGGCGACTTTAGAAATAGGCTATGGGGGAGAAGGGGCATAAAGGAATAAGAAAGGGCTGCCCCAGGACCTACACTGCCCCCCCCCCCCCCAGTGGCTATTCAGTGCTGCCAGAAGTACAAAGAATGCTCCACCTCACCTGGTACCCCCCCTAAAATGGAACATTTCTTGGGTGCCTTAGCGCTCTGCTTGGGCCAGCCAGCAGCCACCTCCCCAGTGCAAGTACCCGTAATTTCTGATGGGAGTGGCTCTGCTGAACAGGAAAGCAGGGGGCCAGGGGCGCATGGCTATAGCTGGGAGTTAGCAGCTTTCCTCTCACATGTTGGGGCTTAACTTGTACATAGTCACATGTAGGGCAGTGGTGGACCCAAAACCCCTCCTCCCTACTCTTGTGCTCGCTCCAGGTTCTCTGCTGCTGGGGAAGGGGTCCTGGGGTATGAGTAGATAAGGGAAGGAAAGCACAACTAAACCCACAGAAGCTCATGGGGTTAGGAAAAATCCAGTTCTACCCCTCTCCCTGCAAAAGCTTAAGACTCAAAGCTACTGAAAGGAGAGTGAGTTTCTGCTGAAAGATTGCACAGTTTAGAGGCTGGAACAGAAATGACTGGGAGAGAGAAGAAAGACACAGCCTTGTACCCAGAAAAACTGTTCCTGTGGTTTCCCAAAGACAAAAATATGATGGTTTGAAACAATGGGAAAGGTGGGAATAAAAACATACTTGGGGAAACTGAATGGATGCCTTCAAACAATACTGGGGCACAATTAACAGCGTCCTCTCTCTCTCTCACACACACACACACACACACACACTCACACACACCTCTCTCAGGTTAGTCGATTGCTACCTGGCCTCCATCTTGGGGTGCGCCCAAACTCAGCAGTAGTTGTCCCTGAGGAGTTCCCAAGAGGGAGGTTTGGGTAAAAGGTGGGGGAAGGAGGCTGCAAGGCCCAAGGTCCAGGGTGCCTCCCTGCCCTCTCTAAGCTACTGAGTTTCAGAAAAGGCTAGAAACTCAGCATGTGAGGAGTATCCAACATTATAGAGGGGACAGCTATTGGCAGATGAGGACAGAAAGACAGGGACCTCTGAACTTTTTTTCCTTTGAAGGAAAAAAGATTTGGAAAAGGATGAAGGAACCCGTACACGATAGTTTTAGATTATCGGATGACAGAAAATCTGAAAGGGGGGAAGGGAGGGAACAGAAAAATTGAGAGATAGTGAGAAGCAGGGGAGGGACTGAACATGGAAGCAGCATGTTCAGGGCCCGGTGTCCGGCTCGACACACTTGGGAATTAAGTCCACTTTACTGGCCGTCACTGCGGGTCCACACACAGTACAGAGTGTTTCTCGGTTTCACACATTCACTAGAACTATTGCTATTGTTAAATAGCCCCAGAATGCTGGGGCATGTACAGGGAAGGAGAGGAAGCTGGGGGGAGGAAGTAGGGACTTCTTTCCTCCACCTCACTTTTAATTAGGAAATAAAACAAAGGAAAAATTATTTTTTTTCTTTCTTTTTTTGGCTTTCAGTCCAGAAGGACCTCATCTCTGCCCCTCTTATTTGAGGAGCAAGAGGAGGAAAGGGAGAAGGGGTAAGGGATAAGAGGATGTAGGGTGCTGCCAAAGGTAGAGTCAAATATCAGAGATATATCTCAGACTTGAGTCAAGACCTAGGGCAGCATCAGCAGGTGAGAATGGCAGGGGTTTTTGTTTGGAGAGTGGGGGGAGATGCCACAGGTGACTCCCCACCACCCTTGCCTCACAGATTGGCCTGTTTTCCCTGATAAAACTCTTCCCAGCGGCTTTCAAAGAAGCGTCGCATGATGTGCCCAGCCTTGCCCACTTCAGAGTCATCCTCATTGAAGGTCTGGCAGTTGTCAAAGACCAGGAGCGCATCAGCCGCAAACTCCTCTGAGCTGGTGTACCTGGGCAGGGGTGAGGCCAAGCTGTGAGTTGGTAGAGTTAACAGTAGCAACAGAGGAGCCAGGAAAGTTGCTGATGTCTACTTACCCTCCTCGGAGCAGCCGCTCCCGCATGGTGGAAAAATCCATAGGGTTTTTGATAATGCGCCGGTACCCACTCACCAAACGTGGGTTCACAGGCTCCAGAAAAGGCCAGGCTGCATCATGGGACTCCATCTCCATCAAGATAATCCTACCATTAAAGAGACAGTGATGGCTACATCTCAGGAAGCAAATACACTGTCCCCTTCTAGCCTTTTACTCTGGTAAAGGTAGAGCCAACTGTCCCCAGAATTCACTCAACTCACTCGCAAAATGTGAGATCACTGTGATGGTTCCGCATGGAGAGTCGCCGCCGCTTAGATGGTGACAGCCCTTCTTCCGAGTACCGAGGCACTGCTGGGCTTTCTCGGCCCCTGGACAGTACACGGCGTTGGCGGCCATCACCCTCTGGGAAGTTCAGCACATAACTACTTTTCCGTTTCTGTCCTCGTTTCGGGAAGCCAGGCTTCTGAGTGAATTCTCCCTCTACCTGCTAAGGATAGGAAAAAGATGGTATCAGCAACATCTGGAGATGTACTCTGCTTGCCCTCCAGTTCATTATAATTCCTACATGTCTAGGTGTGCTTGAGAAGGCTGCCAAATATGTTCACGCATAAGCCAGCATGTAAATTTTTTATTCACATAACCCAAAAAGGGGAAAGTATAATCACTCTTTTTTTTTAAATATATCTTTATTGATTTCAGACAGAGGAAAGGAGAGGGGGAGAGAGAGATAGAAACATCAATGATGAGAGAGTCATTGATTGAGCCCACAACCCGGGGCATGTGCCCTGACCAGGAATTGAACCCTGATCACCTGGATCCTAGGTCGACGCTCAACCGCTGAGGCACGCCTGGCCGGGCTAATCACTCCCATTTTATAGAAGGAAGTGAGGCTATAGAATTTATGTGACTTGTCCAAAGAAGGACCAGAACTCAGGAACCCAGGTCTCCTAGCACCTAGTCAGATCTTTCCAAGGACACGGTAAAAAGTGGTATTTGTAGGACTGGTGGTAAATAGGATGAGAAAGAAAATCTCTGACTTCTACTTTAGAGTGGGAATGAGAGAGCAGAAGGCTTACCTGGGCCAAACAGACAGCACAGAACCAATCTCCCTCTGGAACAGCCTCCATCTTGGGCCGATGGCAGTATATGTGGCAGCCACGGTCACACCCATCACAAAGCAGAAGAAACTCATCATTGTCACCTTTCCGGCAAACTAGACAGGTCTAGACCAAGGTTGTGAGGAGGTAAGGTGAGCCCCCTGTTCGCCAGTGACCCCACCCACTTGGGCCAGCCGGCTCCCCAGCCTTACCAGGCTCTCCCAGCCTCTTACCACTTTATTGACTGACTTCTCCCAGGCAATGGACCTCTCCAGCTGGCCCAGGCACAAGCACACCTGGGCTGCACTCCGACACCGCTCAAGCGTCTGGCGCCAGGCCCGAATGCGAGGGGTGATCTCATATGATCTGGAGGGAGAAAGTGGTGATCTTGGATGAGTAGGATCCATTAAACTTACCCCTTCTTCCCAAGACCAAGAAGGGGGGGAGTCACTCACATCTCTGTAGTGGTGCACTGAGGGGCAGCATTGGGCGTGCTGAGCAGAGCCTTCTCTAGCACAACCTCATGAGCTGGCCAAAGGGGCTCCCGTAGGTACCGCCGCTCCACATTATGCTCCAGGGCAGCCAGTCGCATCACAGCCAGATCCAGAGGGTTGGTAGTTTTACGCTGGGGAGCCAGTCCTTCCCTGCCTCTACCTCTCCAGGTGATATCTTCCTGGGAGTCAGGCAGATGCTCACAGTAGGCCAAGTCTTCACGAACAGAGTCTGGGCTAGGACATGTCCAGCCCTGCAGGTAGGAGAGAGGGATTGTACAACTCCTCATTGTAAAGAAAGAAAAGGTCATGGGAGATCACTTGTGAAGGAGAGACCCAAGGGTTTTTCCCAAAAGATTAAAGACGCCTTCCCTTCAACAACCCCTTACCCAGTGCCAGCCCCAGCGTACCCGAATCTGCAGATCAGACAGGATAACCCGCTGTTCTAGCTCCTCTACCCACTGAAGCACAGCCAGGTCTGTCTCATATGTCTTCTCTTTGGGGGACCAGTTCATAATCCCTTCTTGAAAAGCAGATAACTGACTGGGCTCAAAGATAGAATCTGATAAGACAGAAGGCAGAGCAAAAGGCCCATGAGGTCATTGTCCACAGCAGCAACTCAACATTTACACCTTGGGCTCTTAGCTCTGGCTGGGTCTAACTATCTATCTTACCAGTTAAGGGCCGTAGGCAGACTTCCTTTAAGAAGTCCCTGTGCTTATTTAGGTGTTTGTGAAGTGCCTTCTCTCGGATGCCTCGGGGGTGCAGGGCCTTGAGGGTGGCATCCAATGTCTCAGGATTTCGGATCCACCACCAGCCAGAGCACATCTCTGTGAACAGAGTTCATGTATGTGGGGTGGGGTGGGAACCAGTATGAATCACATGGCCCATATCTGATGCCACTCCTCTTACCCCCATGCACCCCAAGGTCACTCACCAGGAGGAACAGGCTGGGCTGTCAGCTGGTTTAGGTAACGCTGCTCCATCTGTTTGAAGAACTTACTAGGGGGTCTCCCTCTCCGTTTTGGCTGTCCCAGCCCTGTGGGACTCCGTGGTGTTTCACCAGGGTCTCCTGTTCGCCTCTTAGGAGCCACCCCAAGCGAGGGGGTGGAAGAGAGCTGCACTGGGGAACAGGGGTTGGCAGCACTGGGTCTATTAACCTGTGCGTGAGATAAAACATATGGGGATGAGGGTTTTTTCATGTTTATAGGACCCTAATGGCGTCTTATCCCTTCCCCCAATTTTAGCAACAGTCCATAGCCAGGCAATGGAGCCTGTGGCAAGACAAAGTCAAGTGCATACCACTAATTCTGGCTACTTACTGGCTTGGAGGAGACAGGTAGCTGAGGGGAGGGAGTGGGCTGGTCCTCAGAAACTGCAGGGGGTGGTGTAGGGGCAGCATTGCAGGGCATCTGGGCTGAGAAGTTAAACCAGGGGGCTTGAGAATCAGGGTTGGATTCTGTGTCTTCAGGCTCCATCTCCTCCGAGGGCTGTGATGGGGTCGGATCCAGTTTTCCAGGGCTGCTATCAGGTGTGAGGACTGAGCTGCTCAGCAGGGAGCCATGGCTCTGAGTCTGGCTCAGCCAAGACAGGAAGGCTGACTGGCTGAGGTCATGCTGGCTCTGACCCAGAGACAAAAGGGAGCCTTCTGGCTCCAGGAACCCATTATGGGTTGGAGGATGGGACTGAAGCTGGGGCTGGGCATAAGCCTCAAGTGGAGGGGGGGGCTCAGTCTCCGGCTGAAGTTGGGCTTGGGGCTCTTCTGAACCCTGACACCTGACAGGGGATTTAAGGTGCCTAGGTTGCACAGACCCAGGCTTAGTTTTCCGAGGTCTGCCTCGGGCCCGGGCAGGAGAACTGGCAGAGGTGCTGGAGCCAGCTAATTCCCTCTTCAGAGAAAAGTGGGCTGGGCTGGGTGTTGAGTGGGATGCCACTTTTAAGGAATCAGTTTCCTGCTTTATCATATCCTCAGGAACTGTAAAGAAAAGTACAGAGCTTAAGGCATACATAGATATATGGGGAAAGAAAGAGGGTGTATAAACACAGGATATACACTTCCTTTTTCTCTCGGTCTTAATCCCCTTTTTGACATTCTACTGGAACAATTTATATGCCAATAAACACGGTATCTGGGAAAGAAATACTATTCTCCCAAGCAATCAGCAGCAGCAGCATAATTGTAAGCTAACATTTATGAAGAACCAACTATGTGTCAAGCACTATTCTAAGGACATTAACTCATTTTAAAGTTCTCAATACCCCTGTGAAGTATACATACTATTATCATCTCCATTTTACAAATTAGGAAACTGAAGCATACAGCCTGTAAATGGCAGAGCAGTTATGTAGGCAGTCTCACTCCACAGCCTATGCCCTTAACCACTATATTATGCTGATTCTCATAAAATGAAAGACACCTAAAATGACTAGGCAAAGGAAAAGGAATTATTTAACTTTTGTTTGATAGGTCTCAATTCAGGCCCCCATGAGACATTGACACACCTACCCAAGTTCCCCTCTGTTCCTTCCACAAAGATACCAGCCAAATAAGGTAACACCCAGTAGCGGCGTCTATAACGATCCTGACCCAAGGAGAATGCCCGAAGCATCTGGGATGAGTGAAGCAGCTTTTTGCGAAAGAAGAGCTGACGCTGGGTAGACAGTGGAAAAGGAAGATGAATAAAAAACACATTTCCAGATCGACAGTGGTGACTTCATCCAGTATATGGGAAGAGGGCAATGGCTTTCAGCTTCCCTATAAAATTGATACCATCTGGGCCCAACTCATAAGGTAATCAATTCTCACCCAGCCCATATCTCCAGCTCCTGAGAGGTTAGAAGCACAATACCTTGCTGAGTTTTTCTATCTGGCGTTCTAGCTCTGGGATGCTAGATGCTGTGACATCAACCTGGAGAAGAAACAAGTGGACACTGAGAGAAAAGAAATTATCAGATTCAAGAAAGAGAAATGCACCCCCTGGGCATGGCTCAGCAGCTAAGCATCAACCTATGATCCAGGAGATTGTGGTTCGATTCCCAATCAGGGCAAATGCCCAGGTTGCAGGCTCAATCCTCAGTGGGGGGCGTACAGGAGGCAGCTGATCAATGACTTTCTCATCATTGATGTTTCTATCTCTCCCTCTCCCTTCCTCTCTCTGAAATCAATAAAAACATATTTTAAAAAAAATAAAAATAAATAAAAAATGAAAATACTTTAAAAAAAAAGAAAAAAAAAAAGAATGCTAACACTCTCCCCTTCCCCACAGTAAAAAATTCACATATAATTTTTGACTCCCCCAAACCTAAACTACAATTGTCCCTTGGTATCTGCAGGGGGTTGGTTCCAGGGCACCCTGCAGATACCAAAAATCCATAGATGCTCAAGTCTCTTATGTAAAATGGTGTAGAATAATGCATACACTCACACTCTTAACCACAGACTGAAAATATGTACTGTTTTCAATCCACAGTTGATTGAATCCATAGATACAAAGCCCATGGAAATGAGGGGCTATTTACTTTTTAACATCTAAAAAGTGGACCTGCACAGTTCAAACCCATGTTGTTCAAGAGTCAACTATATTCCATTTCTCAACTTCAATTTCCCTTGGTCTGTGGCTAGTACCTCTCCATCTCTTCGACCCCTACGGCCATGGACAGCTGCTGTACTCTCCTCCTCTTCTTCCTCTTCCATGCCACTAGTCTCCTCCATGATCCGAGAGCTGCGCCTCCGCCCTAGGCCTTCATCTGGCCCCTGCATCTCTACCTCAGTTCTCCCAGTTCGCTTGGCCAGAGCAGTTTTCAGTCTTGAAATAGAGATTAAAGGAAACTATGGTGAGGAACGTGATACTACCACAAAAGGAACACCTGGAATCTAAGCCACCCTGAGCCCTGGAGTAAGGTCCCAACCCTGGGGAAGGAGCTAAGAGCATCAAGTTCCAGGCAAAAGTCCTGTCTAGGCTTCACCCTTTCCCCCTTTCTCTCTGGACCCTACCATCTGTCTTGTCCCTACCTCCGGATCCGGCCTTCAACAATCCACTTGTTTTTCCTGTAGCTGGACATGCTCTCCAGAGTCTTGTCAATCTCACTGCAGGGGAACAGGGAATGGGATTTTGAGGTAGAAGTGGCAGCACACACAAAAAAGAAGGGAAGCTCAAGGGTCAAGGGGTGAAGCCTAGCCTTGATTGAAAAAATGGCAGAGAAAGGCTTAAGTTCTCCAGGGAAGGCAATAAGATTCAATCCCAAGTCACTCCAGCATCTCCAGAGCATGGCAGTGGATACATATCACCCAAGACTCTCTATGGCTAAACCCCTCCCCATCTGATTCTGACCAAGGCATACTATAACCATCCCCATCCCTGCCCCTCACTTGATGATGAGGGTGGAGCCATTAAGCTCATGTACAAGGAAGGCCAGGACAGCAGCTTTCTGTTGGGGTGGCTGGGCCTGAAAAGGCTGGGTGCGCAGGCTGTCACAGAGGACTGGCTCCACTCCATATGCCATGAGAAAGCAGCGCAGGATCTCAGATACATTGTCTCTTGTCAGTGGGATCTCCGACACCTTTTCCCCCAAGATCTTTAAGGACTGTTTGGAGGAGAACATAATGGAAGTTAAGAGAGAAAGAGGAACAACTCAAGTTGTATGAATCTGGAACAGGAAAATACAGGAGAGAACTGGGGTTAAGGTAGGAAAAGAACGAAAGTTGCCAGGACAAGATAAGAAAGGACACAGGAAAGGTACAAAAGAAAAGGAGTGAAAGAGAAATGAACAAAAAGTAAGCAGATGGAGGTCAGGAAAAAGAAACAGAAGGAAAAAATACAAGGAAAACAAATTATCTCTCTCTTCACTTGTCCCGATCACTTTAGGGAGGGGCTTTCATATGTTTAACTTAAAGAGAAAGCAAAACTGGGACAAAGCACTGGATCCCAGGCCCTCCCAACCTGCCTTGGAAAGGAACCCACCTGACAGTAGGAGGGCAAGCCAGGATCATAGAGTGCAGCCTTCAGGAGCCGCACCAGCAGATCTTGCACCTCGCCCACACTGTCGCCTTGACACAGGAGTCCCTCTTGCAGGACCCCTAAGCTAGGTACATCTTTGGCAGGGTCAAAGCCCAGCACCTTGCCGAAGCTGTGCAGGAACTCCACAATGGTCAAGCAGTCTGAGAAGGCCTCACTAGACAGGACCAGACCAGGGATGCGTGAGAAGTCAGGCAGAGGCTGCAAGGATAAAAGTGGTAAGGGGTTCTGTCAAACAGATTAGAAGACAACAGTTTGGTTATCTAGGAGGTCGTTCCTTTAACTGAAGT
This sequence comes from Miniopterus natalensis, assembly GCF_054644295.1. Lineage (NCBI taxonomy): Eukaryota > Metazoa > Chordata > Mammalia > Chiroptera > Miniopteridae > Miniopterus > Miniopterus natalensis. The sequence continues at coordinate 137,318,584 of NC_142082.1, read as the reverse complement.
GGCCCCTCCAAGACCCAGGACATTATTCTCCCCTCACTACCTGGTGGTCAGTCAGACACATATCCTCTGTGGGCTTCTTCATCTCCTCCAAGATCATCTGCTGCCTCTGCCGCTCCTCCAAGCATCTCTGCATAACCAGTGTTTTATCTGCTTTACAGGCTGGCTTGGCTTTGGCCACCTCTTCCTTTTCCTTCATTTTTACCTTCTCCTTCTTTTCCCTCTTGACTTTTTCCTTCAGTTTTTCCTGCTTTGTCTTTACCTTCTCAGCCTACCCACCCAAAGGAGAGAGGAATCAAGAGTGCCATAAAGATTCCAGTCACCACCCTTCCCTGTTCCCCATCCTCCATCCCAGAGCCCAGAAACATACTATAAAAAAGACCAACTCACATGTCTTGCAAAATCAGTTTGGTGACTTCAAAGTTATACTTGTGTGTACATGCACCTACCTTGGATTTCTTCTTAGCTTCCTTCTGCTTTAAGCTCTTGGTCTCTTGTTTCCGCTTGTTTCTGGCCTGTAAACCATAAGGGAAGTCATTTCTCCTCAAACTCTGAAAGCATCTCTGCTTGGGCTAGGATTCCAAAAAGACAAGGGTGCTGGAGAGGAGAGGTGAGAGATGGGATAAGGGGTTGGCAATGGATCATTTCTCTCACCCTGGAGATGCCCACATTATTCTTGAACAAGCCCAATTCTCTAAATCAAGCCCCCCCAAATTCTAGGTAATCAACGTGTGCTTGCTACACGGAGGTTGACAGATGTAGGAAAGAGCTGATTAGCAGGAAATGTTAACCTGCTGTGTAATCTCTGATGTCTCTCACCTGTCCTTGGGTAGTATTCTGACACTCTCCACGTTGTACCTTCTGTTTCATCTTCTTCTTGATTTTATTCATCTTTGCTTTATCCTCCTCATTCAGTGTTTCTGTGAGGACAGAAAGAAAAATAAAGAGTGAGATAGGCAGAACAATCTCTGGCATCCAAAGCAGCACCTGCCTGTCACAAAGCTGGCTTCCCAAGCAACTCCCTGGAGAATCTAGAAGTTTGGTTTTTTAGAGGTTTTTTTCCATTTTATTTATTTATTAATTTAGAAGATTTTAAAATTGATTTTTAGAGAGGAAGGGGCAGGAGGAGGGAGAGGGAAAAATACACACATTGTTATGAGAGCAAAACATTTATCAGCTGCCTCCTGCACACCCCTACCAGGGATTGAGCCTGCAACCCGGGCATGTGTCCTGACCGGGAATCAAACTAGCAACCTTTCAGGGCATAGAACGATACTCGAACCAACCGAGCCACACTGGCCAGGGCTTTTTTTTTTTTAAGTACACAGAAGAAAATGTTGAGCATGGTGGGTAGGATGTAGGAGAGGCACCTGCTATGAGAGTAGAACAAAGAACTCAAACGGTATCTCTGGCCCAGAAGCGCCAGCCTCTGGAACAGACTGCACTGCTTTAGAGGACACAATGGCTGAGTAGTCTCAGAGCCTATCCATCTCCTAGGCTAACTGACAAGGGCAGCAACCCACAGACTCATTTTAGAGCAGAGAAAGGAAACAGAAAACCAAACTGCCAGGGAAAGACAGTGGTCTCCAGACTTAGAAGCACTGATTAACCAAAATGTGTGAGAAAGGAAGGGCCCAAGTAATGGACATTTCAGTGGAATCAGATCAACACTGACATAGCTGTCATTTATGCTCAGTTCCTATGTGTTGCTCCATAAAAAGAACTGAATTTCTTCCCTTTTGGGAAACTGAATATTGAGTGTGATTCTGCAAACAACAGAGTGTTTTAGAATTGATGTTTTTAAATGATAGTACCTATTCTATTCTGGCATAGAAATACTTCCACATTGCACAATAACCTTCTAAATTAGACAGATACTATCTGCAGACGAACCACTATAGGCTTCTATTAAAATATAAGTTACTTGCTCTAGGTCACACAGTCAGAAACTGGCAGAGCTGGAACTCTGAATTAGGAGTCAGAAGACTACAAATTTTTTCAAATTCTTCATACTATATTAGGGTAAATGCAATATTTACTAAAAAATTAGACATTTCCTACCTGTCTGTCACACTAAAACAGTGCCAATTATCTTTTGGATTCAGATATGAATTCTGAACCTCTGTGATGGTGTCAATGAGTAAAGAGTGTATAACCCAAACCAGAGATAAATAAGAAGCTGAAAGATGGTAAAAAGGGCATGAAAGCCCTTTCCTCTCATAACATCTGGGGACTGCCCAAGGCTCCGCTAGTAAGAGCAACTCGTAAGGAATAAACTGGTTGTTTAAAAAGTACCACAGAAGAGCTGGGACCCCGAAGCTGCTTTCCAGGGAGTAAGGAGGTGATTCAGATTCATTCTGTCCAGACCATATCAGCCATGCTCCTGGGAAAGTCAGACATTAGCAATTCATCAACATTTCAGAAACCTCACAGAGCAAGCGGAATCTCAAAGTAAGAAACACCACTGGTAGTTACAAAATATTCATGTGGGCCTGGCCGGGCATGGTTTAGCGGTTGAGCTTCGGCCTAGGATCCAGGCGATCAGGGTTCGATTCCAGGTCAGGGCACATGCCCGGGTTGCAGGCTCAATCAATGACTTTCTCATCATTGATGTTTCTATCTCTCTCTCTCTCCCTTTCCTCTCTCTGAAATCAATAAAGATATATTAAAATATATATGTATATATTCATGTGGATGTAGAGTATACCACAGTAGCAGCTATTTCCAACTGGTGTGCTGTAAGAATTTTTAAAATATGCAGTACCTGACTATTCAGTCAGGGGCACTGACCTCTTTTCCCTCAGATTGTCAAATTTAAAAATGACAACAGCCAACACAATAGCTGTCTGATGTGAATGAGTCAAAATTACACCTATTTTTTTTGTCAGATCAGCAAAAAATATATTTTTTGGTGTGCCACAGAATTTTAGTAATTAGTTTGTGTGTGCCATGAGATGAAAAAGGTTGAAAATCACTGGCATGGGGAATATGGTCAGTAATATTGAAATAACTATGTATAATGCCAGGTAAGTATTAGAATTATAGGGAGAATCACTTAATAAATTATGTAATTGTCTAACCACTATGCTGTATACCTGAAGCTAACATAAAATAATACTGAATGTCAACTGTAATTGGGGAAAAAAAGAAACTCCACTGTACCCTGGGCCTCCAATTTCTTTAGCAGGCGGTTGTCTGTCTTATTCAACAGCTCAGTGATTTTGACCTTGGGTGGTCGACCTCGGCCCCGTTTCACTTTGGGAACTTCCTTGGTCTTGGCCTTCTCAGTGTTTCGAGGTCGGCCCCGTTTCCCAGTAATTGCCTGAATCCTGGATGGGATCTCCTCTGCTGACAGTTGTATCCACTGCAAGCCCTAAGATAATGCGGAAGACTGTTACAATGGGAGGGAGTCAGCGCTAGCCACCTGGCCCTGTGAACAATTCAATGCCCCAGAACCTCCAAACCCCAAAAGAAAGCTGCCGCTTATCCACCAACCCTTTCTCAGGGACAAAAGTATATTTAACCCTTGGGTCTGTACCTCTGGTGTGTCTCTCTCTTCAAAGAAATCTCCAACAGGCATACGGGGACTAAAGCTGAAGTGCTCACGGCGGACACTGTGTACCACATTGCGGTTCAGGTACTAAAACAGATAAAATGGCATTAATGAAGTCATAGCCCTACCAAACTTTTTGGACAGCAATAGCACAAGAACAGTCCCCAAAGCAGACAATGCCAGCCTGTTGCCACTGGACCCAAGAAAGGAGTCTGTACTTCCTTTAAAAAGCCCACGAAAGCTACATTACCTTGATCACTTCCGGGAACTGTTTCATCCTCTTCCCACAGGGGCCATAATACCAGGTCTCTCCCTGCCATCGGTGGCTGCCCTTCTTGATGCGCACCTCTCTCCGCCACCTGCCAGAGAAGCACACGGGCCCTGCCGCCAGGTCACACCCCTACCCACTCTCAAGCCACCCAGGAGCCAAGCCCACTGAGCAGATGATCCTCCCCACTTCTCTCTCACTAGGACTGCATGTAGATGCAAACAGCCTGAGATACAAGCTTGGCTAGGTGGCAGGTATGAGTACCACAAACCCCTTCAGGGCCTCAGGGGAAAGCAGTATGCCAAACTGCACAAGCCCAGAAAGGCCTCCACCCCTCCCTTTACAAAGTCAGTGATACGAGCAGCCAGAAACCCCCATCACCGATGCCATTCAGGGCAATTACTGGGTTTCCAATAAAGAGGATGAAGACCTAAGGGAATAAAGGCAGAAATGACAGAGGGTGGGGAAGAGTAAACTCATTGCTGGCTCCATGAAATGATTCCGAAGGCCAGGGTTTAGTAAAGAACTCTGTTCTAAGCAACAGCTTATTCTAACACTAAGTCCTATCTTTCTCTCAAAATTTAAACAGAACTCAGACCTGGTGACCACAAGGAGCCTAGAGGGGCAGCGGTGGGAAAGATCAGGAAGGTATTCTTACAAGGCCCTTGGTGTCAGCTGGCTTGTTCATTTTGGTCACGTACTGTTCCTGCCCATACCTCTCTGAAGAGCATTTAAAAAAAAAAAAAAAAAAAGCCGATTCATTGGGACTAAGCCACTCCTCATTCACTACTAGCCATAGGACAAGCATATAGGACAAGTCAGCTAATTTAGATATATGATCCCTAGGGTCACCACCTGGGTTTGGAAACAGCAATAGCTATAGCACTCTAAGTAAAAACCTGAGTAGCCACAAGGTGAGGAAAGAATAGATGAGGGGAGGCAGACCCTGAGAGAAAGGAAAGCCTAGGAATCTCATGAGAAACGTTATCATTGCAAATAACTGTCCTTTAATCCACTCTTGTCTAGCCCATTCCTCCCCATCTCAGATGAGGAGCTCCTTTCCCTTCTTCCTGGTCATTCATTAAAATAGTCAAGGTCAATACTTGTAGCAAACTAGAGCATTTACCCATGTTGGAGGGGAAGACGAACTTCCTCTGGTGTAGCAATTCGTCTCCTCAGTACATCACCTTGGGAGAAAAATAGAGGATTCCCAAATTAAGAATTCAGCAAAATAATGAAACAGGTCAGTAGGGAAGGGCTAAATACCACATGAACAAACTTTTCCTGGAACCAACTAGGGATGGAACAGAATCTGGTCACTCACCACCACCAGAAGTAGTGACACCTTCTCCAGTGATCTTTCCCAGTTCAGCAGTGGTTTCAGGGAAGCTGCTGACATCCTTATTTGCTGGGGAGGCTGTTGGGAAGACAGCTGCAGGGGAAGCTGTGGTGGATGCTTTTGGGGAGGTCACCGGGGAGGCCGGCAAGGAAACTTCTGAGATTGGTTGGAAGGCTGGTGAGGAAGCTGGAGAGACTGTTGGGAACGCTGCTGGGGAGATTTCTGGCGAGGCTGCTAGGGAGACTTCTGGAGAGATTTCTGGGGAGGCTCCTGGACAAACTGCCAGGGAGACTGCTGTGGAGGCTGTTGGTGAGACTGCTGGTGAGGGTGTTGGATGTAGCTGAACAGTGGATGACTGCTCAGGGACTGGCTGCGTCAGAGGTGCTGGGAAGTCTGAAGCTGCCTGAGTCTCCATTTCTTCCTGTTCTGCATCACTACCATTATTCAGGTCAAAGCCATTATCTAGAATCCAAAGGGACAGGATGGGTAAAGGAAAAATGGTGTCATATAAAACAAGAGAATCTACTCAGTCAAACCTAGACTAAGATAAACAGGGTTACTTCAAGGGCTTTTCCCTAGAGTTGGTAAAAGAGAATTAGCCTCTGGCTGTCCTCCCCAACCATTCATGAAAGTTAAAGGGCAAAGCTGCTGCTGCTGTCACTGTGTGAAGAGATACCTTTTACCTGGAGCCAGTAAGGCCTCTGGCCTCCTTTCCCCTGCAAACTCCAAGTCTCACAAGTCCTTTTGGGCACAGGGCATAAGTTAGAGTGGAGCAGCCTGTGTTTTTTAAGTCCCACCACACACTATCCCAAAGCCCCCTCAGCTCCCAGCAAGGTGCTTTCACAGATATCCCACCCCTAATGTCCTATCTATGGAACGTGTTGTGTTCTCTCACTTCCTCCTAGGTAAAGGACTTTTTTTGTCCTACCTCTCCTCACTTACCTTGTAGGACAGACTCCCCAAGGACAGGTGGAGATGTGGGGCTGGCAAAGATAGAGGCTGAAGTTTGACTGTCATCTGCCAGGAGACTGAAGGCAGTGGCATTATTGAGGGAAGGACAATCAAGGGCAGAGATCACAGGGCTGTCCTCAAGAGGCAGCTTGTCTTCTGCATCCATCAGCTCTGTATCATCTATACCATAGAGTCCTCCACTTACTGGCTCTTCAGGGGGTGGAAAAAACAAAGCAAGATTTAATATTTGTTTGAATATATCTAATTCTAGTTCCCACAGTGGGAAAGCTCTTTCTAATAATAAGTTAGGGCAATTTTATAGCCCTCTAATGAAACAGTAAAGTCACCAGGCTATAGGGATCATAAAAGCTTGAAGTGGAAATGAAGGGAAAAGCATGGGCCCTGTAACAACCCACAGACAAATGCAAAAAATTCTAGCATCTATCACAAAATAGGTTTCTCTTATATTTCAGTGGGGTAAAAGATAAATGTTCACTGGCAAATGTCTTCTTTCTACTTAGTAAGAACCCAAACAGCCCAGCTGTGTGGTAATAAGTCCCTATCCAGTAAATTATTAAAGTCCAGGGCTCTTGGCCAAAAGGAACATTGGGAGAGAACTTGGGAAATGAACCAATTCAGCTCAGAGTGCAGTTGGCCCAGTCAGGCCAGTGGCAGGAGACTGTGGTCTGCCACAGGAGTATCTGGAAGCCTCCATGACCCAGATTCCCAAATCCTTTCCTGATTTACTATCTATTCCAGGTGGCAAAAGCTGGTTATCCCTCTGCATGATTAAGTTGAAGGGAGACAGCTTCCAAGCCTACCTGGTGCCAGGGTGTTAAAGGGCTCCAGAGAGACTTCACTGAGGATTGGAGTGTCTTCCAGTTGATCAGGAAGATGTGAAGGATCATCTAAGCAGCTCACTGTGGGGTCAGGGACCAAGACTGAGACTTCTTGGTGTAATGATTCCACAGAAGGGATGGAGCCATTGTAGCCACACATCTTCAGTTCTAGGAAATATCAGGAAGAGCAAAAGTATGAAATAGCACCTTCACCTGGTTCCTTCAGCTATAGCAGGCAGTCAATCTTCACTAGAGGGATGTTCATTCTTTCAACATTTATAGGTGCCAGTTCTATGGTGGATACCCTTCAAATCAAGATATTCTCAGTAAGCAGAGTACTTACTGAGTACTATTAAAATCCTATAGCAGGTATGGGGTCTGAGACCATACTCCCATCATGTTCACAGCTATTTCCCCCATTCAGTGGAAACAGGTGGTAAACAGAGAAAACATCTTGTGATTTTACAGGATGGTCACCCTTGTTCTTGGAATCAATAGCAAACTAAGCATTTATCTATTTAGAGGGAAAAGATGAGAGGGATGATGACATGTATCAATGCTAACAACAAAAAGAAAGAAAACTGTGAGCAGACAAGCAATGGTATGCTCTGCCTGCTTCCTTCCCTCCTTCAAGTGCCAGTCACTACTAGGCTTCAGGCCACTTTAGCAGCCAGTCTAATGCTGCCATAGTCAAGTCAAACTGACTTCAATGATCCCTGCTAATGCCCCAACCCCTTCCTATATTTTGGAAAAAGCCCTGATGCAGTGTCTGTTGGGGCTGAAATATGTTTCAGGCTCGCCCACCTGCCCTCTCCAGGCCAGCAGCTCTGCATGAGCTTGAAATAATTTGCACTCCCACTCACGAGCTGGTGCTGCTGCCACAAAAACACCAGCCACTTGGCTCTGTTAATCACCAACATGCAAATCAGCCTCCACTGCAGAGAGCTGGAAAGACAAGTTTTCCTCACCTCAAAAAGCCACTGCCCCCATAGCCCCATTTTCCTTCTCCCAACCAAGCTCACAGGCCCAGTTATACCTGGCTGCTCTTCTTCCAGCTCCAGGCTGCCTACCAAGCCAGTGCCATTCTCTGCCACAACTGAAGTCAGCTCCTTTTCTGCCTCCTCATCAGGATGGATACCACTGGCTACCTCCTGGGAAGGTGCAAAAGTCTGGATGCTGGAGCCCAACATGGGAGAAGTCTGTGGAGAGGTGAAAAAACTAGGGGGTCCATTGGGCATCACCTCAAAATTCTGGTCAGGAAAGGAATCATACAGTTCCTGTGAGTCAAAGTTAAGCCCCATTGGACTCTGGGTACCATTGGCCCAGAACTCTTGGCTCCCAGCTCGAAGGTTAGTGTTGTGACTTGGGGATGAAGGTTGCCGGCTGCCCCCAAGGATGCCGTTGAGTGGGTATTGTCCCCCCGAGAACTGGGAAAGAAGGGGTGGGTCTTTGAGGTTGCTGCCAGGATTGGCGGATGGGTACTGTGAGTAGTTCCAGAGACAGTCGTAGGCCACGTTGGGGTGATGGAGGTGTGAGGTGCTGGAGGAGTGGGGAGCAGAGTTCAAAATCCCTGAAGTAGTAGTGTGAGATACAGTAGATAAGCCATTAACATTCACATCCCCATTCAAACCTGGCAGAAAAGGAGGAAAAAGGGTCAGTTACAGATATGTATGCAAGTAACTCTACCAACTCTACCAAAAGAATAGCTCTGACTAGAAAAAAGGAAGGTGAAGGGGAGGGGATTCCCCTCTGCAACATTTATAGCTTTTTTAGTCTTCAAGGAACACCCAACACAGATGCTCCTGTATATAAGTTTAGCAACTGCTACTGAGACTACTGAGTAGGGGGCTGGGGAGCTCTCCTGGTCTATCACAGGAGTGACCAGTGGCTCCTGCCTATGTTCAGGGCTTTTTGTTTTGTTTAAATTAAGCTATTTGCAGACTCTCTACAGTGACTTGCATTCTTTCCCATCCTCATTCCCTAAAGAAATTTTCCCCTGGAGTGGCATGACTGAATTCTCCTAGCCTCTTTTCCCCAGTGCCTGTTTGGCCCCACAGTGGGACCAGAAGGGACAGCCTCCACCTCACTGGCACATGCAGATTCAGCACTTTGTGCTGGGCTAAGAATAGATTTGCAGTCACCACAGCAGCAAGATCCCAGCTCAGAAGGCTGGGATTGGCCTCTCCCCACAGGCACCAGAGAGTAAGGGGGGGGGGGGGAATCTCTGCATGACCAGTACTGCGTATTTCAGTTCTCAATACCAATGGCAACCTCTACACTGGAGAACAATCAAATAAAATGAACCAAGCTATAAGGACGCTGCGGGGGGGTGGGGGTGGGGGTGGGGGTGAGGTGTTCTCCAGTGAAATAAAGGAGCTTCTATCTACCTGCAACCCCCTTATAAATGATAGGAGGGACAGATGGGAAGTATAAGTTTATGGTAGTATTTTTCTACTGTAAGGAAGAGAAGCATTTGGGCTTCTCTCTACTTCCAAGCATAAAGTACCTAAAACCCAGGCAAGATTAGAGAGGCACTTTGGCAGAGCCATGGTATAGAGCAACAGATAAACCAAATTCAGGAAAAGACCTGATCCTGGCAGTAACAAGTCAATCTGGAATTAGATGTTTCTCTCTGGGGTAAGCATTAAAACTCTCCATTCCTATCTTCCATCCTCAAGGATAGGAGGCGGCACAAGCATTTGCCCTCCTTTCTGTTGCACAAACTAAAAGGGAAACACATCCCAACCTTCATCCAACCCCCAAACTCCCCACCCCCATCCTAGGGGTGGCTTCTCCAACTTCTAAATACAACTTCTCATAGGATGGCCCCATTATCTCTCTCATGGGTTTGACCTGGTTATCAGAAGCCTTAGCCATCTCACCACTTTTTGGCAGTAGCCAGGGAACAGGGAAGAGCAGGCTAAGATGAAAAAGCCAGTATATTTATCTAATCCCCTCCAACCTTAAGTCAACACTAGAAGTATTGCTTCCATAACCCCCTAGAACTTGTTCTTAGAAGCTTGATTTCCCTCCAGCAACTGAATTCTGAGGATTCCCTCCCTCCCTCTCCTCCTGGCACAGAACTGTTGTGAGGAAGCTAGCCCAGAGGGGATCCAAATCTTGTCCCATCAACCTGCTCTAAAGAAATGATGCCCACTCCCTCCCCATGCCATGTGGCCCTCACACTCACTTTTCCCTTGCTGGGGGAAGTTCATGGGAGACCCGTTAGTGTAGAGGCCCTCCCCTGAGGAGGAAGAGGGTTTCAGTCCTGAGGCAGCAGGTGCAGGGGGAAGGCCAGTAAAGTTAAAATGGTCGTTGGCCTCCATTTCTGTAGGAGGGGAGAGAGGGGGAAAAAAAATACTGCAGGTTAAACAAAGTTATGTCACCTGAAATTTTCTAAAGAGAATGCCCCCTCCCTTCTATCTACTTACCCTTCTCCTGCCTAAGTACTAGGGGGAGGAAAGAGGTCAGGAAAAAAAGGGGAAGAAACATACTCCTAACCTGGGCAATGACCATATAGAAATAGTCTTTTAAAGTCAGTCTTGTAGAGATAAAAAGAGTGAGAAAAACCAAGACACAAGCCTGCAGGAGTCTTCCCCATGTTAGCCCTACTCTCTTTTTTCAAAAAAAATATTTTTATTGATTTGAGAGGGAGAGGAAGAAAGAGATGGAAACAGCAATGATGAGAGTCATTGATCGGCTGCCTCCTGCACGCCCCCCATTGGGGATTGAGCCCACAACCCGGGCATGTGCCCTGATTGGGAATTGAAAAGGGATCTCCTAGATCACAGGGCAATGCTCAACTGCTGAGCCACGCCAGCAGGGCAGCCCTACCCTCTTAATTCCCAGCCAAGTTACCCTTCTATGTTAGGTATGAATACCCTATTATAACACTTAATATCCTCCATCCTTTTGGTTTTTTTTCCCTTCAAGGTAAGGCCAGAGTCCCACAGAAGGTTCTCAAACCCATCTTTTTTATAGGAAGCCACAGAAATGGGGGTATTGGCTGAAAAGCATATTTTATATATATCCTGCTTTGTTTTATTATTGTGCTTGAGTTAAACAATTTCCATGTTATCCTATCCATAGCCCTAGATATCTGAAGAAAATAATATTACTTTAGTAAAGGGATTTGAAAAGGAGACTACATTTCAGGAAAGGTGACCATAATGGCAAAAGTATAATCATCTAGCAACATTTCTACTCTTTTTCCTTGGGAAATACCATGCTGTCCAAGAACACAGCTCAGAAAGCATCAGAGGTGGAAAATTTATTAAATAAGAGGATGTCCCAAGGAATATTACTCTACCTACTATGGTTCATAATGTTCTGGTTTTGTGGCTTAAATGTAAAAGGTCATGAAGAGAACAGCTGGATATTTATATTTGTAAAATGCAGTGGGGCTCATTGGGAGGCAACAGGGTTAAAAAAGCTTTTCATTCTCTCCTGAATATGAGGTGATATGCTACTAGTGAAGCCCTCGATCAGAATAAATTCTCTGATAGAGCAAAGAGAAGAGAAAGATACTGGAAGCAGAAGCCAGAATTACTGGTAGTCTGACATGTCAATCAGACATTTATGATGTATTAGTAGTGCATTCTAATTTGATTTGTGAGAGACATGATCTGTTCTTCATACTGAAAAAGCAGCTCCTTGGGTTACAATGTTTTAAAAGGGCAGCAGAATTCAGGTAGAAAGATGAGGCAATAAACTGACCTAGTGATGTTTTAAATAACTTTTTAAAAAATATATTTCTATTGACTTCAGAGAGAGGAATGGAGAGGGAGAGAGAGATAGAAACATCAATGATGAGAGTCATTGATCAGCTGCTTCCTGTATGCCCCCAACTGGGGATTGAGCCCGCAACATGTGCCCTAATCGGGAATCAAACCACGATCTCGTGGATCCTAGGTCGATGCTCAACCGCTAAGCCACGCTTGGCTGGGATTAAATAACCTCTTTTTTAAAAAAAATGAATAAATTGGCTAAGAGTATGTATGACTACTGCCCAAGGTTTGCATGTTCCTGACTGAATATGCTAGATAATGCAAATTAGACACCATTAGGTAATATGTGAATTTAACATAATTGTGAGCATGAAATACGAACCCTGTATAGAATACGGCATGATAGCTATAAGACTTTCCAAGCTAAATACCATAATTAGCTCTACTTTCATCAGTTTTAACTGAAAAAAGGTTTTGATTGATTTTAGAGAGAGGAAGGGAGATGGACAGAGATAGAAACATTGCCCGGCCAGATGTGGCTCAGCGGTTGAGCGTCGACCTGGGATCCAGGCAATCGGGGTTCGAGTCCCGGTCAGGGCACATGCCCGGGTTGCGGGCTTGATCAATGACTCTCTCATCATTGATGTTTCTATCTCTCTCTCTCTCTCCCTCTCCTTTCCTCTCTCTGAAATCAATAAAGATATATTAAAAAAAAAAAATTGAACCAGTGACCTCTTGGTGCATGGGTCAACACTCAACCACTGAGCTACACCAGCCAAGCTTAACTGAAATTTTAACAAATAAAAAATAAAAGCACCCTCTCCCTTCCTCTCTCTGGAATCGATATATATATATATATATATATATGTATTAAAAGTATTAAAAGAGATAAAGAAATTTAAAATAAAATAGAAGCAATTTGTATTGTGTTGATTTAAGGGGGAAAAGTTTTTAGGATTAACTTATTTCCACATCTTCACTCTAAAATAAGCAGCAGCCCAGCCAGGCATGGCTCGGCAGTTGAGTGCTGACCTACGATCCGGAAGATTGCATATCAATTCTCAGTCAGGGCACATGCTCGGGTTTCGGGCTCGATCCCCAGTGGGGAGTGTGCAGGAGGCTGCTGATCAATGACTCTCATTGATGTTTCTATCTCTCTCCCTCTCTCTGAAATCAATATAGATATATATTTTAAATAAATTAAAATAAGCAGCAAACCTAAACCTGCTATGCATCAACGAAGAAACTGAGTCTCTATAAAGAAAGACCTCAGGACCCCCCCAGGATTTTCCTATAGTTAAAGGCCACTCTTCAGCAGTAAGGGATCTGAAAAATAAACATCATGTGATTAATGATCTCTCTGAAATGAAAGACATCAAGGAGGAAAGTTCATTACCTAATTCTCTAGGTTACAAAGCTTACATCACAGACCAAAGAGGACATTCAGTAATTCATTTCAGAAGTCCTAGAAATGCTGTCTGGAAAGCCAATCTCATCTCACCCCCACTATTTTCCTCCCCCAGTTTTATGCACAGCCACACGTCCCCTGGTGTATTTCTGAGACACACACCTTCTTTCCTATGTGCACTGGACTATATCCTCCCACTCAAAGAGAGGCCACAGTTCATTTTTCCATTTTCTTTTTCTTTTTTTTATCCTCACCTGAGGACATTTTTTCCATTGCTTTTTCAGAGTGAAGGGGAGAGGGGGAAAGGGAGAGAAATATCAATGTGAGACAGACACATCAATTGGTTGCCTCTCGCACATGCCCTGACTGGGGCAGAGCCTGCAACCGAGGTACGTGCCCTTGGCCAGAATCAAACCCGGGAACCTTCAGTCTGTAAGCCAACACTCTACTCGCTTAGCCAAACCAGCTAGGGGCATTTTCTTTTTGAATTCATGAAGAAACTAGTGAGTGGCCTCTCTGCTACTCTGGGAGAGCACAGCATTTCTTGTCTCATAAATTATACACTAATAAGAGAATAAATGGATGGCTCACAGAAATCAGATAAGTAAATGGAATGGGAAGTTATCTACTGCCTGAGATCTGTTTCCCCACTAGCCTCTACTGAAGGGTCATCAGGACCACAATCACTTCATTTACAAAAGGCCTCCTAGAAACAAAATACTCTTTGTGCTGTGCAGTGAGATCAGTGCAACACAGTGGGCTCCAGGTTCAAATCACAGCTCTACTACCACTAACTGTGTGACCCTGGGCAAATCACTTAATGTTGCTGAACCTCAGGGCTTGTAAAGATTAAATGAGAAAATCTATATAAAGGAACTAGCACACTGTCATCCAGCAAGCACTCAATAAATGTTAGCTGTTATTATTAGACAAAAGGAGCAAAGACTGCTTAGTTTTCAAAAAGATAATCAGGGCCAAAAGGTCAAAATATAATACAAATATAATTTAAACCACTACCCAGCCAGACTTCCCTATAGGCAACTGGACTCTTGATTTCAGATGTCACTTAAATGTGGGATCACAGTATGGGAATGCAAAGAAAATGTGGACAGCTCCTCTCAGCAATAAACCCTGGATTATTTCATTTTAACCTCCCTACCCAAGATGCTTTTCACAATAAAGTCTGAAAGTAAATTATGCCTTCCCGTCTAGAACTTAGTAAGGACAACAGTAAAGGAGAGTGTCTCCCTTTGAACTAATAGGATTTTGGCCAAATGAAAAAAGAAATCAGTCAGTGCCCAATCCCCAGAATAGCAGACAGCTCTCATGACCAGGAAGTACAATCAGGCCAATACCCAGCCCAGTCCCAGTAGTATGTAAATGGATCTCTTAAGAACCTCTATACTTCATTTATGAGTTAAGGGATGGTACCCCTTAAGCCTGAAGCAGTAAAGCAAAGCCCTTGCCACGTGGCCAAATAGACTGCTTTTCTCTCAGCTGTAACTGAAGAATTACTACTGTGTGGACCTGAGACATGGTTTTAACAAAAAAAGGCTGACAATGCACAAAGTGTTGAAATAAACATTACAGATTTCAACACTTTTGCAGGTGCCCTGACCAATCCTAACACTCAGACCTCTGAAGCTACCCACAGAAAGGCAAGACACATTAACACCATCCAGCTATACACTTTGGTTTGTTTGTTCCATATAGTATACGAAAATTTCACACATAGGTTTCTAATTCTTTTTTTTTTTTTTTTTTTAAGGGGTGGGGAGAGATTTCAAATGTTTATCTTTACTAAACAACAAAAGCAAGTTTTGCTGTATGGTAAATAAATCACAACACTATGTTTTACCTTTATAGTTGTGAATGTTATGAAGACTATTTCTCAACTCCACACATCTCTGGATTCATCCACCAGACTCTAATACGGTAGTTTCCAATCAGGGTGATTTTGCCCCCTGGGTATTTACTAATGACAAAAGGTGTATGTTACTGGTATCTAGTAAGTAGAAACTAGGTGTGCTTCTAATGGCCCTGCCAATACACAAGACAGCCCTCAACAAAGAATCATCTGGCACAAGATATCAATAGAGCCAAGGCTGAAAAATCCTGCTCAAATATAAAAGCTGCCCCATTCCCCATTCCTACCCCACACCCTGGGGAAGTTTCAAAAGTTTTCACTATTCCTAGTTCCTGATGCTGCAAACAAGGATGCTTTGACTTTTGTATCTAAAAAACCCCTCCCTGGCCAAGCTGTCTTCCTTTACCAATACTGAGTTCTAAGTGCCAAGCCACAAAATTGACATGCCTTCTTCCCCATAGCCCATTCTGACAGTTCTGGTAAAAATCTTCCCTTCAAACTCTTACTCAGACTACAGCATGTACTGTATGAGGCTTATTCCCTCAAAATGTCCTTTTCTTAACCCCCTTTCCTAGTCAGGACAGCAAAGCAGGAGGAAGATGATGAAAGATGATTTGGGGGGGGGGGGCAACTGCCATGTCCAAGCTGCTCAGGAGAATACAAAGATGACTGTTCTGTCCTGATTTCTTCTAAACAATGTAGGCTCTACAATATCAATCAGATACTAAGTTCTACCATTGTATCTCCAGCACCTAATTTAGTGCTAAGCACATAATAGAACCAAAGGAAATATGTATTTGTCAAACCCACAGACTGAACAAATAAATGAATAGATCTTTTCTGCCAGCTTACTCATCCAATAAAGCTTGTGGTTTTTGCTCCTACTATTCTCAGAGAACCGATAAATTCTGCTTCATTATTAATAGAGATAACAATTTCTAGAGGAAGAAAGGCCCCAAATCTTGACTTATTTTAGACAGCTGTCCCCTGCAGAAAATAAGGCAAGGAAACAGAAGTATTGAGAGTGTAAAAAGGCAATAAATTTAAGCTCTAAATTAGTAAAATGTTCTGCTTGATTTAAATACTCAAGAAACAGAATAGGTTTTAAAATATTTGTTGACTGAATAAAAGAACCATATCACAATCTAGGCTAAGTGTTGTCACAGTTCTGGTCACTTCTATGCCTCTAAAATTGCCGGACACTAAAAACCACACTCCAGAGGTTGTAAAAGGTTATTTCTCTCTTTAAGCTGATTGATTTTCAGAAATTCAGCTGTAACAGTTAAGGACTCCATTCTTTCCAACAAGAAGATATCCCCCACCCCAAAAAAACCTGAGCTGAGCATGCAGGTTAAAGATTCCAATCCCAGGAAACCAAAAGTAGTGACACCACCTGTCTCTTAAAAACCCTCATGTTTGCCCAGCTGGCATGATTCAGTGGTTGAGCATCAACCTATGATCCAGGAGATCGAGGTTCGATTCCCGGTCAGGGCATATGCATGGGTTGCCAGCTCAATCCCCAGTGGGGAGCATGCAGGAGCCAGCTAATCAATGACTCCCTCATCGTTGATGTTTCTATCTTTTTCTCTCTCTCCCTCTCCCTTCCTCCTCTCTCTGAAATAGACATATTTAAAAAACAAAACAACCCCTCGTGTTTTATTAGTCTTTTGATGAATTTTTGCTAAGGTTACATTATCCTTTTAGTCTGTAAAATACCCTCTTAATTATTCCTTACAACTCGGAGGACAAAAGACTCAGTAACACAATAACACAATTCTACTTTTATTGTCAGTGACCCAATCCAAGGACAAACTCCAAAGCTCTTTAAAGCTTTTTGTTTTGCAGAATTTTATAAATTTAAAAATTATGCAGACTGACAAGCTGGTGAAAAGTGGTCCTACTGAGCCATGTGTAACAATGCTGATAAAGTATTAATCTTGGGCTATGAGGTATATGAGGACCACCATGTTGCAAGAAACAAATTGGGAAGATTATTTACCCCAGGAAAAAAACTTCAAGAGTTTTATTTATTTATTTTTTAAAAAAATATATCTTTATTGATTTCAGAGAGAGGAAGGGAGAGAGAGATAGAAACATCAATGATGAGAGTCATTGATTGGCTGCCTCCTGCACGCCCCCTACTGGGGATCGAGCCTGCAACCCGGGCATGTGCCCTGACCGGGAATCGAACCCCGATCACCTGGATCCTAGGTCGACGCTCAACTGCTGAGCCATGCCCTGAGTTTTATACTTCACTCTGTGTCCTAGGACATAAAAATGTTGGCTCACTGAACACATCTCACACAAGGTCAAACATCACATCAGTTATTGGACTAACTTCCACACTATTTTAACAGTAAAAGAATATAGCAGACCACTTCTGACGTGATGTGATAAAAAGGTCAACAGCAGCAAGACACAGTAACCCTAACAAGCTTTTCTTCTCTCTTGACAACACCTGATTCCAGAACCACAAGACTGCAAGGTTAACCCTCTCAGGGCATTCTAGATTTCTGACTGGCTCTGAGGTCAGCCCACCTAATTCTATCTATACCTCAATTTTTTTCTCTTTAGAGAGAGAAAAGCGGGGGGGGGGGGCAATATTAAGCAATCTACTTTTTTTTAATGTTTTTACTGATTTCAGAGAGAGGAAGGGAGAGGAATAGAGACAGAAACATCAATGATGTGAGAGAATCATCAATCAGCTGCCTCCTGCACGCCCCCTACTGGGGATCCAGCACGCAACCTCGCACTGCCCTAATCAGGGATGGAAACCTGACTTCCAGGTTCATGGGTCCACTCTCAACCACTGAGCCACAGCGACAGGCAAGAAATCTACTTGATAGAAAAATGCATCCATTTTACAAGAAAGCCATGAAAGCCTTGTTTCATTCAGCTTTCTGATCAATCATGTATCAAATGAAGTCAATATCTACTTTCTCAAAATCAACTTCTATTTCTTTTAAAGAGTCCAAAGAATGGAGTGATCTTTCTCCTTCACTCTTTTAACTCCAACAGGGAAAAATCAATGTACTATTCTGTCATGTCCCAATTTAGATAAACACAGATTGAAGAAAAGGGAACTTAAAGTCAGTATCAAATCAACCCTATCAGAAAGCAACTCAAACCAGCCAGTCAAGCAGAGGCAAGAAAAAGGACAATGACACGAGACTTGTTTTTACTGTTTCCAGAATATCAACCCCCAACGGCCCCAGTGAAAAAAGCACCACGCTATCAGATAATCATATGTCTATCTGTTCCTATCCTGGACCTTTATTCTAGGAACCTACAATTCAGGTACGAAGTTTGTGACTGGAAAATTATGAAAAGTTTTGATCTCAATACCTCATCTCTCAAAATATAAAATCCTGTGGCCACTCATCTTTAACCAAACCCAGTGTCTAACAAAGTGCCTGTGGACACAGTATACACAGTCCATCACTATATACTGTAGTAGAAATATCCTGGAGTTATCAGGTGAAAGAAAGAGAAAATCTGGACACATGACTGCACAAAAACAGAGGAAAAGTATAGCACTCTCCAAGAAGGGTAATAACAGAGAAGATGTCTTTTATGGGCTGAAGAGTAAGTCACATGATAGCTAACTCCCCTAATTAGTTGATTCTGCAGAAGGTAAACTCTCCAACACCTTGTCAACTAACAGGCTTCCCACAGAGACTATCCTTAGGCTACAGTCACCGGTGAGGAACAAGCCCACCATCCTCACTCTGCAAATCAGTCTCTACCCCAACACACACAGTTAATCCCACTCACAGTTAATCTTCCCCATTCCCTCCTCTTCTTCCACCTCTCAGTATCCACCCTTCACCTCAGAAGCTCACTTGCTCAGGTGCTCTGCACTACATAAACTATCATAGAACATATTAAGTAGGGTTCCAGAAAGCCACTCCTCTCATGCCACAAAAGATCCCAAGTCCTCCTGGCAGTTCCCTTGCTGAGGGAATTTGCATCACTTGTGTTGAAAGTGTAGCCCTGCTGGTGGATGACTGAGTTTGCTACTCTATGACCTCCAACTCAAGGGGAAAAAAAAATCAAGACAGGGAAACAGAAATGCTCTGGAGGGGATATTGGGATCAGTGGGTCAACAGCAGTGACTACTTCCAGTTGACAAATTAAGTTTCAAAAAAAAAAAAAAGTCGAACGAAAGGGCTCTCATACCACATGGTTGGCAGGATCCAAGCCTGCACAGAAGGCCTCAGAAAATGAAACCAAATCTGATTAAAATGGACATTTCAAAACAAGAGACGCCGCAGCAAACGCACAGCTGCCATTTCCCGGCCACTTCCTGCGGGAGGCTTGGGGGAGGGGCTGTTTGTGTACAGATGGAGGTGGAATCTACCCCCCTATCGTCACCCCCCCAAAGATGCAAATCTCTCACTCCAACAAATCCTACAAAGGATGACTGCAACTGGCATTGCCTTCCGCTAAAAATTGGGAACATCAGGAAAGAAAGGGATGATGCGGGATTATCTTTTTCCGCCACGGAAATGGGGATCCCCCTTGGAAAGGAATCCCTCTTTATTCTTCCCTTAGGTCCCTAAGGCCAGCTCAAATGCGGATGCTTCAGCATTAGCCCTATCAACCCAGGTCCTGCGGTGGGGGATTCTCACGGGACTCGAGGGCCTCAAGCCAAGCACAGCACCACTCCAGAAATGCCCTCTCCTGTTGGCCACGCTCATGAGAACGAATACACATACACACACCCCCAAGGGAGACACCCTGAGACCCCTGGAAACCCCATCTACCCTCCACTCACAGCTGCCAAAACGCCCCATCCCAACAAACGGTGGTTAACCCGCCCAGGGAACCCCCTCACCCACTCTTCGCAATCCGACAATCCCCACCCCCACCCGAGGAGGTGGAGCCCCTCCCGGGGATTCCACCCCGAGTTCCCCACAGAAGTCATTTCCACCAGCCAGGCGGCTTCTCTGCCTCGTCGTTGTCGTCGTCGTCGTCGTCGTCGTCGCCGCCGCCGCCGTAGCCGCCGCCAGGAGCCTCCACAAGCTACTCCCGCCCCCACCCACCGGCCCATCTCGGGTCTTCAGCAGACCCGCCAGCCCCCTTCTCCTCCCAGCCTCTCGGGCAAGGCGACCCCCGCCCGGGGCTGGATCCTAACTGGAAATAAGCTGGAGTCAGCTCCTCGCCCCGGGCGAGGCTCTAGGCAGGTCGGGAGCCTCAGTTCCCTGAGGAAAGCCACGGATGAAAGCCGGACTCCCTCCCCTCAGGCCCCCTGCCACAGACCCAACAGACCTGAGGTGGCGGCGTCCAGCCGGACTCGGGGTTTGTCTCTCCCCGGGGGACAAGCGGTTCACATGGCCGCGCTCCGGGCGCCAGAAGGGGAGGGGACCTTGGGGGAGGGGGCCTGGGGTCCGGGAGGGGGGAGGGGGACGCGGCTCAACCGCGGGGCCGGAGCGGAGCCAACATGGCCGGCTAAGGAGGAGTGAGACGAAGCCGGAGGGGGCGGGGAAGCTGCGGTCGACGGAGAGCCGCCCTCCGCGGCCTCCGCCACCGGGTCCTAGCGCCGGGCATTCTGTCTTCCTCGATCCGGATCTGGGTCCTAGCGCCGCGGTACTTCCCTAGCCTACTGAGCAGCTCCCTCTACACCGTTTCTCATTGTAGCCGATAGTCCTGCTTCACACTGAACAAACTGAAAGGCGTGCCACGGTCCCAAGGTTAACCTAAAAGACCAAACTTCTAGGACCAAGGCATGCCACTTCCCTATGGGAGGGTGGGGGTGAGATAATTTCGTAGGCAGTTATTTCCCAGGCTGGGTAGTGAGTGGAAAAGTGGAAGTGTAGAAGCGGAAAGGTTAGTCAGCAAAGTTCAGTCCTGGTAAAGGGGTGGAGAAAGGCAAGAGCCTGCTGCGCCTGCTGCCCACTCACCTCTGTCCTGTGGGGGCAGCCTGGTCCTGCCTGGATCATCACTTTCCCAGCGACATCAGCAGGGCCCTGCGGGTCGGGAAGATTCCTGTGCGTAGGAAAAGGAAGCTTGGCTCTGGGGCCAGAGAGGGAAGACCTACCTAAGTTTAGCCTAAACCCGGTCAGAGGAGGGGATAATCGAGAAAACTAACAAGCAAATAAGATGCCCCAGATGTCCACCTATTCTATAACTCCAGTACTTTTTTTTGATAGGGCTATATAACTGCGAAACCTAATGAGAATAGGAAAGAAAAGTCTAACAGGGGACTAGAGTGTGGCTACCATCTAAAATGTCTATTTTAGGGCCCCAGGATGGGGAACAGTATCATATATGATGTTAGAATTTAGAGAATTTCTAGTTCAACCTCCTCTTGTTTGGCAGATAAAGAAATTAAGGGCAGAGAGGATAACCGACTTGTTCAAGGTCAAATAGATAAAATGTGACTAGAAACCAGCTTTCCTTTTCTTGCAACTCAACAGGCTTTGCAGGCTTCAATTCAATGCAATGCAGTTCCACAAACAATTACCTAAATTGTGCAAAGCTGAGGCTGAATATTCTGGAAGAGGAACAGACATTGTGGTGATGATGAAACTCTGGCAGGTTGGGGGCAGGGGTCAACAAATACCTTTTCCTCTGGGGTCTGGGAAGAAGGAGATCTGAAAACTGGGTGGGAACAGGGCATGGCCAAATACATCAGTCTAGATTGGATTTCCTTACTCCACAGAGGAGTGGGCTCTTCCTGAGTTTGGGGGACAGACTCCACTCCCCACTACAAATGGCTCAGAGAGGCTAAGAAGGAAGCAAACTTCAGCAAAGCCTCAATGTGCGTGGACTGGAAAGAGGAGGATGAGAGGACTAGGAAGGTTTCTGTCCTGAGAAAAGCAGATTACCAGGGGGAAGAGGTAGACAGGTAGAATTGAAACCCTTCTCTCCTTCCTGACTAAATAACAGAATTATAGGTCACCTTGGAGAAAAAATAAAGACCCTGCAACAGTCTGCTGACCTCAAGTTCCTGAGTAAGTAGGGGCCACAATCAGGGGAGAGAGGTCCTTCCTTGTGAAGAAAGCGGGGAATCCAGCAAACTTCTGCTAAGGAATGCCACCTTCCTTCCCAAAAATAAAAAAGTAAAGACAGGTGAAGAAGAGAGTTCAGGACATGGAATTCGCTTCTTAAAGGGCCAGGGGAGAGACCGGTGTCCTTTTTTTTCTTCTTCCCTTATCCAGGGCGGATGAGGGAGAATCTGCCTATCTCCCGCCCCCAATCGCAGGGCAGGCCTGCCGGAGACAGGAGGCAGAGGAGGAGCCTGTGCCAGTCAGACGGGTGTAGCCACGCCTCTCCCCCCCACCACCACACACCCACACACACCCACCGGCTGGCTCGGCTCCGCACCGGAAGAGCCGGTTACTCCTGTGCCCCACTTGACTGCTCCCACCCCTTCCGAGCTCCGGGCCTAGTCTCCAGGGCAACCCCTGCACTATCCCAGCCAGGAGAGGTTGGGAAGAGGGGTGTTGGATAGGAGAGGGCCACCTGGGATTAGAATAGAAAGTGGGGCAAAATCCATTCTTACCACCTGGTACAGAAAGATTACAATCACCTTCCTTCCTGAATAAGACCCCTCCTCATCCCATCTAATCAGAGATCTTCATTGCTCTTTGAGAAAGGATGAGGGTGAGATGTCAATATGCCCAATAGCTGGGTGTTTACTTCTTGCCAGAAGCCACCCCAGGCAGCAGCTGTGCTTCTCCCCACAGCCAGAGACAGAGGGCAGACTGACCCCGTATGTCCCCAAACATTCCTCAATCCTATCAGATGTGGCCAATCACCCACCTCATTTCCCTCTAGGAAGCTACTAGAAAGGGGAAGAGGTAAATGATTTTTTTTTTTTTCCAGCAACTTGTGAGAAGGGTACCTAGGGAATACTCCGAATCTCTCTCAAACCAGGCCAGTGGTGGGTAATTTTAAAAAATGGGGAGAAATTAGCACCTGCTCCCTCTTTCTCACCCTATGTTCCTGCTGCACCACCCTGATTCTGGGGTCAGTTGCCACAGTGTCTGGCTCCATTCTGGAGCCAAGATGGCTGGGGTTGGGAGGAAGAAGAGAGGAGTGAGAAGGGGATTCCTTTGCATCCCTCAACCTTCCTCCCTCTCCCCCTCCAGATACGCCTGGAATCTAATCCCAAACATGACTGCTGACCACCCTCTCCTCCCCCCAGCTTCCTCCTAGACCATGGAACAAGGCTCAGAAGAGTCTGAAGCAAATCCACTTTGTCCTCTCATTTCAGGAAGGTGGTGGTGGTGAGAGCACAAGAAGAAAAGGGGCAGAGCTGGGGGAGCAGCTAGACTTGGAGGTAGGCAGAATTCTCCAGAGGATGTTGGGTAATTATTAAAGATCCTTGCCCTCACTGGCTGAATGGTTCATAATGTTGATAGGGTCTAATAGGGAGATGGCCCTCAACCCTGTAACCATTTTAACTTGTCCCTCTCCACGTTAATGCAAAACAGTCTCCTCCCCCTCTATATTTTGGGGAGGCTAGATTCTCCTATAACACAGCAAAAGGACCATAACCCCTTCTCTTCTCTTCTCTCCAAGTTGGTATGCACCCCTTCAGATTCATGCACAATCCTGTTTCAAACACAGCAAGGAGCTTCTCCTGGATTGTCTCAGGAGAAGATGAAGAAAGCCTTAATTTCCTTCGGGGTGGGGACTCCCTTTGCATCTGAATAGAGAAGGCTGGGCTTCCCTCCCCTTTTCCACCACCCCATACCCTTAGAAATTTCGTCCCAGCCCCACCCTCATCCACTATCCCCCAATAGCCCCTTAAGCCCAGAATCACAAGATTCGGCCCCCACCCCCGTCAATTCCCTGACTCTGGGATAGGAGAGTTCCTAGACTGGACTGGCCCAAGAAGAGGGCCTTTCCGACCTGGGCTGGTTGGCAGGTGCTGAGGTCGGACCCCCAAACTCTGGGAGTGGTGGGGTTGGGTGACAACAACAGAAAAGCTTCAGATGTGACTTAGTTAAACTTGAAGGACCAAGCGGAGCAGGGCCATACAGTGGCTGTAGTCTACGCTAAATCCCCTCACCCCCCTTACTACGGAGGCGAGGAGTTGGGGTGGCGGTTCTTCCCCTCCCACTGGAGGTTAGGATGGCGTGGGAAAGCGCTGGTTCCAGAGAAGAGGAGGCGAAACCCAGACCGCGGGAGATTTTTCTGGCGAGGAAGGCGCGGGGGAGGGGGAGATCCTGGGTCCAGAATGGCAGGGATACCCAGGAGAGGTTTGTCGAGAGGCGTGAGAAGCCTCGGGATTCCGGTCGCAGAGGACAGGGGAGAAATGGGCACGTAGATAGTGCGGGGGAGAGAGGAAGGGCAGCTCCCGCAGGGGGGTGGTCAGATCCTGAGTCCCGGACATTGGGGATCCCGGGGCAAGGGACCGCAGGGGCGGCCCGCCCAGGAACTCCGGGACCGGACGTGGGTGCCGGGCCTCACCTGGAGCAGGGCCGGGCGGCTGCAGCGGCGGCGGCGCAGGTGGCCGAGCCGGGCGGCGGCGGCGCCTCCTCCCCCAGCCCTGGGCAGGCGGTGGCTGCGGAGGCGGGGGGCGGGCGGAGGATAGCACTTAAAGGGGCAGGAGCTACTGGGGTAAGGACGAGCCCTTGAGTAGGGCTGTCGCGTAGAACCCGCTGGGGGAGGGGGAAGCGGGTGGCGTCTCCTAGGGGCCAGAACCAGGAAGGATCCCAGAGGGAGGAAGAGAACAGATCCCAGGAAGAAGAGACAGAAACTTCTGCGGTGACGTGGGGAATGGCGTTGGGTTCTAACAAGAGGACTTGGGAGGGCTCCGCCAGCGATCCTGGGACACCCGCAAAGATCTTTTCACAAAGCAGGGCAGGGAAGGCAGTGAGAGTCACGACTCCAAGGAGGGATGGGAGATGCCAGAGAGGGTACTCAAGGCCAATCCTAATGGGGTAACGCACAGAGGCCCTACTCGGTGAACAGGTTCCCTGTGTTTCGGCTCCCCAGGGCCCCATCCCTGCGGCTGTTAGAAGACCTGACACAGTCTTCTTCCCTCGGCACTGCCCAGGTTTAAAAGCCTGTAGAATCAGGAAGCCACGAGGGCAAAGACCTCCTAGGCCTTTCAACCACAATCTTGTCTTTTACTCTGTTCTCAGTGACTGGAGCCTGGGGAGCCGCCAATAGCAGCCCTAATGAGGCTAATGTGGGACCGCGAGAATCAGCTTTATTCAGGTTCAGTTTTCCCCCAACCACCACCCTTGCAGCAACCTCTGGGGCAACAGGAAACAGCTGCTCAGTGCAGCCCCCACCTGGTGATGGGTCAGGGTGGGGGAGGAGAGAAAACGGGGACTTAAAAGGCCTGGGAGAAAATAGGAGGTGGAAAGACATCTTAAAAACCCTCCAACGCTACCAAAAGTGGGCTTTACTTTTGGGCTGGAGGCCAGCAGTGAGTACTGTAAAATATTGCTTGAATCTAAGAGCTTAAATGGGAAGAAGCAAGGGGCTGAGGAGTTGGGATGGGGGGGGGTTAAGGTGGAGGAGAGCCTCAGTTTTAGGTACAGAGCCTCAGGCTCTTCCTTGGACCTGGAGCTTGCCAAGGCTCATGATCCTTTGGTCGGTAGCCTCACCTGCTGAGCTCTGTGCCCCTACAGTCCCTTTTCTCCTCCATCCCCCCCAAAAGAGCAAAGGTTAGGCCCCACCCCTGCTGAGTCAGCCAGGGAGGGAGGCAGGCATCCCTCAGGCCTTCCCGGGGGCTGGTCCTCAAACTTACCCATGTCAGGCTGGTAGGACTTCAGGGCTGGGACCACCCAGCTCCTCGCTGTCCTTGGTTCCCCCTTCACCTGAAGGCTGGCGTTAGATCCTCCTAAACTGAGCTGGGAACTAGCACGAATCAAAAAGCCAACGTATGCTTCCTGCAAACCACAGCCTGAACTGCTGTAGGGTGATGTCCCTGTGTGACAGACTGGGGAGGAGAGGGAGGAGGGAAGGGCGGGGCTTTCTCTGGGTGGAGAGGGAGGAGGAGGCAAGGACAGGGCAGAACTAGGAGAAATATGGAGGGAGGTTAGATCTGTGTTGACACTCCAGCGGCGTGGTAGAACGAGAGTGGTAAAGGGGGAAGGAAGTAAATAGTTGCAGCTAGTAAGAGGGAGAAGGTTCTCGAATGCTGAAGCATGAACGTCTGAGGACGGAGGTGGAGGAATACAAATGACCTTTAGGATCACAGTTCCCAGGTCTGCATCTGGGTAAAATGGGAAAGCAAAGCAGAAAGGACAGACCCATAGCCTAGGGCCTTCTGAACCAGCTTCTTACCCACTCTAGAGTAAAGACCTAGTGCCCCCACCTCCATAACTCAGCATTTCCGTAAATCCAGGTTTTTCTGGAAGCAAACTACTGGGCACAGGCGGCTCAGGGGCTCCACCTTCCGTCCATAACATGACACAGAAGAGTTGTGACCAGAACGTCATAAGGCAGATGGGAATAAACTCAAGAGGACCCTACCCCACCCCTGGTGCCTCTCCCAAGGCCCCTCCCCAACCTTCAGCCCCCAGGGGCCTCAGAATTGGGATGTTTGTCCCCGCCCTGCTTCTGCCCAACTAGAAAGCCTCAGGGGAGGAGCTTATAGATGTGGACTCCTCCTCAGGACTAAAGCCCTAGCTGGTTTATAAAGTCATTAGCTAAGAACCACATCCTAGCAAATGGCCTTCAAGGATTTCAAAATGGTGAGATCAGTTCTTGCAGTCTCCAGTCCTGCCACCAGAGGGAAGTAGATGGGTCTGGATCCAAAAAACTTAAGGGGCACCAGAGCCAACCTTGCACTATAGTAGGCACCTGTTTCAAACTGAAATGGGTGTAGTTTGAGTACTCCTTTTAACCCTGCACCTTTTAGTGGGCTCAAATGAAGGGAAAATTATCCCATTATTATAGTTCAGAAGCCCAAGCCTAGCAACCCTGAAAGTTGCTCTTCAGCAACACATTCTCAACTTTGGTAAGGGATCTTAGCAGAGCTAAGGATAGGCCTCATGGCATTTTATACCCTGCATTGCCTCAAGCAATCACAAGTCAAAGCTTGCCCAAAATATAAATCAGGAAGCAGAATACTTTCTGAAAAAATATGAAGGCCTAGGTAAAGCAGAGGAAGAAGCCCTTTTAACTCAATTTTTGCACACATCAGTATCAGTTGTTGAGAACATGCATCACCATTTCCTAAATATTAAATTCACCTACTGATTAGCTCTTGCCTTTTTTTAGAACAGCAGTTATTTCTAAACCCCCCTTTTCCCAATGTGCACTTCTAACAAGACCCACAGTTGTCCATCAACACAAGACAATGGCCTTTTTTTGGATGCTCCATTTCAAACATATGGCCTACTTTGTGCTGCTTCTTGTGACCACTCTAAAATTACTATTAAAAACTTCAATGTTGGCTGTGTTGTTAGGATGAAGAAAAACAGATTCGGAGGGATGTACATTTTATTGGAAACCTTAAATACTCTTCAGACAGAACACAATGTCTTCAATCAAGGCTCTCATGTGGCTTACAGAGAAAACTGAAATTTTGGGATTAAGGAAAAGGAGAGGGACAGCTTGGAGGAAGAGTGCTGGGATCCTCTCACGAATGCTCTTCAGCCAGCTTATCAGCTTTTGCCACAGCTTCTTCAATGGGTCCCACCATATAAAAGGCCTGTTCTGGGAGATGGTCATATTCACCTGTATGGAAAACAACAAAATACCCCAAGTATTGAGTAGAGGGATATCAACTTTCTGCAGTGTATACATATCTCACCACTAGAAGACACCAGTCAGAATGTGATATATTCATGTCATCTAAGAAATCTTAAAAAACTTCCCTCACAAATCCAATTTACAAGACATGATACAGCATGGATTAAGAACAAATGGGCCCGGCTGCCGTGGCTCAGTGTTTGAGCATCGACCTATGTATAATACAGGAGATCCCTGTTCAATTCCTGGTCAGGGAACATGCCCTGGTTGCCAGGTAATCCCCAGTAGGGGGCGTGCAGGAGGCATCGAATCAGTGACTCTTATCATTGATGTTTCTCTCTCTCCCTCTCCCTTCCTCTCTGAAAAACATAAAAATAATAACAAGAAAAAATGGTCTGGAGCCACGTAACCTGGGTTCAAATTCTTGCTCTCCACTTTCGCTGTGTGATATTGGGAGTGGTTATTTTAAACTTTGTGCTATAAGTCTCCCAATTTGTAAAACAAGATGATAATGCCTTCCTCATAAGATCTTGTAATTCACTAAGAAGAGTACCAAAGACTAAATGCACTAAATGTTGGCTGACAAGAAAAGTAACACAGGTATGTGTCTCATAAGTAAATAAGAGTATTTCCAAAGAAGAAAAATGGGAAATAGCTTGTTTCTTATTTTTTTTTAATTATGTAACTAGGTGCAATATGTTTATACATTGTTCAATGGCTGATGGAATGGGAACATTAACACAGCAAGCATTCAAGAGATTTCAGTTTCTCTGCCATTTATGTTCAGCTTTATACTTGAAATCTCACCTGCCAAAATCTGCTGGAATCCTTTGATGGTCTCCTTCAGGGGTACCAGCTTCCCCATATGACCTGTGAAGACCTCAGCAACCTGGAATGGCTGAGACAAGAAACGCTGTATTTTCCGTGCACGGGACACAGTCAACTTGTCCTCCTCAGAAAGTTCATCCATACCCAGGATGGCAATGATGTCCTGGAGGGATTTATAGTCCTGTGAGAAAACAAGAGAGCCTGGAGTAAATATTCACATTCCTTTAATTTGGACCAAAAAATCTAAGGGTTAATATCACCTTATATTCACACTGAGCTTTGTACAAAGGATTTTAGCACCTTATCTCGCTTTATAAGTAAACAAGTTAGAGGAAAAGTTACATACTTGGGGTGGTCATGAGGGCTCTCAACTAAGATCAGTGTCTTGGTCTTTCTACTCCTGATTTTATAGACACTAATCCCACCTGCAATAATACTCACCTGTAGGATCTTTTGCACCCCACGGGCAACATCATAATGCTCATTGCCAACAATGTTGGGATCCATGATACGAGAGGTGGAGTCTAGAGGATCCACAGCAGGATAGATGCCCAGTTCAGCAATAGCACGGGACAACACAGTGGTAGCATCCAAATGGGCAAAGGTAGTGGCAGGGGCAGGGTCAGTCAAGTCATCAGCAGGCACATAGATAGCCTAAGGTGAGTCAAGAAGCCATGAAGAACATCAGAAAGCCAAAGCCAAGTAATTCTACTCAAGTCACCCCACCCCCTTTTCTAACCTCTCCTCATTCTTACTCTGTCTTCGTAGCATTCAAGAGTTCACCTCAAAAGAGCCTTCCTACCACCCCTACTAGCTGCTGAATTTACAGATTATCTGGTCCCTCTAAGCTGTGATGAATTTTTCATTGTCATTCCTTTTGTTTTTCATCCTACATTTTAACTTTTTGAGGTAAAACCAAAAAACCTGCACCCACTACAATAGTTCACAAGAAAAAGGAATCATGCCCTGGCTGGTGTGGCTCAGCAGTTAGAGCATCTGCCCACAGACAGAAGGATCTTGGGTTCGATTCCTGGTCAAGGGCACGTACCTGGGTTGCAAGTTCGATCCCTGGCCCTTATTGGGGCATGTGCTGGAGGCAACCAATGGATGTCTCTCTCCCTCTCTCCCTTCTACTCTCTGAAAATCAATGGGAAAAATATCCTCAGGTGAAGATTAACCAAAAAAAAAAAAAAAAAAAAGAATCATGAAAGTTACTACACAATTTAAGACACATTTTTAGATAATTTTACTACACATACCATCTATAAACATTTAAAAATTTGTAGTACATTAATGGAATACTCATTTACCATTCAATTTCCATGCAGTTCCAGACTTCCCCTCAGGCTGAAAACCACTACTATGTAATCTACATTTACATGTATATCTTCAATTACTTTAGATAAATGTTTCTTAACCTTTTAGCATTTTTAACATAAACACACAAAATTTTACCCATTATTTCAGGGAGCACATGAATCCAGTTAAAGCCTCTTGAGATATAAGTAACTAGGTTTTATACCTCTCTGTACATGCCTTTATACAAATTAGACTTTCATTTATTTAATTATTCTTACCTGTACAGAAGTGATAGATCCCTTCTTGGTAGTGGTGATCCTTTCCTGCATGGTACCCATATCAGTGGCCAGAGTAGGTTGGTAGCCTACAGCAGAAGGGATTCTGCCCAATAAAGCAGACACCTTAAAGAAAAAGAAAAAAAAGACTAAGAAAAAGGTCTTGGGTATCTATATCTTTAGACTCATCTGCATCATTCCATAGAAAGGTCAAATGAAACAGGTCATCTCAAGCTTTCTCTCTTACCTCTGAGCCAGCCTGGGTGAAGCGAAAGATGTTATCGATAAACAGCAGTACATCTTGACCTTCTTGGTCTCTGAAGTATTCAGCCACAGTCAGTCCAGTCAGAGCTACCCGGGCACGAGCACCAGGTGGTTCATTCATTTGACCGTACACCAGTGCTACCTGCAGTAATCATACACAATCAGAAAACCTGAATGTGGAGCTCAGGGGTAATGTACTCAGGCTCTAAAGGCAGACTTTTCCAAATGTGGGTAACTTGACTGTATAATTTGAGGTAGTGGGGGATTGTGTTATGGCTCTCCCGTGGCAAAAAGAAAACCTGACAAAGGAGTATGGAAGCCATATATCCAAGGTCCCCAAATCAGCTAAACTACACAAAAAACACTTCCTTCTCAGAAGGCAGGTGTTAATGTTTTATTCACAAATTTCATTTCCCTTTCAGAGTTGCAGTTCAAAACACAAAAGATAACTTCTTGTATTACTGAGGTAAAAGTCTATAAATTACTGAGATAGTAGAAAGGAAATAAGCTGTAAGTGAAAAGCACAAAATAGGGTTATATGAAGACTTATGAACCACCTCCAACTCCCCCCCCAAATTAGCTTCCAAATGATGGGTCTATCTACCATAAAAAGTCTGGAAATGTAATCTAGTATCAAAGAGAAAAAAAAATGTGCATTAGTGTATTATAAATTGGGGGGAAAACACGGACAGGAATTTCCATTGTAGGGAATTCTGGGACACTAAATTGAAAACAAAAACCATGGCTTCAGCTAGCAATGCAGTCGACTACAGTAATTTTCTAGCGTACCTACTATGTGGACATCAATCAGTTCAGTGCTCACCTTGGAGGTAGCATCTTTTAAGTTGATAACACCAGACTCAATCATTTCATGGTATAAGTCATTGCCCTCACGGGTCCTCTCACCAACACCAGCAAACACAGAATAACCACCATGGGCTTTGGCAACGTTGTTGATTAACTCCATGATCAGTACAGTCTTGCCAACTCCTGCACCACCAAAGAGCCCTGGGAGAGGTTTAGAAAAAGAATAGTTAAGAGTTCTGTGTTCCTAAAGAATCAAATTTATTTTTTAAAAAGTTCATCTCTTTCCTTCTCAGGAATGGCATCTGGCTTCAGCAAACTCAGAAGAACGAAAGTCAGAAGCTATTCATCAGTGATGGATAGAGCTCAGTACCCACTCATAACATGGTAGGATCTTTTCTTCCCACATTAGGTTTGGAAAATATGTACCCACCACTAACATACCAATTTTGCCACCCTTGGCATAGGGAGCCAGGAGATCCACAACCTTGATACCAGTAACCAAAATTTCCTGCTCAACACTCATCTCAATGAACTCAGGAGCTTCAGCATGAATAGGAGCAAATCTGCAAAGGCAGAAGAGAAAACCATTGTCTATTCATCCTGTTGAAAGATTCCCCGTAATTCTCAAATCTAACCCTTTACTCATAGTCTCATGTCCTCTTACCAAAAGGATTTCATTATCTCAGGAAGCGGTCATCCCTTTTCCTGACAACTTTGTCATAAAGATTTTCCTTTACTGTGTCCTAACCTAACAGCACTTCTTCACATACCAATAGGAAATACAAATCATGCAAGTTCTGGAAACCCCACAACATACGTCATTGGCATTAAAACTCACTTAAATAATCAATTTGGGTCCTAAGTAGCAGGTTTTTTACAATGCGAATTTCTGCATCCTTAATTTTCTTCAGAAGAAACTGCATTGTATGGCTTTAATAATATCAGCATTTTAAGTATTCCCTACAGGAAAATTCTGCCATACTAAAAGGTGGCATCTAATGTATAACACTGCAAGAAAAAGCAGTTCCTTTGCATGTAGATGCAACAAGAGGGATACTTACTGTTTGGTTTTGATGGGGCCTCTCTCATCAATAGGTTCTCCAATGACGTTCATAATTCTGCCCAAGGTCTCAGGACCAACAGGAATTTTGATTGGTGCACCAGAATCCAGGACTTTCTGGCCTCTAACCAAGCCTTCTGTACCATCCATGGCAATGGTCCTTACTGTGCTCTCACCTGTCAGATAAAGGCAGTGCTGCAGGGTGACACATAAAACCAAGTTGGCTTTATGATATTTAATATAGCATAGAAAGACCTAAGTCAACCAAGACTCCTTCTCAGTACCTAAATATGGCTTCAGCAAACTCAGAAGAACGAAAGTCATTTTGATAAAATCATCACAGAAGGAAGACAGCCTGGTTTGGGCAATATCTGGACTAAACAAACCCTACTATTCCTGACAAATTCTACTTACCCAAATGCTGGGCCACCTCCAAAACCAGCCTTGTCTCCCGGCCTTGCACTTCCAGGGCATTTAGGATGGGTGGTAGTCCCTCATCAAACTGGACGTCCACCACTGCACCGATGACGGCCACGATGCGCCCAGTGGCGACGCCTGCCTTTGGCGAAGGAGATGTTTGGGCGGCATAGTCTCTGGCTAACAAACAAAGAAGAAGGAGCTGGGGTCATGGCAGTTAGAAGGTCACTGAAAGCGAGACTTAACCCACAAGGACTGGTGAATTCAGCCCAGGCCCGACCTCCTTCCGCTTGCAGGGAAGGCGTGTCCAGAAGGAGGGCCGTGCAGGAGCCCAGAAAGGGCCTGCACAAGCTTCCACCCTAATACACAAAACCCCATTATTCGAGAGCTCGGTGCCCCCATTCCACAGGAAGGTCACTGCACCTGCCGGCATTTTCCCGTCACGCTGCGCCTCCTCTTTCCAAAATGAGAAGGAATTAGATCGAAGAAAGCTCCCATGGGCGAACCGTTCTTGTTCTCCATCCGTTAGAGGGCAGGGAGCTGGCCGTGGCGTCCTTCTAGTACCTAATACCTTAGGCCCGAGTGACAATCGCCCCCGGCTCAAGGTCATGGGGCGGCAGAAACAAACCCAGTTCCTAGAAAAATGCACTTACCAGGCTGGAGCACTGCCGGGGCGGCCCGCAGTAAGAGCTGAGCTTGGGGTAACGACGCCGAAGGGTTGAGTCCCCGCAAGGCCCCGGAGGCCGAGACTGCGGCCACACGGCCCACAAGACCCAACATGGCGGAGTCCTGGTGGAGACTGAACGCGGCAGCAGCAGCGGCCGCCAACACCAGGGCATTTGGGGCGAGGCCTATTCTTCAGTAGGCACTTCCATTGGATGAGTTTGCTGCTTATCATTCTCAGCACTGCTCTTATAGGTTAATAATCTCTCATCTTCTCAACCATTGGTCAAAATTGGTGCTAATCTGAACTCTTTTTTTTACTGGACATTGTCAGGCTAGGTGCAACCCTCAGAGCCTCAAAAGTTAATTGGACAAGAGGGACGTCAGTTGCAGACAGTCCTTGGCGGAACTACGTTTAGGGAAGGGGCGGAGTTCCTGTTGGGAAGCACGAGGGCTGTCTGGCTGTCCTTGGGCTCTCTCCTTAGATAGGACCTTGAACTGGGTGACAGCCTCAGGGGCGGGGTTCAGGAAGTGGTGTCTTCGTTAAGCACCACTAATGGTGACCTTGGCGAAGTCAGGAGCCTTCTTTAAGAGTCAAAACTATTTTTCTTTTGCAGTGATGAGACTGGAAGCTTACAGACAGCTCAGCAGGTCAGGAATTCGGACAGAATCTCTATCACTTAAAGCTGTACAATGAAATAAATTAATGTAACGAGTCATTTAACAGATGTGTGCTAGGCATTAAAGAGACATAAGTAAGACATAGGAGCTTCCTTTCAAGAAAGAGCAAACAACGCTGTGAAGTGTGATGGTCCCTGATTAAGTAGGCACACGAAGAAGGAGGGGATAAATTTGGGTCACCTAGAGATGTCAAGGAATTGCCTCAGAGTCGGGGAGGCTGATAGGTCTGTTGTGAAATAGAAGGAGAAATTCCTTGGGTAAATAGGAAGGAGGACTATTACAAGCACACGTTTGCGTGAAACTGCATGTTCCTTTTGTGGAAATACAGCTGAGGAAGATTGGAGGTGAGGAAGGGGAAAAAAGAGGGTAGCAAACAGATGAATATAAAAAGAGAAGCAGGAGCCAGGTCTCAGCTTTGGATGGCAGTGGAGGCTAGGCAGAGGTAGGTGTGTGGAAGTGTTCCTCTCATATGTTAAATCATAGAATAGCCCCAGCTGGTTTGGCTTAGTGAGAAGAGCTTGGGACTGGGAACTGAAGGGTCCCAGTTCAATTCTGACCAAGGGCACTGCAGAGTGGATTCCTGGCCCTGTTCGGGGCCTGTACAGGAGGCAAACGATTGATGTATATTGATGTTTGTTTTTCCCTTCCACTCTCTTTGAAAAGCAATGGAAAAAGTATCCTCAGGTAAGGATAAAAAAAAAAAAATCGTAGATAAACAGGGCATCCTTTCCTGTAATATTGATTTTATTCAGAGCCATTTGGGGGCAGGATGGGGGAAGACTCTTAATCTGTAAGAACAAACATGGCCATATGGAGTAGTTCAGCATGGAATTATCTTCCCCAAACTTTCCCCCACCAGCCACATTAGTTATTTTTCTGCATATAGTGAAAAAGTTTTCTGTTTGGCAGTGTAGAGCTAGCTATTGAAGGAAACAGGAATATAATGTTAAATTTGAAGTGCTTATGGTAATCTTGCCTAGTAAGAGGGATAGAACCCAAGGAAAACAGCAACATGTATGGAGCAAGCAGAGAAAAATGAACCTGCAAAGAGTAAGAGGACCAAGGACCTTGGTGTTAAGAATCAAGTTAAGAATATTAAGGAGAGCCTAGCTGGGTATGGCTCAGCGGTTGAGCATTGACCTAGAATCCAAGAGATCATGGTTCAATTCCTGGTCAGGGCACATGCCCAGGTTGTGGGCTCGATCGCTAGTTGGGGGCGTGCAGGAGGCAGCCAATCAATGATGACTCTATCATCATTGATGTTTCTATCGCCCCCTCTCTCTGAAATCAATAGATACATCTTTTTAAAAATCATGGAGAAATGTGGTCAATAGTATCAATCACATAATCATCATATAAAGTAAGGGCTGAAAAGGACCTATTGAGTTTAGTACCCAGGAATTTATTCCATGGTGAAGCAGATCAAAGGTAATTTCAATGGGCTGCATCAGTTAACACCAAATATACAACTTTTTGAAATTTTATTTTTAATCTGTACTCTTAACATTACACTGGCAGCATGCCAGTTAATAGGGACCTATATATTTCACTTGCTTCCCTCAACCAGTAGAGATAAAATGTCTGTAGATAGGATACTCTTTAAAGAGTATTGCCACTGGAAACATGTCATTTGGGAAGTTATTGAAAATCTGTGTACAGGTGAACCTCCTAAACTCTAAGGGTCCCCAGGACACTTGCAATCAGGGGAGCAATGGGCAGCAGCAGCTCATCCCAGGCTAATCCCCTGAACCTGTCTCCCAGGCCCCCTTTTCTCTGACTTTCCAGTGAGCCAAAGCAGCCCCACCTAGGCTCACTTCTTTCCTATAACGTTTTTAGAGAGCCAGAGCAGCCCCACTTAGGCTCTCTCCCATTGCTGCTTTTATCCTAAGCCCTTCCTTGTTTCACAGTCCCCGGCTTTAATAAATGTACTCTCAATAAAATGAAATCTCTGTAATCACTTTCTTCATCTATAAAAGAGTTAATAAAATGGGAAGCCCGGCTGGCGTGGCTCAGTAGTTGAGCACTGACCTAGGATTCAGGAGATCATGGTTCCCTTCCCGGTCAGGGAATGTGCCCAGGTTATGGGCTCGACCCCCAGTAGGGGGTGTGCAGAAGGCAGCTGAACAATGACTCTCTCATTATTGATGTTCTCTCTCTTTCCCTCTCCCTTCCTCTCTCTGAAATCAATAGACTTTTTTTTAAAAAAGGGAATAATCTCATGCCTGGCCGGGCGTAGCTCAGCGGTTGAGTGTCAGCCTAGGATCCAGGCGATCAGGGTTCGATTCCCGGTCAGGGCACATGCCCGGGTTGTGGGCTCAATGACTCTCTCATCATTGATGTTTCTACCTGTCTCTCTGCCTCTCCTTTCCTCTCTCTGAAGTCAATAAAGATATTTAAAAAATAAAATAAAATAAAATAAAAGGGAATAATCTCAGAGGGTTGTTTCAAGAATTAAGTAGATTAATACATGAAAGAAACATTTAGAACAATGCCTGGCACACAGCACTATTTGTTAGCTAGTACTTTTACTTACTATTCACTTAGTAATATTTTTTACTTACTAATAACTTAGTAATAATTTTTACTATTTATTTTTAGATATATTTTTATTGATTTCAGAGAGAAGAAAGGAAAGGGAGAGATAGAAACATCGATGAGAGAGTCATTGATTGGCTGCTTCTTGCACGTCCCCGACTGGGGATCGAGGCCACAACCCAGGCATGTGCCCTGACCGGGAATCGAACCCCGATCTCCTGAATCCTAGGTCGACGCTCAACCACTAAGCCACGCCCGGCCAGGCAATTTTTACTTACTATTGACTTAGACTATTTGGTCTAGCCCTGGCTGGGTTTGCTCAGTGGTTAGAGCGTCGGCCCACAGACTGAAGGGTCCCGGGTTCAGTTCTGATCTTGGTTGCAGGCTCGCTCCAGGCCCCGGTTGGGACATGTGCTGGAGGCAACTAATCGATGTGTCTCTCTCACATCGATGTTTCTCTCTCCCCCTCTTCCACTCTCTCTGAAAAGCAATGGAAAAAATATCTTCAAGTGAGTATTAGAAAAAATATATATATATGTATATCCTTTGGTCTTGGCTAAAAAATTTTAAATATATTTTTATTGATTTCAGAGAGAGGGAGAGGGAGAGAAACATCAATGTGAGTTATGGATCAGCTGCCTCCTGCACGACCCCTGCTGGGGACTGAGCCCACAACCTGGGCAGTGCCCTCACTGGGAATTGAACCAAGATTTGGATCATAGGTTTATGCTCAACCACTGAGCTACACCAACTGAGCTTGGCCAAAATTTTAACTATTGAACACAGTTAAACTGACACTTCACTTAATCCAGGTGTCAAAGATTTTCACATAAATTTCCAGGTAACTGAAACTCATCACTTTTTAAATTTTTATGTTAATCCTTACCTGAGGACATTTTTTCCACTGATTTGTAGCGAGTGGAAGGGAATGGCGAGGTGATAAACATTGATGTGAGACACATTGACTTGTTGCCTCCTGCACAGGCCTAGACTGAGCCAGATTGAACCTGCAACCCAGGTGCGTGACCTTGACTGGGAATTAAGCCTGCGACCCTTTGGTGCAGGAGCCAATGCTCTAACCACTAAGCCACACCGGCCAGAACACTCATCACTTTTTAAAACAATATTTTTTGAGAGAAGGGGGAGGCAGAAAGAGAAACACTGATGTGAGATAGGTGGCCTCCTGCACGCACCCTACTGCAACCCAGGCACATGCCTTGATCAGGAACCAAACCAGCAACCTTCTGGTACATGGGGCGATGCCCAACCAACTGAACCACACTGGCCAGGGCTGAAACTCATCACTTTTTTTTTAAAATATATCTTTATTGGTTTCAGAGAGAGGAAAGGAGATGGAGAGATATAGAAACATCAATGATGAGAGTCATTGATTGGCTGCAGCCCGCAACCCAGGCATGTGCCCTGACCGGGAATCAAACCCTGATCGCCTGGATCCTAGGTCGACGCTCAACCGCTGAGCCACGCCCAACCTGGGAAACTCATCACTTTTTGAAAAGTATCGCACATTTCTTTGTCCTCTTAGCAGATTCAAGTAAACTTTTTCTTGGGACATTTGGGTTATTAAATCTTTGCATCACATTGCAAAGCTAAAAGCTAAAATGTTACTGAGGGGCATATACATAGCGAGCCATTTCTCCATTATGCTCATTTGTGAACTTTTTCTAACTTCTTTGCTGTAAATGTTTGCCCCGTAGTCTTCTGAAATCATATTACCAGCTAAATTTTTAAGTAATACTGTCTAAACTAAAAATAAACTTGACTAGCTTGGGCTGAGATAGGTCTTAACAGTCTTTTTTCCTTTTTCTTCTTTTTAATGGGTTCACTTTTTCTTATAATTTAAAAAATATACCTTTATTGATTTCAGAGAGAGGGAGGGAGGGAGGGAGGGGGGAACATCAATGATGAGAGTCGTCATTGATCGGCTGCCTCTTGCACACCCCCTACTGGGGATCGAGCCCGAAACCCAGGCATGTGCCCTGACCGGAAATTGAACCGCGATCTCCTGGATCCTAGACTGAGCCACGCCTGCCCGGGCTGGAGAACTTTTTATATCAGTACCTTTACATTTACTTTATTCATCGTGAGTACACATTATGCCCTAAGACTGTAACAACTTAATTTACTCCATTTATGGTCATTTGGATTGTTTCAAATGGCTATTTCATGTAATGTTGAATGAAAAAGAGAGCCTGCACACATCACGTACACTACCTAGTACTTAGTGTAGATTCTTAGAAATAAAATGTTGGCTTAAAATTATGTTCATTTAAATGAAATTCTGCCAAATGGCCTTCTAAAACCATCTCGCTAATTTACCAGGTCCCCAGAATCCTTCCCAAAACTTTTTTTAAGATGTGGCTAATATGAAATGAATAAATTTACGCCCTGGTAAGGTGGCTCAGTTGGAGTGTTGTCCCGTACACTAAAAGGTTGTGGGTTTGTTTCTGTCATGGCACATAACCAAGGCTGTGGGTTTGACCCCGGTCAGGGTGTGAATGGGAGACAACATATTGATGTCTCTCTCCCCCTTCCTCTCTCAAAAATCAATAAAAGCATATCCTTGGGTGAGGATTAAAAAAATGAATAAAATTACTTTGATAACATTTGCATTTCCCGTTTCTACTAAGATGGAATACTTTCACATTTATTGGTCACTTACCTCTTCAGTGAATTCCTGTCCCTACCTTTTGCCCATTTTTTCACTATTGGCTCGTCATAGTGATTACAAGCTATTTTCAAATGCTTTGCTAAATATGTTGTAAATATTTTCTTCTAGTATGTCTCTTACCTTTTAACCTGTTGACCTATGTAATTTTTTTAAAAATTAATTTTTAGAGAGAGAAACATCAGTTTGCTGTTCCACTTATTTATGCATCCATTGGTTGACTCTTGTATGTGCCCTGATCAGGGATCAAACTCACAACCTTGGCATAGTGGGTCAATGCTCTAACCAACTGAGCTACTTGACTATGGAGACCTGTGTAATTTTTAATATCAGATTTAACTTTTCTTTGTAGCTTCTATATTTTTTCTGTATCATGCTTGGAATGATTTTCCCCTATCATTAGCAAAGAATTTGATTAATGAGGCCCTGGCGATGTAGCTCAGTTGGTTAGAGCATCATCCCGATATGCCAAGGTTGAGGGTTCGGTCCCCAGTCAGGGCACATGCAATAATCAACTAGTAGGCCCAGTTGGCATGGCTCAGTTGTTGAGCTTCAACCTATGAACCAAGAGGTCAAGGTTTGATTCCAGGTCAGGGCACTTGCCCAGGTTGTGGGCTTGACACCCAGTAGGGGCATGTAGGAGGCAGCGGTACAAGGACCCTCATCATTCTTTCTTCCTCTCTGAAATCAGTAAAAAAAAAAAAAAAATCAACTGGTGAGTACGTGGATAAGTGGAACAAATCAGTTCCTCTCTCTCTATAAAATCAATAAAAACCTGACTGGTGTGGCTCAGTGGGCATTGTCCAGTACACCAAAAGGTTGCCGGCTAGATCCCAGGTAGGCAGATGTTTAGCTCTCACATTGAAGTTTCTCTCACTCCCTAAAAATCAATAAAAAAATCTTTTAAAAGATTCTTAAATTAAAAAAAATATTTTTAAAAGAATTTGATAAATGGACTCGTTTTCCCTGAGTGGGCCAGGAACTATCTGCATCTGGTAATCACTATCTAGGTGGAGTTATTAAAATTCAGTTTCTCAGTTGTACTACCCACATCTCAGATCCTCAATAGCTGTATGTGGCTGGTAGCTACTGTCTCAGACAATGGATAGGTTTCCTTCATCACAAAAAATTCACATTGGACAGCACTGATCTCAGCAGGAACTGATTCAGAATCTGCATTTTAGATCTAAATCAAATGGTTGTCAAACTTGGAATCCTAAGTCACCAAGAAGGCTTAAGACAGCTCACTGGACTCTACCCTGTCAAGTTTCTCATTTGAGTAGAGGTCTGCTTGGGGGCCCCAAATTTGTATTTCTAACCAATTTCTAGGTGGGACTGATGCTGCTAGTCTGGGGACCACACTTCACTGACCTCAAGTATCAGTTAAATTGCAAATTCCTGGGGCCCACATGCACCTACTAAAGCCTCTCTCAGGGTTGAGACCTAGGAATCCACTTTACCAGAGCCCCATGATTTTGAGAACCACTGGGTTCAAGATAAGGCAGATGGCCACAGATAGGGAGACAACTAGAGCTAAGAAGCTAATTAGTTGTGAGAAAAGAACAATGGTTGAGGCACAGGTCTACTCCTCATTGAAGTTGTTGTTAGTTGTAGGGGAGCAAATTTACAGTTCTCTCACTCCTGAACTTAGGATCATCATGATACAGCCAAGGGAATGAGCTGCTAAATATAGTACAGCAGTGAAGGTCACTGATTTAAGGCTAAGAAATTTAGGCTAGAGTTCTAGATAGTTCTTCACATAAACAATGAAATTATCCAGGCTGTCAATATAGCTCATAAGCAAGCGACATGATTTTTCACTTTGGAAAACTGTTAAGTATTAAGAACAAAGCAAGACTGTATCCTAAACGTTATCAAATCCTACTTGACCACCTACATCTCTGGAATCTGCTTCTCCAGGTCTCACTGCCAGTGCCTAAGTCTACCTCTTCACCTTTTGCCATTTGAATTCCTGCATTGTTTCCTTGCCTCCAGGCCAACTCACATTATTCACGCTATGATATTCCTGAAATGTGCTTACTGAATCTTCACATCAGGTGTTGTCCTAAGGAGTGGAGATTTAATAGTGATCTACATCGTTCATTCTTTTGGTAGGAATAGACATCCAACAACTAATCATGTATGGTTAATGTTTAACTTAAGTCCACAGGCCTGAAAAGCATATACAAAGATAAAATAATTTAGTAGTGATAGACAAGATACCTGCCTCTCTATCCCAGCCTATGTTCTCAAGCTTGGCCCAATGCTGGGTGAGCCATAGGTAACAGCTTTGATATTAGCATAAAAGTCCAGTTCATTATCACTTACTTCTTGTCAAAATAATTTCTGCTAAATAGAAATTAAAACTAGCCCAAAACTAAGTTGGTAAATAGAACCTTCATGATACTGTAGCAACTGTCTTTCCTTTCCCTGGAGGTTCACTGAACAGTTAGGAAGTGAAATATAGCACCTTTATCACCACATATCAAAATGTACAAAAGAGCCCAGTCGGCGTAGCTCAGCAGTTGAGCATCAACCTATGATTAAGATCTTGGTTGATTCCAGGTCAGGGCATATGCCCTGGTTGTAGGCGCAATCCCCAGCAGGGGCCATGCAGGAGGCAGCCAATCAATGACTCTCATCATTGATGTTTTCTCTCTCCCTCTCTCTCTGAAATCAATAAAAACTTTTAAAAGATAATCGATGTTATCCCACATTCAAACTTAAACCATTCAAATGTTTGAACACAGATTTTTAAAGAACCTTAAAAGATAGATGGAATCCAGAAGTCTATCAAGCTATACTTTATTTTTAAAAATGTATCTTTATTGATTTCAGAGAGAGGAAGGGAGGAGGAGAGAGAGAAACATCAATGAGAGCTGTCATTGACCGGCTGCCTCTGCATGCTGACTGGGGATTGAGCCTGCAACCCGGGCATGCGCCCTGACCCGGAATCGAACAGTGATCTCCTGGATCCTAGGTCGATGCTCAACCACTGAGCCACGCCTGGCCAGGCCATCAAGCTATACTTGAATGCTCTATAGCCTAATGGCTAGCAGTAAGCCAATGAATCCTTATGAAACTTTTAAATTCCAGATCTGACACACAAAAATTGTTTTTCAATTTTTGACAACTATAAAAATGGGGAGATCCAAGCTGGTTTGAGGATGTCCAATCTCACTGTCGATCTTCCCCTGAAGTCCCTCAAAAACGGTTTGATCCCCACAACCCAAACAATAGTTTTTCAAGAGAATCAAACTAAAAATAGGATTTTTAATTTTTTTTTAAAATATATCTTTATTGATTTCAGAGAGAGGACAGGAGAGGGAGAGAGAAACATCAATGATGAGAGTCATTGATCGAGCCCGCAACCCGGGCATGTGCCCTGACCGGGAATCGAGCCCCGATCGCCTAGATCCCAGGTCGACGCTCAACCAGAGCCACGCTCGGCAGGGCTAAAAATAGGATTTCTGAGCTTTTTTAAAGTTTTTCCCTGAAGCTAAGAACTACACTATTTTATCAATTATACTGATACTGTTGGCATGCTCCAAAGCAAGAAAACTATGTCTGAAATAATTTTCTTATAAAGTATAGAATTTTAAACATGCCTCCCAATGTGGAAAAGCCTAGGGCTTTGAGGGAACTGCAATCCCTTAGAGGACCAGAACCCAAGTTACTTCTGTAACATAACAGAGTTTAATGTCAAGAATAGGAATATTTTCTCATTGTAGCATTTTAAGAACATAGTGTTGAATAGCATTCTGAACAGTCATAACACGGGAAGGAAATGTTGTTTTATGCCCTATGCATATCTATTACTGCAATTCCCATCTACCAAGTTTTTGTCCAATGTTTGTCCCCCAGCCTAGTCTATGAGCTCTGAACATAGCAGTTACCTGAAAGATTAATCTTTGTATCCCCAGCACTCAACACTGCCTGCAACACAGGTCTGACACAAAGAAGTGCTGAAAGATGAAGCATGACTATGCTATAACAAATACACAGAAGCTGGAGGGAATAAAAAACTGCCAAAATGCAGAAGCTCAGAGTTAGAGGAGGACAACACATTTAGTTTTATTTCAATCAAATCACAGCACTTTCTTTTCAAACTGCTGCAAAGTGCATCTACAATTTGCTATTACAGATCCACTTTTAAAAGGTTTCCTGTGACGTTACAGCAAGCCTTTTTTTTTTTCCGAACAGAGAAATATTCCCAAATTCTTTCTCAAGTGAAAATAACTCCATTCCAGTAAATGGTAATACATGAAATTACAGTAAACCAGACACTTAAAAGGACAGCCAAGAAGTCTTCCAACAGTTTATTAGAAAGAATGTAGACATTAAAAAAAATCCCCACTGTCATGAACATAAATTGAGGTTTTCAGCCCTGGTTCAAGCTGGATCAAAAAAAAGAAATAAAAAATCCAATAGTGTATTAACGTTTTTTCACTCATTTGCCATACTGACAGTGCAAATACAAATTTGGTCTAAATGTACAGACTCTCAAGCAACAATGTACAGCCTTCTTCGTCCTCCATGCTAAGAGATGTAAAAGTTTAAGGGTCAAACAATACCAAATGTACAGGCTTCAAAAACCATCTAAGTTAGGGCATTTACTAGTTTTAGCTAAGATACATTTGGAACACTGACAAGTGATCACTTACGTACAATAATATGAAGTAAATTTTTTGAAAAATAAAACTTTAGTGGAACAATCCTGAAGAATATACCAGAGGAATAGGTTACCAGTTTAAGGTATCAACCAATTTGTTTCAGCCAGGTTGAGTCCATATTCTAAAATTAAAACTTAGTTATCTTTCCATAATCCAAGAGCTTCCTAACATGTCAGTATCTATGTTATGAAGGTAAAGGAGACTTAGGTGAAATGTTTTTATTTATCACAACTGCTGTATCAATTGCCTAGGACCTCAACAGCATCATGGAAGTCTGGGAAATGTTCATGCATAAGGTTATTGCCTTAGCTGACTTAAAATTGCCCTATACAATGGTACATATCAACCCTTAGTGAAGCCTTTAAGAAAACAAACAGGTTGAAA
Source organism: Miniopterus natalensis (assembly GCF_054644295.1). NCBI lineage: Eukaryota > Metazoa > Chordata > Mammalia > Chiroptera > Miniopteridae > Miniopterus > Miniopterus natalensis. The sequence continues at coordinate 137,274,397 of NC_142082.1, read as the reverse complement.
AATGGGTTAAAGGAGGCAAATGCAGCATCTGCCTTTAGAGCTATCAACTCAGGAATTCTCTCAATTATGAATCTTGCCGAGAAGTTATTTTTCTTTCTCAAAATCCGGTGATGACAACATTCCTTATTCCAGATCTGGCATTTCTGAAAGGATTTTAAAAAGATTAGTATGAAGGACAAGGAAATAATCTACTAACTTCAAAGTCTTATAGGAAAAGCAGCCAGCAACAGAGTTCAATAGTTTCCTATTTTTTTAATTTGAATCTCAAATCATTCAAATTTCCACTTTGGCTATTAGAGGCCATAAAGAAGTAATAATTATCTTTCTAAGAATTATAAAGAAGTTAATGTCTTTATTTTGAGAGTTTGGTCTTTGATGTGAAATATTAGTGTGTAAAACATATTTTTTACGAAGACACTTACTTTCATCATCACTGTCTTGTGAGTCCTGCAGAAGGGTAAATAAAAAAATAGTTACCAAGTTGATCAAACATTCCTCTGCTAACTAAAGAGTTTGCTTTAGTTATCACTAAAGTAGCTAAGATTGGTGATTATATCAAGCTTACGAATTTAATCAACTGACTTAAGAATGGGTTTACAGATGTACAGGTGAGGAAGATGTATGCCTTTTGGCAGGAATTGAGTCCTTCTTTTAAATCCCTCAATCAACCAGACTGAACTCTTGGTATAAAATGGTTTCCCTTCTCTCCTGACATTCAATGAAAGAAAATGGCTCAATACAAAGACCACTGGACTGATAGAAGACAATGAACTCCAATCATAGCTAGTGAATTGTCTAAGTATTTTCCTAACTGTATTGAACAAATTTTTTAAAAAAATCCTCACCTGAGGATACTTTTTTCCCTTTTTTTTTTTTTTAGAGAGAGTGGGAGGGAGGAGGAGACACACAGAGAGAAACACAGATGTGAGAGAGACAAACTGATTGGCTGCCTCCCACAGGAGCTCTGCCCAAGCCAGAGATAGAGCCTGCAACAGAGGTAAGTACCATTGACCAGGAATCAATCTTCAGTCTGAGAGTCAACGCTCTAACCACTGAGCAAAATTGGCTAGGGCTGAACAAATTTCGTAACGATGTTAACAGAATGCCAGAGGGGGAATGTTGAGAAGAGTGACCCAGTATATCCTCATATAGATTCACAATGCCCATGTTTACTTAATCTCTGATCAATCCCGCTTTTATAAAACCTGTTTAACTTTGTAAAAATAATCCCTAAACTTACTCTTAGTTGAATGAGGCATATGATGTCTCTCTGCAATGATTCTTTTGAAATCTGGTCCCTTTAAGAATGGCCCACGAGACACCGGGTTCCTTAGTAGGTTTCAATCCCTCAAAAATGGGCACATTTTTAAAACTGCTTTTCCTTACATTAAAAGCACACACACCCATATCACCAAGAAGTAGAAATAAAGAGATCTTGAATTTATATCAAACTTGTAAATACACTGTTTCTTACTATTAAGTAAACAAAAGAATTTATACTTACGTCATCTGCTCCATCTACTTCTGGTAAATCTACATCCTCATCACCACCCATGTTGTTCATCATCTATTTGAAGTGTAAAAATTAGTTTTAAAAATGATGTTTAAAAAAATTATATTAAATTAAGCCCTAATTATTAGGTTACACACTTCAGAATAAACCTTAAGTGTGCCACAGATTTCCACCAATAAAAAAAGCAAAATAAACAGTAAGTACTTCCCCTTTCTGGAAAAGGTAGATTATAGATAATTATATATAAAATCCTGAAAACTTATAGAATTCTATAAGTTAAATCTAAGTTTTCATCGAAAAAAAGTGAAGTTATTAAAATTCATCCAAGACAACTATGTATGATATAAAAATTAAACACCAAAATCCTGAATAAGCAGTTACCACTGATGGTTAAGGAAAATCATGGGATCTTTTGTAGTTGAAAAGTCTTATCTCCTAAGCTGACTGACAGACATAAAACAGTATTCTCATTATAGTTTTAAATATTGTGAAGAATCAAGTGATTTAAAATAAAGTCCTTTGAGATGATGAGTTTGTATAAAAGGTATGAAAAAAAATTTTTTTAAATTTATCTTTATTGTTGAAAGTATCATAGATGGCCCTCTTTTTCTTCCCCATTGATCCCCTCCAACCCGCAACCTCGCCACCCCCCCAGACCTTTCCCACACCATTGTCTGTGTCCTTGGGTTATGCAAATATGCATGTAAATTCTTTGATTAATCTCTCCCCACCCACTACCCAACCCCTGCCTTCCCTCTGAGATTTGTCAGTCTGTTGCATGCTTCTAGATCTATTTTGTTCATCAGTGTATTTTGTTCATTAGATTCCACATGAGTGAGATCATGTAAAACTGAAGCAGGAAGAATCAGAAAGCCCAAATAGGCCAATAAAAGGCCTGAGAATTCAATCAAAGGTCAAAAAGCAATAACTAAGTTAAAAACAGAAAATAAACATAATTCTTGAAAGAAAAGGTACACACAGTGGAAAACAACCTTGTATATGTAAATACCCTCATATACTTACAATAAAATGGGACTAACAACAGAACATACTTACATGAAGTACTCATTTCCCATCTTTAGTTGTTTCTGATCATAAAGCAAGTAGTGTATTATTTAAAGAGGTACAAATAGCCAAGTATGAAACTATTATCAGATGGGGAGAGACTTACCTCCCCAAGTTACAACTTTTCTGTAATGTTTAAACTTTTAAAATTTAAAATATTTACACAACCATGTATAACTTTGTAAACAACAATGAAAGACTTCAAGTACATTTGCTTACCTAGACTTTAGAGTTAAATACTTAGTCAAATCTCTTAGTATAAAAACTCTGGGCAATCTAGTCTTCAATAATATGAGTAACTAGTAAAGTTTCCCTATGTCTACAGGCAATGTTCAACACCTTCAGTAAGTTTCTTTGAGTAGAAAAAAATGCTCCAAATGTGCCAAGCACAATGTGAGGTGCTGAGGATACAATGGAAATCGAAATAAAGAAACGTGAATATATTCAAGAGCTTTTTAGGAAATAAAAGAACAACAAAGATGCAATTAACGTTATATTGGATAGCGAGAGGCAGTGAAAGAGAACGGTGTTAAAAAGTTGTGACATGCACAGCTGGGTAAATGATGGCACCAATTACTACAGGTAAGAAATAGTATAGTTGAGGAAAGTCACAAAAGTATCCTCCCTTCCCTCTTTTGAAATTAAGGTGCCAGAGCCATGTAAGGAGGAATGTTAAATAAGCAGTTGCATACGTGAAGCTGAAAACGTACTCCTTTTAACTCTTACTTTTCAAGAAAAAAATGTAAACAGAGCCTGGTCAATTAAATTTTCTAATTGCAATGAGAAATGGATTTCATGGGGCATGGAGATTAATGTTCTCTTTTCTGATTAGCTTTCCTGCAGTACATTTGATAAAGGTCTATTCTACCTAAAGGCATATCAATAACTGTTCTTTGGTCATGGCAATAAGTATTTGGGTGACATCTTGGAAAAAACAGGCTTACTCAAACCCTTTCCCTGACTTTGCAAACTACAATATCCCTACACACCACTCTTCATACACATCCCACCATGATTCTTGTGTTTAAAGGTTTATATTCATATTACATGGCTCCAAAGTGCAAGCCAATTACTATACTCATACTCCTAAAAAAAATCTGTCCCAGTGTTAGAAAAACACCTGGCTGTACTGCACTGACTGAATATATGGTTTATTTTTTATCTTTATACATCAACTTTAGAACTTAACCCTAATTTTTAAAAAACTGTAAAAGAATGTTAAATTTTAGGAATAAATGACTATTGTTGAGATCTGACTTAGTTTTACTGCAGAATGACCTTCAAAGAAAAGTAATGCATATCTTAAATACCACTAGATGCTTTAAAACCAAATTAAATTGACTCCATAGAAATACACTGGGAGGAAGAGCAGAAGAATGCATTTAAAAGAACTTACCTCAGAGAAACGATCAAAATTAGACATGTCTTCATCAGAATCATCTTCCCAGTCTTTCCAATTATTGAAGTCCACACTAAGCCAATTAAGCTATAGACCAACACAAACATCAGCCTGTGATTAGGTTAACTTGCACTCATTGGCATGTACCTTAAAACTATTTTTTTGAACTATGGGTTCATACCCACTAGCGAGCCATGAAATTAGCACAAATATAGTTTTTTCTTTATTTTAATCCTCACCTGACGGTATTTTTTCCATCGCTTTTCACAGAGAGTGGGAGAGAGAGAGAAACATAAATGTGAGAGAGACACATTGATCAGTTGTCTCCCACACTCGCCCCAACCAGGGTTGGGGACAGAACCTGCAATTGAGGTATGTACCCCTTGGCTGGAATTGAACCTGGGACCCTTCAGTCTGCAGGCCAATGCTCTAACCACTAAGCCAAACCGGCTAGGGCTAAATATAGTTTTATGAAGCTTCTTTCGGTTAAACAAATTTACTTTTTAAAGCAACAACAAAAATTCATTGATAGGAACTATGCTAAGATACCTGGTTAACTTATTTTGTGTAGTGGCACCAAAATATGTAATTTAGCAAAGTCTGCCTCCTGAATGCAAAAGATTCTGCATCAACTGATGACTGATCTTACTCTGACCACACATAGCTTTAAGTTAAAACTAATATATCTTGCCCGGCCGGGCGTGGCTCAGTGGTTGAGCGTCGACCTAGGATCCAGGCGATCGGGGTTCGATTCCCGGTCAGGGCACATGCCCAGGTTGCGGGCTCGATCAATGACTCTCTCATCATTGATGTTTCTATCTCTGTCTCTCGCTCTCCCCTCCTCTCTCTGAAATCAATAAAGACATATAAAAAATTAAAAAAAAAACACACAAAAAAACCCCTAATATATCTCAAAGTAGAGAAAAACACAGAACGCAAGGCTGTAATAGTACTTCACTATGAAACAAACACTATGTTCCTCATACAGAACCAATGTATCTTTTATTACTTAAAGTAAAAACATCAAACTTAAAAAACAAAACAAAAAACCCCCAAAACCTACCTTTGCCCTTTCTTTTGTTAATCTTGGCCAGGACTGGCCAGATTCTCCTTTTCGTAAACAACATAAAATTGATCTGTCCGTTCTTTTATGCTTGGAATCCTAAAAACAACAACAAAAAAACACATTATCACACCATTTATCTCTCCAGCATCACTATAAGATAGAAAGTATCTTGTCATACATTTCTCACCTCTCCTTTCTAATTCCTTTCCCTACACGTTCCCTAAACTCTCAAAGAAACATCCCCGAACTACTAAAAATTTCATAAGCTATCCAATTGCAAAAAAAGTCAGTATTTTTCTTCACCACACAATCACAGAACAGTTTAAAGGTTCTATACTTAGATAAGCCTGAAGCGTATGGCCCTGAGTTTAAACAGTAAAAACAAGAACAAAATGAATATGCAGAAAAGTGGTCAGAAGGGGAAAACATTGCAAAATATATCTAATTAGCCTTCTGAACTGTTAAGAAAAACAGAATTAAGAGTTTACTGTTAAAAAGAGTATTTGAAGTATGTTCACTTCCTCATGATTTAAATCAGTATTAAAGTATCAATACTACTTACATTTGGATCAATACAGTGAAAAAGATCAATTTCGTTTAAATGTTTAAAATTATCACTTCCTCCAAGACAACTGTGAGGGGGGGAAAAAAAAAATGAGCCTTTTCAAAGAGGTAAAGATTAATATAACTTCAATGAAAACACAGAACAAGCAAGCCAAAATTGTTCAATTGTCTAAAATAAGCTTTACCCAATTATGTAAAATGGAAATTTACCTGAATGTAAGTTTGGATTTTTCAAAATTTACATTAACATCTTTACTGTCTTCAACACAAAATTCAATGAAGACATAGTCCCTTCGATCGTACCACTTTGCAGAAGCAGGCTGCCTACAAAGAGATAAAATCAGAGAAAGTTAAGCTGGAATTCATTAACTGAATATTTACATAACCTCCAAAGTTTAGCATGTAAGTAATATATTCCTCTATTCTATTAGAGCATTTCTTATTTTGAGGCAGTTTATTACAAATTCTAATGGAAACTACATTTTTACTCTAACATCTACATTTGAAGTAAACACAATGGTACTCATTTTATAATAAAAGGCACTTAAAAATAAAACAAACAATGCTTAAGTCATTTAGGTAGCCCTGTCAAAATTTATGTCACTCCTTTAGAGCCCTGCTCCTAAAATTCAACTTCACAGAATTAAAAAACCTGACAGAACTAATCCACTGTCAACTGAGATATATGTAGTATTCAACATTTTTACTTTACAATGAATCCTAGGAATTGTAGGGGGAATTTAAAAGTATGAGAATGGCCCTGGCTGGTGTGACTCAATTGGGTGGAGTGTCGTCCAGTAAACCAAAAGGTGGTGGGTTTGATTCCTGGTCAGGGCACATACCCAGGTTGTCGGTTCAATCCCCAAATAGGAGGCAACCAATCAATGTTCCCCTCTTACATTGATGTTTCTCTCTCTCTCTCCCCTTTCCTGTCTCTTTCAAATCAATAAAAAAGAGTGTGGGGAAAGTATGAGAAATGAGAGTTATTTCTTCTCAAAAAAGTTCTTACCTGCAGCTTTTTTCTGGGCAAACAAATCTTTCTATGATTCTAAATAATGACATCAGATAAAGAACTAAACTTTTTTCCAGCTTCACCTTTACACTATCTATATATGTATCCAATGTATACTATACTAGAAGCAACCTGAAGAATTTGCTTTTTCAATATTATTCATGTGCTTCTGTCCCTTGCAATACAGTATTACCCCTGTCTTCATAGTGTTAGCTGCCTAGAGTTCTACCCATCCATTGGAATATGGCTAAAAAACTGCTAAAAGCAAATATCATCAAATATGGTTGACTAATAGTAAAAAAGGATTATATGTGATAAAATACTTCAACTTTTTTGTAAACCCAAGATAATTTCAAAATAAAAGTTTAAAATTCTAGTTATTGTATGTTCAAACACTACTCAAAAATCAACTCAACTGAAAGGAACTGTTTTGTTTCCAAGCTCTGAAATTCCCAACCCTACGGAGTAGCAATTTAAAGTCCCTTCTATAAATAAAAGTTGCAACCAATTATTCATCAACATTTTTACACAACTGTCAAACTTGACTAGTCACTCTACTCTGGAACACTGTTATCAGACCTGAATGAAGTAGGTTAAGAATTACAGATGGCAGTTTCCAAAGTCTAAATACCGGCAAATCACCAAGGGTAAATCTACTTTTTAAAAAATCTATTGGCATATTAAAAACACAAGATTTTTATAAGTACCTCTAAAAAAGACATCTAACTAAACTTCTGTGGACTAAGGATTCACAGCTTCTTTTTTTAAATTATTTTTTTAATCCTCACCCAAGGATTTTTCAATCTCTTTTGGGGGGGGGTGGAGAGGGGTGAGAAAGACACATTGATTGGTTGCCTCCTGCGCATGCCCTGACAGGGGCTGGGAATTGAGCCTGCAACCAGAGTGCATGCCCTTGGCCACAATTGAATCCGGGACCCTTCAGTCCTGACACTAACCACCGAACCAAACGGGCTAGGGCTCAGAGCCTTTTTTTTCTTTCTTAAAGAATATGTGCTGCTGAAGCGAGCACAGGAATCACAACTTCTAATGTCAGTATGTTAATTTAGCTAACAAACAACTTAGGAGTTTTATGAATAGATCACACATTATTTGTACTTATTTCCTTGCCCAAACAGTATTCTCAATATGTGGTAACATGTTGTCTTTAACTGAAAATATTTGCTAACTTAATAATTAAACTTTAAAAGACTAGGTTTATAGACTTTCAAATTGAAGTAACCAGATAAGCCCTATTAAAAAAAAGCACTAATGGTAACAATCTGGAGCAATGAATAGCCCAGTGCTAAAATACTATTTCCAACCTAAAGAAACCAAGATTCCTACAGAGAAATGGCTGACCTCAGGCCCTAAGTGGGGAAATATAGATGACCTTGGAATATCTCATTGCGCAAATGAGGCCACAGTCAGAACAGGAGGCAATTAAGGTCTCTCACATCGGTCAATGACAATCTGAGCATCAGAAAGAATGACTGCAAATTGATTCATATTAAAAAAAAAAAAAAAAAAATCATCCCTGGAGGGGTGGCATTGTCCAGATACACCAAGGTTTTGGGTTGGATCCCAGGTCAGGGCATATACAAGAATCAACCAATGAATGCATAAAAAAGTGGAACAGCAAACTGATGTTGGCCCCCCTCCCCCCGCCCTCGCTTTCTCTCTGAGATCAATGAAAAAGAAAAAAGAAAAAAAAGACAAATTACCCACAATTCTTTATCACCAGAAGGTGCTACAGCTCCAATTTTTATTTTATAAATTGGCAAAAAAAAAAAAAAATTAGGCATTTTTTCTGCTTTCCCTTTATGAGCCTTTACTCAAAACTGAATAGGACCAGTTCATGAAGGAAACTTCTTTACGGAATTCCACTTTGGTGTGGAATAAAACATGAGGGGTAAAAATCACTATTTTGCAGCCCTTAAACTGATATGGCAGTAATCACCGCTGGATGGAACAATTAACAATGACTAGATAAACAATTGATAAAGAATTTAGGATCTTAGCATCACTGAAAGTGAGACAACTAAATATATACCTCCTAATTTGATGCAACATGATACATTCCACAGTAAACTTAATTTCAGTCTACAGGAAATATGAGGAAAAGGAACAAGTTAAATGATACCACAAGGAAGCAACAAATTCAGAATGGTTTTAGATCACTGGCAGAAAGAAGGGGGAACTGCTCTAGATTAAGAGACCTAAGAGTTACCAAATAAGTGCAATTTGTGACCTAGTCTGTATCTTGATTCAAATAAACTAATCGTAAAAGAAAAAAAAAAGATTACTGAAACTGTGGAGACCTAGTTATGGGCAGGCGATATAGAAATTAGTTTTGTTAGTGCAAAAAGCACTGTTTACATTGTAAATGTCAAGTTGTGTCCCTATTAAAGAGTCTATAGTTATGGAAGAGGAGCACACTAACAATGACCTGGTTATTACCATAGCTATATCAAAAACTAAGTATGGCCCTAGCAGGTCTTGCTCAGTGGTTAGAGCATTGGCCCATGGACTGAAGGGTCTCAGGTTCAATTTCGGTCAAGGGGACCTACCTCAGTTGCAGTCTCAATCCCCGGCACCGGTCAGGGTGTATGCGGGAGGCAACCAATCAATGTGTTCTCTCACACTGATGTTTCTCTCCCCCTTCCACTCTCTCTGAAAAGCAATGGAAAAAATATCCTTGGATGAGGATTAAAAAACCGAAACAGCCTGGCAGGTGTTGCTCAATGGCTGAGTGTTGACCCATGAACCAACATATCTCGGTTTGATTCCAGGTCAGGGCACATGCCTGGGTTTCAGGCTAGATCCCCAGTGGGGGGCATACAGAAGGCAGTCAATCAATGACTCTCTCTCATCACTGATGTTTCTCTTTCTCTCTCCCTTTCCCTTCCACTCTGAAATAAATTTTAAAACAAAACAAAACAAAGAAACATGTAAGCTCTTCAGTTTCTGTTTACATTAAGGATATTAGGACCAGGGGAGCACCTTTTTTCTTTTCTCAAATTCACATTAAGTAATCTAGAGTTATATCACTGTTATGGGCTCAATTGTGCGCCCCACCAAATTCATACCTTCAAGTCCTAAACCAACAGTACCTCAGAATGTGACTGTATTTGGAGAGATGGACCTTTAAAAAGGTAATTAAACCCTGGCCTGATGGCTCAGTTGGTTGGAGTGTTTGCTGTTCCATACACCAAAAAGATTTCAGGTTCCATCCCCAGTCAGAGTTCATACGGGAAGCAATCGATTGACATTTCTCTCTCACATCGATTGATGTTTCTCTCTCTCTAAAACATATCCTCGAATGAGGATTAAAAAATAAGTAAGTAAGTAGAAGCCTTTGAGATCTTGCTGCCTGGCATGTCCTCAGTGTGGCTCAAATAAACTCTTATATAAATTAAAATAAATAAAAAGGTAATTAAGATAAAATGAGGTCTGAGGGTGGGACATAATCCAAAATGACTGGTGTCCTCACAAGTGATTAAGACAATTACAGGGAAGACCCTGTGAAAACAGGAGAGGATGGTCATCTGCGAGCTAAGGAAAACCAAGGAGCAAGGCCTCAGAAGAAACTAACCCTGCCAATGCTTTGATCTCGAATGACCATTCTTCAGAACTGTGAAAAAATATAGTACTGTTTAAGTCACCTAGTCTCTGGTACTCTGTTATGGCAGCCTTAGCAAACTAATACAATTATTTCCTGATAATAAAAACAAAATTAAAAAATTAATCCCGGCCAGGCGTGGCTCAGCGGCTGAACATCAACCTGGGATCCAGGCAATCAGGGTTCGATTCCTGGTCAGGGCACATGCTCAGGTTGCGGGCTCTATCCTCAGTCGGGGGTGTGCAGGAGGCAGCAGATCAACAACTCTCATCACTGATGCTTCTCTCTCTCTCCCCCTTTCTTTTCCTCTCTCTGAAATCAATAAAGATATATTAAAAAGAAAAAAAAATTAAGTCCTGAGTTGCTCAGTTGGTTAGAGCATTGTCCCAATATGCCAAGGTTTTGGGTTCAATCTTTGGTCAGGGCACATACAAGCAGCAACCAATGAATGCATAAATAAGTGGAACAAACTGATGATTCTCTCTCTCAAATCAACTGGGAAAAAAAAAAGACATGAAAAAATTTTTTAATGATCTAAACCAGGGTTGGCCCAGGAGCCAAAAATGTATTTAGCCCAGCCAGGCGTGGCTCAGCGGTTGAGCACTGACCTAGGACCCAGGAGATCACGGTTCGATTCCTGGTCAGGGTGCATGCCCGGGTTGTGGCCTTGATCCCCAGGTGGGGGCGTGCAGGAGGCAGCCAATCAATGACCACTCTCTCATCACTGATGTCTCTCTCTCTCTCTCCCTTCCTCTCTCTGAAATCAATAAAAATATATTTTAAAAAAAGTTTATATTTTTGAAGAGTTGTAAAAACAAGAATGGGACAGAGATATTTGTGAACTGCAAAGCTTAATATTTACTAGATAACCCTGATCTAAACCACCAAAAACCTACACAACCCAAACCAGTAATAAACATATTCACTCATTTAAAAGGGAAATTAAAAAAAAAAAAGGGAAATAAAATATTTATGAAATCTTTTTGTCTTCAATGAGGATCACACCACCTTTTTCTCCTATTAACCCAGACAGGGGCTGATTTAGCTTTAACTCTAGTTTCTAAATTATATCGGATTTACCTCTAGCTTTATCTTAACATTGGCAAAATTTATAACTACTGTTCAAGTCTATTAATTCATTTTAATAGTAGCACACCTACATACACAAAACCCTTTTACATCTCAGCAAACTTATGTAAATAATCCAATACTTAAAAATATCAAAAAAACAAACACCATGCAAAGTCCCCATGGTGGGACATTCCAAGTTCCTCTGACAAGAATTTCAAAGCTCCACATTAGGGCTATGTCTATTCAAATAATTAAATTTCATAGAATGTTAAATTCTCCTCCATAGTTTTGACTAAAATTCCTTAGCTTGTCTTAAAAGGAGGTGCTGAGGTCATAAGGGTAGAGCCCGTATGGGATTAACGCCTCATAAGACTCCAGTAGAATGCAGATTAATTTCAGAGAGAGGAAGGGAAAGGGAGAGAGAGAGAATCATCAATGATGACAGTGTCATTGATCAGCTGCCTCCTGCACACCCCCTACTGGGAATCAAACCCGCACCCCAGGCATGTGCCCTGACCACGAACCGAACCACCATCTCCTGGATCCTAGGTTGATGATCAACCGCTGAACCACATCAGACAGGCAAATGCAGATTGTTCTGAGCTAAATGCAACTTTAGCAGCAGGCTCAGTTGAAACTTCCACCCTCACCCTTGCCAGCATGGGAAGATTCAGAATTAGAGGCCAAGGTGCCAAAGGGATTATCAGATAACTTCTTTTGACCTATCTATAGGGAAGGGCATACTTCTATTCACTAAAAGTCTGCCCTTATCATCCTGCAATGACCTTCTGAAGCCCGCAAGACACTTTACCTCATCACTAGCTCAGAATGCCTTACATACTCTGGTTCCCTTTATCTCTGAACCTCTCCTGCATGTGGAGCCTGATTCTCTCATGTATGCGGCGTTCCCAAACATATGTACTAAATTTGATTATTTTCTCTTAAAAAAAACACAAAAAACCCAGAAGAGATCCCCTAGTCCCCTTTCACTGTTGTGAGGACACAGTAAGAAGCTATGAATCAGGAAGAGGGTCTGGCCTTTTCACCAGAAGGTAACCATGCTGGTACCTAGATCTTGGACTTCCAGCCTCCAATACAGTGAGCAATAAATTCCTGTTTATAGCTACCCAGTCCGTGGTAGTACATTACAGCACCCCACCAAAACTAAGACATTTAGCAAAGCTAATGGGAAAAATTTGCTACGGAAAGTTTCTCAGTTACTGCAATTCTTTTTGACAGTTTACAATGTGCAAGGCACACTGAATTATAAATGACAAAACACCTCAAGCCTTTTATGAACTGGTAGAATAGGCATATTATACTTGGGGTAAATTCATAAAGCTTAAGGTGGAAAAACCAAGTTAGGGCTAGGTCACAGATGTCCCTGGAGACAACAGAAAGGATATTACTTTATTCTGTAACTGGGTAGTTAAAAAAACACCCAACATTAATTGTAACTATAATCCCTTTAGAACTTTGGAAATCTTGAGGGGGGGACAATTCCATATATAAGAGAATTCTACAGCACATGACTTGTCTCTATAGGCCAACACTACGGTCAAATCTCCATCTTTATCTTCCTTTTCTTTCAGAAATTCCAAAGTTCAAAAGTTTTTATAAGCAGGAACTCCAGAACATTACATAGCAAACATGCAAAATCTTGAGGTCTGTACATGTAAATTTAGTAAAATGAAAGTTTGTAATATTCAAGTGAGGGGCCTACAATTCTTAGTTAATACCATAATAATTCAAATTTGGCTCCCTGAAATATGATTTAGATCAACCTCGTGGGATATATATATATTATATACTCATTCCATAGAGTTCCACATTATTTTGGTGTATTTCCCCCGGAAATCTTTAGTATCTTTCTGTAATGGTAGTGTCCAATCAAATTTTTTTCTTTTATTATTTTTTAAAAAATATCTTTATTGATTTCAGAGAGAGGAAGGGAGAGAGAGAGAAACATCAATGATGAGAGAGAATCATTGATCGGCTGCCTCCTGCGGCCCCCTCATTGGGAATCGAGCCCGCAACCTGGGCATCAGCCCTGACCAGGAATCAAACCGCAATCTCCTGGATCCCTACGTCAATGCTCAACCGCTGAGCCAGGCTTTCTTTTTTTTTTTTAGAGAAAGAGGAAGGGAGAGGAATATAGAGATAGAAACACTGATAGGCTGCCTCCCACACACTACACACTGGGGATAGAGCTCGCAATCTAGGCACATGCCATGACCAGGAATAGAACCGGTGACCTCATGGTTCATGGGTTGACACTCAACCACTAAGCCACACTGGTCGGACAAATTTGTTTAAAATTTTTTATCATATACACATATGACAAACCATTAATATCTGAATTCTTCCTGTAGCCCTGGCAGGTATGGCTCAGTGGTTAAGTGTTGGCCTGAGCACTGAAGGGTCATGAGTTAGATGCCCAGTCAGGGGCACATACCTGGGTTGTAGGTTCAATCCCCAGCCCTGATCAGAATGGGTGTGGGAGGCAACCAGTTGATGTGTGTCTCTCACATTGATGTTCCTCTTTCTTCCCCTCCCTCCCTGCCACTCTCTCTAAAAACCTATGGAAAAAATATCCTCGGGCGAAGTTTAACCAAAAACAACAACAAAAAGAATTCTTTCTCTAAGTTATGGGGAAAAAATAGGATACTATCATTTGGTCACAAAACATTAGGCTACTCAACACATACAGGTAAATGTACTGAAGAAAATAGCAATAATGACTATTTAATAAAAATGTTCTACCTTTGCCTTGGCCAGTTTGGCTAGGGTCATGGGTCTGATTCCTGGTCAAGGGCACGTACCCTGGTTGCAGGTTCAATTCCCAGCCCCGGTCAGGGCAAGAGCGGGAGGCAACCAATAGATGTCTCTCTCTCACGTCAACGTTCCTTCCCCCCCTCTTCCTCCCTCCTCGCTGCTCTCTTTTAAAAAAAAAAACAGTGGAAAAAATATCCTCAGGTGAGGATTAAAAAATAATCCTCTACTTTTATAAAAAGTATTTAAGGAACTGCAAAATGTGATACAAATATTATTAACAATAATATTTATGATAAAATGGGTAAATATTTTAAAATTTATTAAGTTTGTCTTCAATAGCCTTGTACTGAAATTAAACAAAAAAAGTGGGGAGAAAAGGATTAATTTTGACTGAAAAACCAACTTCTTTAGATTTTTTAAAAATTGAGGGGGAGGGGAAGGATAGAATTAAAGGAGGACAACACAAATGGTAATTTTCCACAGGTAAGAGAAACATCAGTCTGACCAACAAACTTCAAACAATAAACATTCCCAAAATAAAGGGTTTACAAACAAGTCAAATATACTTTAGGGTACATACCAATTTGGTGGTTCTTTTTCAGACTTCCCAAAATATAGCAATGCCTCAACTAACAGAATTTGAAATCAGTGATGTGATTTACAGATGGCACTCACTAACTTTATTTTTCAACTATTCCCCACTAATCTATCTGAGATATAGTTAAATTTAACTGAAGATGTCATACAGCAGAATAGAGGGCCAAGAGAAGGCCCCAGAACTAGTCCCATCTCTCACCATGTCAAGCACTTCATGTAGTTAAGCCTTATAGCCAAAATACATTTTGAGTTTGAGTATTACTCAAAAAAATTAATTAAAATGGTACCAGGAATTGTTCTGGAAATACAGCAGTCAACAAAATACACAAAAATCTCTGCCCTTAAGAAGTGTGCATTCAAGATAGATGATGAAATTTAGTCCAAAAATCATCTCCTAAGAAATACAGGGTAATGGGATCAGGTCCATTATTAATTATGTTTTATCTTTCTTAATGTATAAATAGCTGGCACATCAGATGATGTACCAGTTCCTTTCATTGTTAGTACTTTGAAAAGTAACATTTATATATATTTAATCTTGAAAAATATTGGAAAGCATTAAGATATTCTCTAACAGTACACAACCTCACATATTTTATTCAGAAGTAATGATAGTACCCTTATGAGTTTATTCTTAATGGAGCATGATATTTGTCTGAATTAAAAGGCCACTTTGAATTCTAAGATAAAACAACAGGAACCAGAAGACTAGCTTTTCACTATAGCTAAATAACGGAGTCAGTATGTTCTAGGTTTAGGAATAAGCTAAACATATTTTTAGTATGTGAAAAGTTTCTTAAAAACTAGATTCACTTCATGAATATTTTATACATTCCAGAATATCTTTAAATACCAAGAGTTACAGAAAAAAACTCATTAAAAAAAAAAGGTGTCCTGCCTGGCCGGTTTGGCTCAGTGTTTAGAGCATCGGCCGAGGACTGAAGGGTCCCATGTTCGATTCTGGGTCAAAGGCATGAATCTCGGTTGCAGGGTGAATCCTCAGCCCAGTTGGGGCAAGTTGGGGCTGCAACCAATAGATGTGTCTCTCTCACACAGATTTATCTGTCTGTCCGTCTGTCTCCCCCGTACCTTCCCTCCCTTCCATTCTCTCTGAAAAACATTTTTGGCTCAGGTGAGGATTAACAACAACAAAACAAAACAGTTGTCGTACATATATACAATGAAATATTAATATTACTTGGCCACAAAAAAGGAATGAAATCTTACCATTTGCCATAGCATGGATGAACCTAAAGGGTATTACGCTAAATGAAATAAGTCAGTCAGAGAAAGACAAATACCATATAATTTCACTTATATGTGGAATCTAAAGAACAAAATAAACGAACAAATAAAGTTGAAACACTGATAGATACAGAGAACTGATAGTTGGGGGGGTTAGGGCACTGGGTGAAAGGGGTAAAGGAATTAAGAAATACAAACTGGTAGTATGGGGATGTAAAATACAACACGGGGAATATAGAATATAATCAGTAATATTGTAATAACTATGTATGGTGCCAGGTGGGTACTGGATATATCAGGAACACTTTGTGAAGTGTATGATTACCTAACTGCTATACTGTAACACCAGAAACTAATACTAAATAATATTGACTGTAAACTGTAATTGGAAAAAAACCCAAAAAACACTAAGTGGTTCAATTTCAACAGTAGATTGCATTACATCCTTCTCCTTTAGGTTGCATCTTTGCAAAGCTGGATTTTTGGTGGTTGCTATGTTAAAAAAAAAAAGTACCCACAAAAATATCAATGGAGAACAGGAACTGAGATATAAGTATCCAACCTGATTTCAAGCTATAAGTAGTTATATAGTGCCCCAAAAGTACTGCATTCCATTCCATTAGTAACCATGGTTATACAAGAAATTCCATTTTTCTTTCAACTCATGTGTACTCGCTTTTCAAACAGCTACTAGGCTGTTAAGACAAAATACTTAAGATGTTTGTACCCAACTACCTAACCAACTGCTAGGTTATTCCTTTTGGCCTAGTAGCACCATGAAAAACACCACCATCAACAAAAACAAAAAAGACACCAAGAGGTGAACAAAGAATGTCTGTGAACTTCTGTGCTAGTCCCTTTATTTGGTAATTCTCGCTCTAAAATAGAAGAGTGAAAGCTGAGTTCTTAAAGATAACATTCCCCCCCCAAAACTTAGTGCCTTTCCTCCAAAGCAACTCTATGGCTTTCCCACATTCCCACTTTGTACATACATCCCCAAAGCAGATAAAACTATTTTCCTCATACAAATAAGACTCAAACAAGGTCAATCTCTCACTGCCTCCATTATCTTATGTCAAGAACTGGCGCAGATGCCCTAGTAGGTTTGGCATAGTGGTTAGATCATTGGCCTGAGGACTGAAGGGTCCCGGGACTGAAGGGCATGTACCTCATTTGCAGGCCCGATCCTCAGCCCTGCTTGGGGCGTGGGATTGGGGCACATGCAGGAGGCAACCAATTGATGTCTCTCTGACATCGACGTTTCACTCTCTCCCCTTTCCACTCTCTCCGAAAAGCAATGGAAAAATATCCTTGGGTGAGGATTAAAAAAATAAAAAATAAATGGTGCAGGTTTTAACAGAAATAGTAGTTTAGATAATAAAACTGAACCACAGAGATATGTTTATTTGGAAAAGGACCACCCAAAAAATTATTCTTTCTGGAAAAAATAAGCCCTCTTTCAGGAATGCTAGGTTCCTGAATAGGGTTCCAATACTATTTGGGACAGCCCCTTATACTAATTAGCACTGTATGAACTGATATTTGAAGAACTAGATCCTGAAATTTAATATATATACATATATATATAAATCGCACGTTTGTAACTTAGATCTTTTCAGTACATGAAATAATTAAACATACTGAGTTGGAAACGGCCCTGACATAAACACTTTTTAGCAATAAAGTATAGCTATAGGTGAAGATCGACTATTGCACAGAAAACCCATGACAGCACATTTTATTTGGCTTTGGAATACAACATAGGAAAGGACATATTGCTCAAGGTAAGCTTTAAAGTAAACGCCCTTGGGAAGTTAACCTCAATTTAAAATCTGCACTGCCAATCTATACAGTAAACAATAAAATTTACTACAACAAACAATATTTCCCAAGCAAAATACACTAAATGCAACAATTCCCAATGTAAGAACTCAGGTAAAATATCATTTTAAGGATTTAAGAGCTATGCTGATTCTAAACAGTTGATATTACAAAGGTATTTTTCCTGAAAAGTGACAATCACTAACCATCTAAGACCCCAAAATAATACAGCTTCTAGATTTTAAAACTAGAAAATACAATTAAACAGAAAAATCTTAATTAACAGTACAGTACATTACTAGTCTACACTCTGGTGGTTTGTCAATTCCAGTTTTTACTGCCTTCTAGTTAAAGTCTAACTAAGTATGGGGGGGGGTAAATAAAGAATCCAGTTGCCAAGTTACAGTGGTTAGGAAATCAACACTTAACAAAGGCCATCATCATCAGTTACTCTTCCTTAACTTATAGAAATTAACTATATACTCAATATTACAAATTGTTTTGGAGGCTAAGAACTGATAATTTTATTTTGGATGCTCAATCCTACAAAGTGGAGTGATGGCAAAGTAAAGATTTTAACCAACGTTAAAGATAGTCACAGTATGTTTCTAAACAGTTTATTAATTTAAGTACAAGACACCAGAAAGAATTACTTCAAATAGCTCAAAACTAATAAAACATTTTACTTTATATCTATTGTTTATGGGTCCAACTTAGAATTAAAACCAACAGCTAATTAAAAAAAAAAGTGCCTGGCCAGGTGTGTCTCAGTGGTTGAGCATCGACCTAGGTTCCAGGAGATAGAGGTTCAACTCCAAGTCAGGGCACATGCCCAGGTTGCAGGCTCCATCCCCAGTCAGGGGCATGTAGGAGGCAGCCAATCAATGAAGACTATCTCATCATTGACGTTTCTCTCTCTCTCACTCTTTGAAATCAATAAAAATATATTAAAAAATAAATAGCATTGCTCTCTACCCTCACTCCCCATAATTGGCTGGGCAGGTCCTTTGAGCCTGAGGAAGGACCTCATAAGACCTCTCCAAGACAGGTGAGAGACTGAGCCTTTTGTGTAAACTACTAGACAAAACTTTAAAAACTTGACTGAAATTTACCTAGGAAATCACTACTGAAGAGCATTCACATAAGAACAGACCCCCAAATCCTGAAGATACCCAGCATGCCTATCTCCACGTTTAAAAAAACGTTTATATCAGACATCAACAAAATGAATCCTATCAGCCAGATTCTTCCTAGGACTGGATGACCCATTAAAGGTTTTTTTTTCCAACTCAAATAACTGACTCATAATATTCATCCTGTAAATTCATTCAAATCACTAGTTCAGTAAGATCACCTAAAGAATTTGCAAGGTGGCATATATTAAATATTTTAGAGGATGCAACTTATCTGTTCTCTTCGAGACTTGGAAGTATATAGATTGTTTTTTGGAACAGTGATTGTTACACTTTTCATCTGAGTTTTTAATCTACTCACAAACTTAACGTTTCTTACCTATTTTAAGTGATCTCTCCAAAGTGTTTCTATTTAAAAGTATAATAAACAATGGTATTTCTTTGTAAAAAGATAGTTTGGTTACATTAATCTATTAAAAGCTAGTAATGCTTTATCTGAGGATTCATTTTCTACTCAGATATTTTAAGATTGATAATCCTGCTACATTAATTTGGAATTGAGATTTTGAAGAGAAAAGCAAAAGCTATTTTTAAAAATCTTCTATTGGATACTACTTTGGGGGGGAAGGGGAATTTCTTCCAAAATTCTAGTGTATAAAGGGGTTTACAGTAATACATGCATACTTCTCAAGGCTTGTTCTTCGACATCAACTGGCTGGGTGTATCCTTTCTATTTAGAATTCTAGCCCAATACACTCACTGTTAATGTTATTATTTTATTAAGAAAACCCTTGAAAGTGCACTACTTTTTATAGGAATAAAAATTGTTCCCCTTCAGTTGCTTTTCATACATAACTTTCAGGAACAGTGAGTACCAAAAAAACTATAAAACCAGCAGTTCTCACATCTGAAAACGTAAAGCTTCTCCTGAAAAGAATGTTTAAGGCCTTGAAGTGGCAGTGCCAAAAATTCTTATTCGGCTAAAATCGCTAAGATTTTCCTTTGTCATAATAAAACTAAGATTGCTAAAGAATTTGTAGTAAAACAAAATTAAGCTCTTTAAGACAACAAGCAAGCAATTACATACCTGTTTCGATTCTACATTAAGATAGGATAATGAAACCTTGCCTAAAGTTTAATATGGAACACAGAACATATCTACAGGTATCTTTTGATTCAACACGTGCAGAACTACCTACTCTATGGTAACTCCTCGCTGCCAGGGACACGGCTGAGTTCTGGCAACCTTCACTCCCTCCGAGATATTGGAGTTAGGAGAGGGCCGGGAAAGACCCACACTCGAGAAATCACGACACCCGACAGGAAAGTAAGTTGTGGTGACGGTATGGCCTACCTCCAGTTGCCTAGCAGTCCCTGTCGCTCATGGAGGAGGCCCGCGTGGTGCTCTACGAGGAGCACCGCCAACCTCTGGTAGCACCCACCACAGGTGCACTTGGCCCAGGGCATAACAGAGCTGCAGAACCAGACTGCCCAAGTACCGAAATAGCAATTCCAGAGGGTCCACGCCTCCAGGGTGCCGCATGGCAAAAAACTCACTGGAGATTAAGGCCTAAGGCTAACTTTGGAGAGTTAGGAGTAACCCGGACTCCCAAGACGGGGAAAAGTGGGATTTCCTGCACGGGGAAGCTAAGGGACCGTTTAGAGGTGGGGGAAGCGGACATCTGGAGGAAAAATGTCCTCCACCCGCCAACGGCAACCGGAATAAAGATACTGGATCTCCCACCCCTAGCCAAGAACCACTGCCACCAATGAGGGAAGAAAGCCGAGGGGCGAAAGCGGGAGAAGGGAGAGGAGTGGGCGACTTCCCCGCAGCCCCCAGCGCGGCCTCGGCCTCCCGCCGGGGCGACCTTCCCTTGGCGGGTGTCGCACTCACATCGTGAACGGGGCAGGGGGACGGGTGAGTGGGTGGGTGGGCCTCTCCGGCGGTAGCTGCTGGGCAGTGGACTAAACTCCGGCGGCGACTCCGGCGTTTTCTCCCCGGTGCGGCCTCTTCTCGCTTTCCTCAGGCGACGGCAGCAGCGGCGGGCTCGACCTGGGTCCCCAGAATGCACCGCGCGGAGAGAGCGGCTCCTCCGGTCGGAGAGAAGAGGAAAGTGTAGGAAAAGGGGCGCGAGGACGGAGAATGAACGTGCGTGCGTGCGAGCGAGGGCTGGTGAGGCCGGGCGGCGGCTGGTGACGCAGCAAAATGCCCGGGCCCTGCCGCCGCGCCTGCGCACTCTTTGTTTTCGGGCTCCAGCGCGGCTTTCTAGAGATATCTACGGAAAGGGCGGGGCCTCCCAGCTCTTCGCGATCCTTCCTGGGGTTTGGCCCCTCCCTTCGCCTGCTCCTTCGGATTCGACTAGCTCCCGCCTCTTCCCCGGCTCTCCCCGCGTCGTGTTGGAAAGCCGTTGGCGACCTAACCGCCTCTCCGCGCGCTGTGGGCGATCTCCCGGGGAAACGGCTGTGTTGACGGGAGGAAGGCTGAGGCGGAGGGACGCACGGAGTCGGGAGGCTTGAAAAGTGGAATAGGGGTTTGGTTACTCTTGAGGGAACAAACAAGCCCGCGGAGGAAACATTCCACCGCAAAAAAAAGATGTGAAAAGATCGCCTGTGCTGGTGATATTTGCGGAAAGGGATTAACTTCAGAGTCCAGGGCCTGGTCCACCTCGCCATTTTTCTGAAGGTTGGAAACAGGTCCAGGGGCAGCGGAAATTTGAGGTCTTTGGCAGAGGAGAAACGTTTGCCACTGGGGTCTGGCGTTTGCCCCGCTTTGAGAGATTACTGTTGTAGGTGAGACAGGAAGGTCATGTGAGTGGAGAGTCTAGGTTTGTGGGAACGGAGAGGCTAGAACTGTCGGTGACCCCAGGCACATCAGTTGGGGGGAGGAGGGGTTCCCTATCTCTAACGGATCTCTGGAAGTACCGCTTTGTGCAAGGTACTCGGTTAGGCTGCAATGAGGGATAGTAACTAGAGGACAAAGAACGGTACGTGCCAACACTCGAAGGCCATGTAACAGCGGGGTGAGGGAGAAGTACACCAATGTACTTAGAACACAAAGGAGATTTATTGAAAGTGCCGTAAGACGTTTTGGAAAGTGTTTGGAGGCTTCATATTCAGCATTAAGGTCTTAGTGCCTATGCTGTGCAAGACAGGTATTGGGAACTATGGACATTGGATCCTATGCCCAAATCCCGTTAAAAGGGAAGGTTTAGCCCTAGCCTGTTTGCTCAGTGGTTAGAGACTTGGCCTGCGGACTGAAGGGTACTGAGTTGGGTTCTCACCAAGAGCCTCGGTTGCAGGCTGCCTTGGTTGCAGGTGCAGTGGAGGAGGCAACCGATATCTCTCTCATGATGCCTCTCTCTCACTCTCGCTCTCCCCCCTCCCTCCCTCTCCCTTTTTCCCTTTCCCTCTTCCACTCTATGAAAAGCAATGGGAAAAAATATGCTCCGGTGAGGATTAAAAAAAAAAAAAAAAAGGAAGGTTAAGTCTTAGCTCTAAAATACTGATTTAAGGAGCCTACTGCCTGTTGGGGAAAATAAAATGCACAAATCAGGATAATAGAAGTACAAAATGTAATCGGAGTATAAAAGGAGAGGTCGATACTGACCGGAAGGATTAGGACAGACCTTGTTAAGGAAAATTACCTGAAACATGGAAATAAGACAAGGAGTGGAGGGATGATGACCTTACAGTTCATACTGTGACAGTTTTAACCTGCCTGCCCAAGGATTATTATCTGGGAGAAGGTACCTGTGTTTGACTCTTATTATTTGGTTGGAGTTCAAAGATTGTGAATTTACTTGTTATGTTGTAAATTTCTGAGTGGTAGAAAAGCTAACTTCAAACTTAGTTTTATTG
Source organism: Miniopterus natalensis (assembly GCF_054644295.1). NCBI lineage: Eukaryota > Metazoa > Chordata > Mammalia > Chiroptera > Miniopteridae > Miniopterus > Miniopterus natalensis. The sequence continues at coordinate 137,251,659 of NC_142082.1, read as the reverse complement.
CTTGGGATAACAGTAATCAGTTTTGTTTAACCTAGAATCTTTTTATGCCTATAAATACCTACTTCCTTAAATGCTCCTGGAACCAGCTTTACCATCTTGCTGGTTCTGGCACTGAGTTAAATGTTTGGCTTACTATTTTATATTTGTGGGGGAATTCATGTTTTAAATTTTTTTGAAAATTCTACTTTGACACCTCATGGAGGTGACAACAGAAATGAGTGGGAGTAGTACATTCCAAGGAAGGAATCTTGGTAGGTGAAGAGATTGAAACAGAAGTATGCCTAGGTCAGGGGTTGGCAAACTTTCTGTAAAGGAGCAGATAAGGGCCATAAGGTTTCTCTTGCAACTTCAGAAATTAACTGTTTTAGTATGAAATCAACCATAGGAAATATGTAAAAAAATAAAAGTCACTGTTAAAAAAAAGAAGAAACTAGGAATGCTGAAATTTAAATTTATGTTCATATGTCACAAAATATTCTTGTCCAAACCTTTAAAAACACAAAAATCATTCTTACCAGGAGTGCCATACAAAAATTGGCAGCCTGCTGGATTTGGTCTGCAGGCTGTAGGTTGCCAATCCCTGGCCTAGATATTCCAGAGTGCAAGGGAATAATTCCAGATAAAGTTTCGAAAGTTGGTGACAACCAAATAATGCTGGCACTGAATATTAGGCTTTTTTCAACTTACTGCCCTAACAATGGAAAGCTACTGAAGTTTTTTTGAAGGGAAGTAACACTTGTGTTCTAGAAAGATTAATTTAGTAACAACATGTGTAAGATGAACTGAAAATGTAGGAACTAAATTGAAGATAGACTTTAGAAGATTGGAAGTCTAAATGACTAGTATTTTTCCCCTATCAGAAGAAGTGGTGTGGGCCTGGCCTGGTGTGGCTCAGCGGTTGAGCATGGACCTAGGATCTAGGAGATCCTGATTCGATTCCTGGTTAGGGCACACATCCGGGTTGTGGGCACGATCCCCAGTCGGGGACGTGCAGGAGGCAGCTGATCAATGACGACTCTCTCACCATTGATGTTTCTATCTCTCTCAACCTTTCCCTTCCTCTCTCTGAAATCAATAAAGATATATATATTTTTTAAATTAAAAAGTGGTGTGGGAAAAACTGCCTTTCACACACACATTGTTTTGAAAATTCAGACCCATTGCATCCTAATTCATAGTTTACTCTGTTGGACTATTTCAAGGGATTTCATGTTAGTGTAACTTTGGAAATGGCTTCTCATCTGGAAGTTTCACAAGTACTGTAATTTGTAATTAGGTTTACCCATGCCTTTGCATGTTATCTCAACCATTACCTGGTGGGGATTCAAGTTATACCAGGTTTTTGTTTTGTTTTTTTTCAAATTCACAAGTATGTTTCGAGTAGGGGACCAAATCTAGATTCAAACATGTACAGTTAGTGTCAGGACTTTGGGAAGAGAAATCTGCAACCTGAATAGACAGAAATTAGAAAATACTTGGCAAGTATTAGATGCCATTTCACAAGTTTAATCGTAACAGTTTCCTAAGAGAGAAAAATTCCCAGGCCAATTTTTAAAATTAAAGGAGTGCAGAAACAAGTTGTTAATTCTAATTGCAGCATCCACCTTCTCTCTGATATTTTTCTAAGGACTGAATTTAAATGTGTCCACAATCACTAATAGTAAAAAAGAACTTTATTGATTGACATGAGCATTTTTTTGAAGTTTTAAAATTGTAACAGATGAGAACAGTCCAGTTTTATGAGGTTTTTAAAAATTGGATAACTTAGAAATTAATTTTGTATCTCTAAGGTAAATAAAGGGAAAGAGGCGGCCAAGTAGAAATCTGTTCTAGGTATAGGGAACAAGAAATTGATCATAAAGTTTAAGGGAAACATCATGACCTACCTCAATATAAACATCACAGCCCTGTTCCTATAGCTTGGTTGGTTGAAGCATCATCTGGTTGTGCCAGGGTTTTGGGTTCCATCAACAGTTGGGGCACATGCAGGAATCAACCAATGAAGGCATGAATGGGTGGAACAACAGATGGATGTTTGTCTCCTCTCAACATCACATACAGGAACTTAAATTACTTTGTTTTGTGATGGCATTATCTTCCCACAATTTAGAAGCATACCCTATCAGTCTGGTTTGACAGTAATGGAAAGGGTTAAAATGACTGTCTTGTGTTGAGCTTTTTCATATTCTGAATTTTGCTACTAGTCTGTAACTGGGGACTGAAAAAAACATGAACAGCTCTAAGTCAATGAAGAGACTTTTAAAAAGTTAATTTACCTTTTTAAATGAAATATATTGAAATCTAAAAATGGTCTACCCCAAACATCAGCTTATAACATGTATATATACATGGAGTTCATATAGAAAATATAGAAAGTAATATATGCTTATTTCTATGTAAGTAAGCATATTTTTGTGCTTATTTCTATTGTCTTGGATCAGAGGAAGTCAAAGATTTATTTCATTGTCTTCATGAGAGTGTATTATAGTTCTTGGGTAACTCTGCCGTAAGTAAGTACTTCATTGTGCGCTTTTTAAAAAATATATATCTTTATTGATTTCAGAGAGAAAGGAGAGGGAGGGAGACAGACAGAAACGTCAATGATAAGAGTCATTGATTGGCTGCCTCCTGCACGTCCCCTACTAGGGATCAAGCCCACAACCTGGGCATGTGCCCTGACTGAGAATTGAACTGTGATCTCCTGGATCTTAGGTCGATGCTCAACCACTGAGCCATGCCCAGCCAGGCCATTGTGCTCTTTTTTTTTTTTATCTTCATCTGAGGATATTTTTTCCATTGCTTCTCAGAGAGAGTGGAAGGGAGAGAGAGAGAGAAACATCGATATAAGAAAGACACATCAATTGGTTGCCTCCCACACCACTCTGGGGCCTGGGATTGAGCTTGCAACCAAGGTACGTGCCCTTGGCCAGAATTGAACCCAGGAATTTTCAGTCTGAGGGGCGACACTCTTAACCACTGAGCCAAATCAGCTAGGGCTCATTGTGCTCTTTTATTTAAAATGGATGGATGGATGGATGGATGGATGGATGGATGGATGGATGGATGGATGGATGAGAGAGAAAGAAACATTGATTTGTTGTTCCATTTATTTATGCACTCATTGATTGAGTCTTGTATGTGCCCTGATCCGGGATCAAACCTGCAACTTTGGTGTATTGGGATGACGCTCTAACCAATTGAGCAACCCGTCCAGGGCTGTGCTCTTTCCATTGTATAATGTAGGAAGTGACTAGAAAAAGGTTACATACACATTCAGAGATTAGATGTTGAAAGTATTAACACCATTTTATTCAGCACCTTGCAGGATAACTGAGTATAGAATGAGATAATGGAGAAGTGGGGTTAGTTTCAAAGCTAAGGGCCCATTTTTTCTGATTTTTTTTTAGTTCACCAAAAAATTTTTTATGCTCCATTTCTAGGAAATAAGGGCTATGTAATACCATCAGGGGGAAAAAAGGGAAGACCAAGTGCTAAGAGATTCATTAAGAATATATATATTTGGAATTTAGAGCCTACCATGTACCTGATAGTGCAGAACAACATTGTTTCTGACCTCTAGGAATTGTCTCACCGAAAAAGTAAAGAAGTAAGTAGATAAGGTATAATGCATTGCAATGAGTACTATATTAGAGCTATAAACAGAGTACTGTGGGAACAGCAACCTGAAGAACTAAGGGCCATCTGGGAAAGCATCAAAGAGGGGTAATGATTAAGAGCTGAGTTTCAAAGGCTGAGGATAATGGTGAGACACAAAAGAGGGTGTTCCAGACAGAAAATATAGCATATATAAAACAGAGGCAATGGAATTTTCAGGGATTTATGCAAAGTTAAGTGTGGCTGGAGCTTAGGAGAGACTTAAGTAAAGGAGACTAGTGAAAGAGAAGGCTGGAGAGGTGAGTTCAGGCCAGATGGTGACAGGCCTTATATGCCTGCTTAAGGGGATATAACTTAATTCTATTGGCAACACAGAGAAGTTTTTAATGAGGTTGATGCTATATTGTGGGTGGATAAGTTTCTTGAGTATAGGAACTACTGTCATATTTGTCTTTGTGTTTCCAGTGCCAGACACATAGTAGATGCTCAAAAAATGTTTGTGGAATATAATTTGCCACCTGGAGTGGAGAAAGACTGGAAACAGACCAACTATGGTAGTTTAGGCAAGAGAGTACACCCAGAACTAAAACAGCTGTAGGGGTAAAGAGAAAAACTAACCTAGAATTTTGATAAATTTCTGACCTTGAAGACCAGTTAGAGAAGGGGGAGAAATAAGGATGATTCTAGTTTGGGAGATTGGGTAAAATATGACACCATTAGCTGAGACAAAGGGACAGATAGAGGATTTTTTAAAATCTTCACCGGAGGATATTTTTTTCATTGCTTTTCAGAGAGAGAGAGGGAGAGAAACATTGATGTGAGAGAGACACATTGATTGGGTGTCTACCAAATGTGCCCCAACCAGGGCCAGAGATCAAGCCTGCAACTGAGGTACATTCCCTTGGCCAGAATTGAACCAGGGACCCTTCAGTCCCCAGGCTGATGCTTTAACCCTTGAGCAAAACCGGCTAGGACAGTTTTTTTTCATGTTTGAAGGGTAAAAAGAAGCCTATGGAAAGGGAGGTATTGAAGAAGAGGGGATAACTGAGAGTACAAGGAGAGGATAAAAGCCAGAAGAGAGGGAGGCAGGGAGGGAGGGAGGGGGAGGGGGAGAGGGGGAGAGAGAGAGGAAAGAAAGAAGAAAGAGAGAGAGAGAAAGAGAGAGAGAGAGAGAGAGGAAAGAAAGAAGAGAGAGAGAGAGAGAGAGAGAGAGAGAGAGAGAGAGAGAGAGAGAGAGAGAGAAGAAAGAAAGAAAGAAAAAGAAAGAAAGAAAGAAAGAGAAAGAAAGAAAGAAAGAAAGAAAGAAAGAAAGAAAGAAAGAAAGAAAGAAAGAAAGAAAGAAAGAAAGAAAGAAAGAGAAAGAAAGAAAGGGAAGGAAGGGAGGGAGGGAGGGAGGGAGGGAGAAAGAAAGGAAAGAGAGAAAGGGAGAAAGGGAAGGAAGGAAGGGAGGGAGGGAGGGAGAAAAAAAAGAGAGAAAGAAAGAGAAAGAAAAAGGAAGGGAAGGGAAAAAAGGGAAGGGAGGAAGGGAGAAAGGGCTTAGGAAGAGGGAAAGGGGATGAAAGTAAATCTAAGAGCTTTTAAACTAGTATATAAATAGGTTTTAAACTCCTTCACATACAAAAAACTCAAGTCTTGACTTTAAGGAGGCAATCTTGTGTAGTGTATATAGCTAGAACTATTTTGGTTTTCTAATCCTGGAATATTACAGTTTTGGATTTGTGCAATGGTCTGAATATTTGTGTTCCCTCCAAATTAATATGTTGAAATTCTACCTAACGTGATGGTATTAATAGGTGGGGCTTTGGGTGGAGCCTTCATAAATGGGATTAGTGCCCTTATAGAAGGGACTCCAGAGAGCTCTCTCTCCCCCTCTATCCACGATGTGAGGATACAGTAAAAAGACATCACTCTGCAACCTGGATGAGAGCTTTCAGCAGAACCCAACCATGCTAATACCTGATCTCAGATTTAAAATGTCAAGGATTTGAAGAATATTGAAATCACCAAGAATTCTGATAGTTGTCCCTGGAGAGAGTGATAGAGACCCAGGACCTAAAATTTAAAGGAATGAATAGAAGTAACCTGGAGGAAGAGAGAATAAATTAACAAGATGGGCTAATGTGTGCTATAATCTGGTAACATATAATTTAAAAAGGACATTCTGCCTCTAGGCCCAGTGGTACCAAAGGGTGCTGGAGAGAGAACTACATTCAAGAGGGCTGCAGGAGAAACATTGCCAGGTTGCAGTAAGGGCAAGAAGGTGACAGGAATGCTCAGAGAAGAGATATACAGGATTTTGCAGATATTTGATCTTGAGTTCAATTGTGAAAGGCTTTTAAGGGATCAGAAGGGGTGTAAAATGGAGTTAGAAGCATTGATGTACTTAGAGTCCAGAATATAAGGCATGGCCAGGGAATCCTGGATTCCTGTGATAACTGACATAAACAGGGATAAAGAGCATGATGATCTCAAAGGGGATGGTGGTGGAGAGCCTATGAATGTTGAGAAGAATGAGGAATCTTGCTAGAACATGCAGAGTTCTGGGGTTTCCACTTGACCTCTGCTGGTAGAAGTCAGTAGGGAGATATACAGAGGGGCTATTCTTACCAAGAGGATACTGACTCCCTTTTTTTTCAAATTATAATTTGTATTAGGGAGAAGAGGAGGGTGGAAGTGGAAGAGGGCATAGAGGGGATAAATGGTGGAAAAAATTAAAATAAATTTTATATTAACATGTACAAATTTGAGGCCCTCTTGACTTCCTAGGAACCTCCAGGCTTATAAAGGGGCATTCTTAATTCCTAGTTGATGGGCAACTCTCTTGACCCCTGCAGATGCCAACAGTGCTCTTCAAATAAGTGGTTTTATTCCTAAGAAGATTTATCTTGATTCTTGCTCAATAAACAATTTGTTGAATGAATGCATCAGGTGCCAAATCCATGAAGGAAATAATTTTTTATCTCAGAGCACCTCATATCACTTGAGGTCTGTGTTTCCAAGTTTGTTAGGTACTGCAACATGGAAATAAAACTACTATCTCCCTCATAATATCTAGCATATATTTCTGTATAAGTAACTTTAAGGACTTTGAAATCCTCAGGAAAATGCCAAAGAACCTCTTATGTTTTTAGATTTTCTGTTCAGCATATCTGGCTTACTGCCTGATGCTCATGAATAGAAATCTGACCAAGTACTAATATATTTAAAGCTTTCATCAATATGAGGAAAGAGTACAGATAAATGTGATAATTGTTAAATTATTTCTATATCTAGATTTATTTTCTATCAAAGTTCATACTCCCTATACTCCCATCCAAGCTTTATCTGTTTTAATTCCTCACATTAGAAAAATGGTCCTGAAGTAATATTTAACTCCATTTCAATTTTTTAAACACCATATCTTAAAATGAGTATACTAATATTGTACTGAGCTTTAGTTTTCTAGGGCAACTCAAAGTTCACAAAATGAGAGGCTGGATAAAGAAATATTTAAAAGCAAGAATAGTTCAGGGCTATCCTCATTCTCACTGAAATTGAGGATGACGTCCTTAAGTGCCATTTAAAAATTGTGAAGTACATACACATTATGTGTCTGGAAAAGGTATGGAGAGTCTAAGATATCATCAGGAATCTGGGCTTTTAAGTTTTCCACTTCTTCATCCCTAGGACCCTTGTTTTTATGGCCTAAGATAGCTGTTGGAGCTCCTGCCATCGCATTTGTGTTCCAGGCAGCAGGATGGAAGATTGGAGGAAAAGGGAGAAGACATGCCAGCAATCTTTTAAAGCAGTCTGCCAAAAGCTACCATACAACCTTTCTACTTGCATTTTATTACTTGAATTTATGTGACTGCATCTAGCTGCAAGGGAGACTGGGAAAATGGGAGTATTAAATTCAGATGATTATATGCCAAGCTAAAAATAAGACTGTATGATTTACAAGGATGGAGAGATATTGGGATAGGTGACTAACAGTCTCTACTTCAGACATGTTCATGTATTATACAATTTTTTATTTTTAAAAATATGTTTTTATTGATTTTAGAAAGAAGAAGGGGGAGAGAGACATCAGTGGGATGCCTCCTGCATGCCCCCCTACTGGGGATCGAGCCTGCAACCACAGCATGTGCCCTGACCGGGAATCAAACCGTGATCTTCTGGATCCTAGGTGGATGCTCAACTGCTGAGCCACACCCGGCAGGGCTAAGAAATATGTCTTTATTGATTTCAGAAAGAGGAAGGGAGAGGGAGAGACAGATAGAAACATCAACGATGAACGAGTCATTGATTGGCTGCCTCCTGCACACCCCCTACTGGGGATTGGGCCCGAAACCTGGGCATGTGCCCTGACCAGGAATAGAACCGTGACTCCATGCTGGCAGGGCTCACCTCAGTTTCCTAAATCCTGGAGAAAGCCCTAAGTAGTCCAGGTCCCTATTGCTTGTTCTCTGGGCCTCACTTAGAATTCTCCATAGTAGCCCAGAAGCCTTCAAGAAACTTGGTGGTTCAAAGCTCCAGTGTTCTCCCTACTCTACGAGTCAGCCCTTCAGAGTTTTTTGTTTTTTTTTTAATTGATTTGAGAGAGAGCAAGAGAGAAACATAAATTTGTTACTCCACCCATTTATGCATTCATTAGTTGCTTTTTCCCCCCATTAATTTAAAAAAAATATTGATTTTAGAGAGAGGAAGGGGGAGAGAGAGAGAGAGAAGCATCAACTTATTCCACTTATTTATGCATTCATTGGTTGATTTTTTAAAAAAATATATCTTTATTGATTTCAGAGAGAGGAAAGGAGAGGGAGAGAGAGAGATAGAAACATCAATGATGAGAGAGTCATTGATCGAGCCCGCAACCCGGGCATGTGCTCTGACCGGGAATCAAACCCCAATCGCCTGGATCCTAGGTCGATGCTCACCGCTGAGCCACGCCTGGCTGGGCAGTTGATTCTTGTGTGTGCCCTGACCTGGGATCCAATCCACAGCCTTGGTGTAGCAGGATGATGCTCTAACCAACTGAGCTACCTGGTCAGGGCCTTTTCTGTTGATTTTTAGAGTGAGTGGAAGGGAGGGAGGGAGGGAGGGAGGGAGAGAGATAGACATCGATGAGAGAGAGACATTGATAGGTTGCCTCCCGAACTTGCCCTGACCAGGGTCGGGGATCAAACCTGCAACCCAGGTACGAGCCCTTGACCAGGGATCCAACCCACAACCCTTCAGTGCGCGGGTGGATGCTCTAACCACTGAGCCACATTGGCAAGGGCTGGTTGAGTCTTGCATGTGCCCTGACCAGGAATAGAACCCACAACCTTGGCATATCCAGACAAGGCTGCAACCAACTAAGTACTGAGCCAGGGCTTCCCCTCAGAGTTTCTTTTTTAAAAATTTATCTTTATTGTTGAAAGTATTACAGATGTCCCCTTTTTCCCCCCATTGACCTCCTTCACCTCCCCCCCCCCAAAGATTCTTAAAGGTAAAATTATTCTCCTCTGCTTGCTTAGGCAAGAGAATATGGGTGGAGAGGGGAGGAGAGTGGGCAGTATTGTTTTACTTCATATTTTACATTACATCCTATCAAAATTTTATGCATTTCTGTAGTAGCTATAATATAGAACATATTGTAATTCCTCGGTGGTTACCATGGCCCCTCCCTAAGGTGGAGATTGGGAGAACTTTACAACTTCAAATTTGATTTTTTTGTTGTTGTTGTTAATCCTCAGAGGAGAATATTATTTTTTTCCCATTGATCTTTTTAGAGAGTGGAAGGGAGGGGGAGAGACAGACAGAGAGAAACATCAATGTGAGAGAGACACATTGATCAGGGCCGGGATTGACCCTGCAACCAAGGTACGTGCCTTTGACCCAGAATTGAACCTGAGACCCTTCTTCAGTCCTCGGCCCAACGCTCTAACCACTGAGCCAAACCGGCTAGGGCTTCAAATTTGATTATATTTTTTGCTTTCAAGGAGGAAGGGAAGACATAGCAGTAGGAGCTTTGGGGTGTCTGGGAACAGAGGCTTGTGTGAATTCCACCTATTTTATCTCTAGGCCTTTCCTTTAGGGCTTTCTCAAGGTCCCCTATTCTGCAAATACCTGTCGCAGCAATGGATTACCACATGTGTGCCTAGGTTTTCAGTATTTGGTGTTTTCCACAGTTCCTGATACGAAAGGGAGTTCAAGTTTTGCATATTTCTATTACTGAATTGAGATTTTACAAAATTTATATCGCCCCGGCCAGGCGTGGCTCAGTGGTTAAAGCATTGACCTAGGATCCAGGCGATCAGGGTTCGATTCCCGGTCATGGCACATGCCCGGGTTGCAGGCTCGATCAATGACTCTTTCATCATTGATGTTTCTATCTCTCTCTCTCCCTCTCCTTTCCTCTCTCTGAAATCAATAAAGATATATTAAAAAAAACAAAACAAAAACAAAAAAACAAAATTTCTTTATTGATTGATTTTAGAGAGAGAGAAAAGGAGAGAGTGCATTGATTTGTTGTTCTACTTACTTATGCATTCATCGGCTGATTCTTGTATGTGCCCTGACCAAGGAACAAAACTGTAACCTTGGAGTATTGGGACTACGCTCTAACCAACTGAGCCACCTGGGCAGGGTGAAATTGTTATTACCTAAATGTAATCAGAGAAATCTGTGATCTTCTTTAAGGTAAGTGGGATACAACCTAAATTTCTTTTTTTTCTTCAATTTGTTTCAATTACAGTTGACATACAATGTTATATTAGTTTTGGGTATACAGCATAGTGGTTACACATTTGTATAACTTACAAAAGTGATAAGTCTAGTACCTATCTGACACGATACATAGTTATTATAATATTATTGACTATATTCCCTATGCTGTACAGTGGTACCTCAGTTTTTGAATGTGTTCCGTTCCGGAAGACAGAGTTCTGAAAAGTTTGAAAATCGAGGGATCAACAGCCAACAGCTAGGCCTCAGGATCTTGCCCTCAGCGGAAGCGGTGTGGAACGTTGGACTTCTGAGGTGTATTCAAAAAACAAAGCATTTACTTCTGGGTTTACAGCATTGGTAAAGCGAAATGTTCCTTGACGGAGACGTTTAAAAACTGAGGTGCCACTGTACTTTACATCTCCTTGACTATTTTTATATCTGGCTATTTGTACATCTTAATCCCTTTCACCTTTTTCACTTTTCCCCAGTCTCCTCCCATCAATTTGTTCTCCTATCTATGAGTTTGTTTCTGTTTGTTTGTTTGTTTTTTAGATTTCACAAGTAAGTGAAAATCATATAGTATTTATCTCTCTCTGACTTATTTCACTTAGCATAACACTCTCTAGGTCCATCCATGTTGACTTTTTTTTTTTGAGATGTATGCTGATCAAAATGTGAAGTGCCATGACATCTTGACATCTGTAATTGTTTTTTAGAAAATCGTTCAGTAAAGCCATGGCCAGGTAGCTCAGTTGGGTAGAGCATCATTCTGATATGCCAAGGATGTGGGTTCCATCCCTGATCAGGGCACACACAAGAATCAATCAGTGGCCCAGCTGTCATGGCTCAACAGTTGAGCATCGACCTATGATCCAAGAGATCGCTGTTTGATTTGTGGTCAGGGCCCATTCCTGGGTTGCAGGCTTGATCCCCAGCAGGGGTGTGCAGGAGGCAGCCAATCAATGACTCTCTCATCACTGATGTTTCTCTCTCTCTCTCTCCCTCTCTCTCCCTTTCTCTGAAACCAATAAAGACATATTAAAAAAAAAGAATCAAACAACGAATGCATAAATAAGTGGAACAACAAAGTGATGTTCCTTTCTATCTATCTTCCTCTCTCTCTAAATCAATAAATTAAAAAATAATAAAAAAAAGAACAGTCATCTCTTTTCCTAAAGACATCTTCCAAGGATGTGGCCATTTTATCTAAATGTTTCTGGCCCATCATATTTCAATTAGCCTTTGCTACATAACAAACCACCAAAAAGCCTAGTGGCTTAAAACAGTTATTACTATTTTGTGGGTTGGCTGGCTACAGCTGTATGGTTTTTCTGTCCATGTGCTATCAGCTGGGGTCACTCATGTGACAGTCCTCTGGAGGCTCAGCTGAGTCTAGGTGATCCAAAATGGCCTTGCACATTGGTCAGTTGGTGCTTGCTGTTGGCTGGAGCTTTTCTTTCCACACTATCAGGATAGCTGGACTTTTCTACAAGGTTCCAAGAGAGTGAAAAGTAGAAGCTGCAAATCTCTTGAGTCCTAAGTCCCAAACTGTCAGAGTTTTATTTCATCATATTCTCATGGTTAAAGCAAGTAGAGAGGCCAATCCAGATTCAAGGGGTGGGGAAATAGATGCCACTTCTTGATGAGAAGAGTAGCATGCATATATAGGAATGGCAGAAACAATTGGTAGCTATCTTTGCAGACAATCGACCACACATAGGGAAAGAGAAAACTAAAAGGAGGGAAATGAGGAGAAACATGAAATGAGACAGGGAAAAAACAATGTAGGTACACTTCTGCAATGCTTTTGTGAGTTAGTGAAATAATTTTTTATTATATGTATGTTTTTATTGATTTTAAAGAAGAAGGGAGAGGGAGAGAGAGAGAGAAACATCGATGTGAAAGAGAAACACCAATTGGTTGCCTCCCATATGCACCCCCACTGGGGACCAAATCCACAACCTGAGCATGTGCCCTGATCAGGAATCGAACTGATGACCTTTCAGTGCATGGGATAACATTCAGCATACTGAACCACACTAGCCAGGCTGTGAGTTAATTTTTGAAATTCAGGAAAACTAGCTGAAGGTTTATGTATGGTGGTTTTATTTTAAAAAATTTTAATTTAAATTTTATTTTTCAATTACAGTTTATATTCAATATTATTTTGTATAGTTTCAGGTGTGTGTATTATGTTTTCTTTTATAAAGGTAGGCAACATCATGTATTTTTGTCTGCTCCTTGTTCCAGAATATCAGGAAAAAGTCATATATATGTATTCATATATATTATATATCATATGCCATGTATATAACTCATATAACTTATATATTTATATATTTACTGTTGTGTTTAGCATATAAGTCAAGAACAATTGCTGAATTACTGGCAATGAAGGCCACACTTGTCTCTCCCATCTGCCTGTCTGGTTGGCAGGGAAGGAAAATAACTTGCATGTTGGTGAAGGAAGAAGCTGGGTGGGACAACAGTGAAATCTAAAGTAAAAACCAAGCTGGTCCAAGGTGTCCTGAAGGTTGTAAAATGCAATTTAAGCAGAGTTCCATTTTTTTTGTTGTTCAAATAATTTTAATTATTGGAATGCACGATTTTTAATATGCAAATAAAAAGTATTAAAACCTGAAAAAAAACCCAACTGCTTGAGTTTAAATTCTTTACCACCACTTGGGCAGTAACCTAATTTCTCTAAGTTTTAGTTTTCTCACTTTAAAATGGGCTTAAAAACAATACCTACTTTATTGGGTTATTGTAGGGATTAAATAAGATAATGTATTTAGCACATGCCTGGAAGATAATAAACATTGGGTAAATGTTTGTTATCATTATTAAATCTATTAAGTCTGTCCTCATTTAATAATTTTCCACTGGAATACCATAGGTGAGGGTTATAGTCCCAGTCCCAGTCTAAGTTAATTATTTTGACCTTCTGGGTTAAGAACACTGTAACTTACTCACTTTGCTTTTTTCCTTGTGTTTGAAGTTACACATGAAGAGAGTATCATGTGTAATATTTACAGTAGATGAACATTAGAGGTCACCTAACCTTCCATGTAACAGACAAATCCTCAAAGGGTCTTAGCAGAACCTAACCTCTATTTGAGGTATTATTATCCAATAATAATGCCTAACATTTGTAGACTATTTTAGAGTTTGTAATGCCTTTTCATATGCATTAGTTAATTCTCACCATTCTGTAAGGTATTATCCTCATTTTACACTTAAAGAAACTGAATTTCAAGGGGATCAAATTACATTCATATCCAATTTCACAAAGCTATTAAGCAGCAGAATTGGTATTTGAATCCACTGTTACAATATCTATTATTTAGTTTAAAATATTTCAGTATAGAGAGTGACATTATGGGTATGCTAAATAAAAATTATACCCTAGAGCAGCTAACATTCTAACTTGGAATTCACACTCCAAAGGGATTACCAGAAGTACTTCAGCTGTCTTAACTCTGATCAACATTAGATATTTTGCTTATTAAATAACGAATGCCAGAAATTAATTTCTATTGGAGACATTAATGGATTGTTAATTGTTAATTGTTGTTAGAAATGGGCTCTTGTTGACAACAGTGGTATTGTGGATTGGTTAAAATAATTAAAATGTTCCCCATGCTTACATGAATTGGTAATGGTATATGAAATGATAAAACATGAAAGCATTTCAGTTAAAATTTAGCAAAGCCTACAGCTTATTTCCATAGGGATGGAACCTGACACTGGATATCTAAGAAGTTCAATGTCTTGGTATTACCAGGGAAGACTTGTGGTTGCCTAATACCAATTCTAAGTGTAATAAAATCCTGATTTTGTAGTATTATTCCATCTATCTTGATTGACACTTCATGCCAAATGTGATGGACTCATAGAACGTGGTGCTTAGATTTTTTAAATTGTTTTATTTGGCTTGCTAGTAAATATTTCACACTAAATGTCATCTTCTGACTTATTACATCACTAGTTATTCTGGCTTCTCCATTATAGCTTACTATAGTTTTCTTTTTCCTTGTATAAGAAAACTATCAACCAATCTCTTATGTGGACACAAAACTCCCTGCTGGCAGGTCCGTTGGGACACCAAGGAAGAGTCTTTTCTGCACCGAGTACTGGTGCAGAGGAGGGGTCAGTGGCTCCCGGGGCATTGGAGCAGGCTCACCCACCCACATCCGCAGGCCAGGCAATCCAGGCTCCACCCATGGGACCACCCAGGACTTCCTGCAGGCTTTCCTAGCCTCCACGGAGGTTGGTATCTGAGAGTCCCCAGACCTGACTCTGGAGGAGTGGATGGAGCTGGAGAATTTCCCACTTCGCAAGCAGGAGCTGCTGGTGGAGATTCAATGCCTGTGGGAGGAGCTCAACGAAGCCAATCTTCTGAGCGAGAAGGGTCTGGAGGGGAATAAGGGTAGAGACCTTCCTAAAAGAACTGGGAAATGGCAATGGGGAGGAAGAACTTCAACGTGGACCCCAAAAAAGGGATCTAGTTCTTGGTGGAGAATGAACTTTTCCAGAACACTCTTAAGATCTCCTGTTTCCTGTATAAGGGCAAGAACCTGAACAAGACAGCCGTAGGGACTACCCGAGGGAGAGGGAAGAGTTGAGCCCAGCAGTGCTCCACACCATTGTGGATTTGCAAGAGCTCACCACCCTCAATCTGGTAAAGGCCCTCAGGCAATTTCTATGGAGCTTCCAGTCTCCCCAGAGAGGCTCAGAAGATTGGCTGGATGATGGAAACCTTTTCCCAGCGATAATACTGCCTGTGTAATTCCAGAGTTTTCTAGTTCACGGACACATGCTACCTGCTGTTCTTCATGGCAATTATGCTGAATACCAGGCTTTACAATCCCAACATCCAGGACTAGCAGGCCTGGAGACTTGTGGGCCTTGAACCCTTGCATCGACGAGGACAGGACCTGCTGAGGAGTTCACAGGAACACGAGTCCTTTAGGATTTCTGAGGATCATGGGAATGATCTGACCCACACCTTCTTCAAGTCAGATGGGGAGGGGCTGTCTCCTCACAGACAGCTACCTCTGGTTTGAGTACATGAGGGACAAACAGACAAGGAACCTGGAGGAATCATCTTCCTAGAGAATCTGAGCATTTGAGAGGTGGAGGACTGCTGGAAACCAAGCTGCTTAGAGTTTCACATCCCCAATAACAGGAGCAGCTCATCCAAGCCTGCAAAACAGGCAGCTGGCCAGGTGGTTGAGGAGAACCACGTAGTGTGCTGGATATCTGCCCCCATTCAGGAAGAAAGGGATGAGTAGATTTAAGTCCATCCAAGCAGCTGTGAGGGTGGAGCCCCGTCCATGGGATGCTGGCAAGGAAGAAGTGGATTTCTGTCAAGAAGCAGGGCCCTAGCGGGTTTTGCTCAGTGGTGAGAACCAAGACCGGCTGACTGAAGGGTCCTGGGTTTGATTTCAGCCAAGGGCACGTTCCTTGGTTGTAGGCTCCATCCCCAGCCTGGTCAGAATTTGTGCAGGAGGCAACCAATCGATGTATATGTGTGTGTGTCTCTCTCTCTTCCTTCCACTCTCTCTGAAAAGCAATGGAAAAAATGTTCTTGGGTAAGGATTAAAAAAAAGAAAAAGAAGAAGCAGGAGCAGGAGCATACCTTCCCTTTTGCCCACAATTATTTATTAAAAAAACTATTTATTGCCCTGGCTGGTATGGCTTAGTTGGTTGGGCATCCTCCTGTGCACTGAAAGGTTGCTGGTCAGATTCCAGGTCAGAACACATGCCCAGGTTTCGGGCTTGATCTCTGGTAGGGGGAATGCAGGAGGCAGCCAATCGATGTTTTGCTGTCACATCGATGTTTCTCTCTGTCTCCCTCTCCCTTCTGCTCTCTCTAAAAACCAATTAAAAATCTTAAGCTCTGGCTGGTGTGACTCAATGGTTAAAGTGTCAAAGGGCCAAGGGTTTGATTCCCAGTCAAGGGCCAGTACCTGGGTTGCAGGTTCAATCCTCATCCCGGTCAGGGTGTGTGTGGGAGGCAACCAATTGATGTGTCTCTTGCACATTGATGTTTCTCTTTCTCTCTCTCTGCCCCCCGCTTCCACTCTCTCTAAAAATCAATGGAAAAATTATCCTCAGGTGAAGATTAACAACAAAAAACTTTACAAAAAAGTCATTAAAAATTTTATTATATATTTATTGATTTGAGAGAGAGAGAACACCTATTTGTTCCACTTATTTATGCATTCATTGGTTGCTTCTTGTTTGTGCCCTAATGGGATTGAACGGGAACTGAAACCTTCGCATATGGGGACAATGCTTTAACAAACTGAACTACCCGGCCAGGGTGCAATTATTTGTTACAGAGCTGCCGCATTCTGGTGGCAGGACCCCTGGACCCAACAGCTGCAGATACTGGTTCCCCATTTGGAAAATTCACTACTTCTGTTACCTCTCTTCTTATTTGTAATCAACAACATGCTATTGATAATTATTAATTATTTAACCACTAAAAAAAAGTAAGAGTTTTTACTTGGCAGGGCAGTTATTCTAAACAAAACATTAGCAAAGAAAATCTGTCAATGTACAAAAGAATCATACTCTACACCTAAGTGAAGATTATTTTTGGAATGCAGGGGTGGTTTAATATTTAAAAAGTCACTAAAATTTATTATTATTATATTAGGATTATATTATTAATAAATGCTGAAAAGCTTTTGATAAAGTCAGCATTTATGCATAACAATATAAATACTAAATAATAAAAATAAGTCTATGCTAGGCCGGGCATGGCTCAGCGGTTGAGCATCAACCTAGGATCCAGGAGGTTGAAGTTCGATTCCCAGTCAGGGCACATGCCCGGGTTTCCGGCTCAATCCCCAGTAGGGGGCGTGCAGGAGGCAGCCAGTTAATGACTCTCTCGTCATGGATGATTCTGTCCCTCTCTCCCTCTCCCTTTCTCTCTCTAAAATCAATAAAAACATATTTTTAAAAAAGTTTAAAAATGAAAAAAATAAAAATAAGTCTAAGTAAATAAGAATTCAAGTAAACAACTAAAATATGATAAAGACTATATATCCAAACAAATAGCAAATATTATCCTAAATGGTAAAACACTATAGCATTTCAGTTAAAATCAGAAACTAAGAGGGATGCCCCAATACCATTTATTATTTTGTACTTAAATTTTTATCAAAATTATGCATGCACATGGTTTAAAAGGTCAGTTAACCCTATAATATACCTTATGAAAAACCCTTACTGCCCTTTCTCAAGGACAACCTCTTATAAAGGAAAATATATAGAAATCAATACCTTTTCTCTATTTTAGCAATAGTCATCTAAAAAAACAAACAGAAATACTACATTTCAAGTAGAGCCAAACACATAAAGTACTGAGAAGTTAACAAGAAAGTTTACAGAAACAAAATAAGTGTTTTTATTATAGCATTGTTCATGCTGGCAAAAACCTGGAAACAATGTGAATGTCATCAACAGAAATGATTGAATAAACTATGCCACATCCCCACTATCATTATGCACCTAACAAAAAGTTATACCAGTGGTTTTGAATATATTTCTATGAAGTAGGGTTGAATAATAAAAATGTGGAAAAATGTTTAGGACTATTTTAATAAAGCAGTTATTCAAGAAATATGTGCATTGAAAAACAATAACAAGAGACTTGTGTAATGCTATTTTTGCATGTACATAAAATTATATATATATGGAAAATAAAATAGATAAAAACAATTTTAACATGTCCAGGATAAAAAAGGCTTGGCCAGATTCATTGCTTTCTGTGAGTAATTTTCCATCATAAGGAAACAGTGTTAAAGAAAAAAGTAACAGGTTCCTTGTTAATTCATTTTTTTTTTTTTAATATACCTTTATTGATTTCACAGAGAGGAAAGGAGAGGGAGAGAGGGAGATAGAAACATCAACGATGGGAGAGTCATTGACCGGCTGCAGCCCGCAACCCAGGCATTAGGATTAGGTGCCCTGACCGGGAATCGAACCCCGATCGCCTGGATCCTAGGTCGATGCTCAACCGCTGAGCCACACCAGGCCAGGCCATTTTAGTTTTAATATGCAACAATGCTAAATATATAAGGACATTCTTCTATTTAAAAATTTTGAGAAATTCACTCAGGTGGCAGCTTCTAATCCCTAGGATGAGACAATGAACCATGAAGAGAAGTTGTAGCAAAATTAAGTGACCCTGGAGGTGTATTAGAAATTGTATTTTTCTTCTTTAGAAGTTACTGCAAGAACTTCATTCTGCCTAACTTGGTTTTAACCTGACCTCTCTGTAAAGTGCAAAGAATGAAATAATACAACAAATGGAATAATACAAAATGAAATAACAATACAAAACGAAACCATACAACAAATCCAAAGCAGCATTAAGATATACAAATTTTCAGCAAGTTAAGATTTTGTTCTAAGTACCTCCCCCCATTGTTGCCAGCCTTTCCCCCTCTGGTTACTAACCCCTTTTTGTTGTCCCCTTTATTTTTCTCTTTTTCCCGTTTAGAAACCACACAATCAAAACAAGGGCATTTTAAAGCAATTGCATATATAGGGAAGACTAGAAAGTGACCACATATGTCCAGAGAAAGGTATGAGAAGACATTAAGTTTACACCTAGGCTGATTCTTGGCACAGAGACAGACTGCAACAATAAAAAAGCAAAAATAATAGCAGAATACAGCAAATTTAGGTAAATATGATTTCCAGAGTTACCACTTTATTAGATTCAAATGTCTGGTTATCATCATCAAAACCAAAAATCACAAGATATATAAAGGTACAGGAAAATATGGCCCACTCAAAAGAAAAAAAAATCAACAAAAATTTATCCTGAAAGAGACCTGATGGCAGACATGCTAGAAAAATACTTTATTATTATTTTTTAATGTATATTTTAATCCTTACCTGAGGATACTTTTTCCATTGCTTTTCAGAGAGCGTGGAAAGGAGACACAGAGAGAGAGAGAAACATTGATTGGTTGCCTCCCATATTCACCCCAACCAGGGCCAGGGATTGAGCCTGCAAATGAGGTATGTACCCTTGGCTGGAATCAAACCAGGACCCTTCAGTCCTCAGTCTGATGCTCTAACCACTGAGCAAAACCAGCTAGGGCTAGAAAAATATTTTAAAACAACTATCTTAAAGATGTTCAAAGAGCCCTGGACAGTGTGTCCCAGTGGTTAGAGCGTCCGTCCACAGACCAAAGAGTCCTGGGTGTGATTCCCAGTCTAGGGCACGTCTGGATTACAGGTTTAATCCCCAGCCCTGAGGTTGGGGCATGTGTGGGAGGCAGCCAATTAATATGTCTCTCACCTCGATGTTTCTCTCTCTCTCTCTCACCCCCCTCCCTACCTCTCTCTCTAAAAAAAATCAATGGAAAAAATATCCTTGGGTGAGAATTAACAACAACAAAAAAGATGTTCAAAGAACTAAAGGAAGATGTGTAAAAAGTCAAGAAAACTATGGTTGAATAAAATGGAAGTATCAACAAAGAGATAGAAAACCTAAAAAGAAACCAAAAGGAAATTCTGGAGCTGAAAAGTACAACTGAAATGAAGAAAAAAAATTTCCTAGTGTGATTCAAAGCAGATTTTAGCAGGCAGTGATCTTGAAGATAGAATAGTGGAAATTATTGAGACTGAGGAAGAGAAAGTAAAAAAAAATTGAAGAAAAGTAAACAGAGCATAAAGAACCTGTGGGACAGCATAAAGCAAACTAACATACATATTATAGGAGTCTCAGACGAAGAGAGGGAGAAAGGGATTGAAATATTTGAAAAAATAGTGGATTTGGTGAAAGACATGAACACAAACAACTAAGAAACTCAACAAATTCTAAGTAGGATGAATTCAAAGAGATCCACACAGAGACACATTACAATCAAAGCCAAAGTCACAGACTAAGAGAGAGTTTTGAAGGCAGAGAGAAGCAACTTGTCACATACAAGGGATCCTCAATAAGATAATCAGTAAATTTCTCATTAGAAACTTTGTAGGTCAGAAGGCAGTGGGCTAATATATTCAAAATGCTAAAAGAAAAAAACCAAACCTGTAGACCAATAATCCTATATCCAGCAAATTGTCTTTCAAAAGTGAAGGAAACTACCTATATCTATTAGAAGGCAACTATCAAACAAACAAGAAAACAGAAAATAGCAAGTGTTAGTGAAGATGCAGAAAAATTGGAAATTTTGTGTACTATTGGTGGGAATGTAAAATGGTAAGGCTTCTGTGGAAAACTATATGGTGGTTCCTTAAAACATTAAAAATAGAATTACCATATGATCCAGCAATTCTACTTCTGGGTATATACTCAAAAGAATTTAAAATAGAATCTCGAAGAGATATTTATACACCATGTTCACAGTAACATTATTCACAATAGCTAAAATATGGAAGCAACCCAAGCATCCCTTGACAGCTAACTAGATAAGCAAAATGTGTTATATATGTATAATGGAATATTATTGCGCCTTAAAAGAAAGGAAACTCTGACATATGCTACAACATGGATGAATCTTGAGGACATTTGTGCTAAGTGAAATGTGCCAGTTACAAAAAGATAAACACTATAAGATTCCCACTTTTACGAGGTACTTAGAGGAGTCAAATCACAGAGACAGAAAAGTAGAATGGTAGTTTCCAGGGGATGAGGGAGAGGGGAATGAGGAATTTTTCTTTAATGGGTATAGAGTTTCAGTTTTGCAAAATGAAAATAGTTCTAGGGATGGATGATGGTAATAGTTGCACATCATTATGAATGTATTTAACACCACTAAACTACATACACTTAAAAATGGTTAGGGCAGTAAATTTTATGTTATGTATATTTTACCACAATAAAAATTTTGAAAAAAGATAATTAGCTGTTTAAGCAAAGCAATAACAATAAACTGTAGGATTAAATCATACATAGAAATGAAATATATGACAAAATAACTCAAAGACCAAGAAGGGAGTAATAGAAAACATTGTTGCAAGGTTCTTATGCTATAATGGTTTTTTATATTTGACACCACATGCACAAGAAACCAAAGGAAAAAAATACATAAATTGAACTTCAGTAAAATTTTAAAATCTTATGCTTCAAAAGATCCTATCCAGAAAGTGAAAAGACAACTCACAGAATGGGAAAAAATAATTGTAAACCATATATCTGATAAGAGTCTAGCAACCTGGCCCATTTGGCTCAGTGGTTAGAGCGTCAGACCACAGATTAAAGGGTCCTGGTTGGGGACTGTGCGGGAGGCAACCAATCGATGTGTCTCTCTCACATCGATGTTCTCTCTCTCCCTCTCTCTCCTCCCTCTTCCACTCTCTGAAAAAGCAATGGGGGAAAAAAAATCATGTGAGTATTGAAAAAAAAAGAACTATTTAAGTCAACATTTAAAATACAAATAACCTAATTTTAAAATGGGGTAGGATTTGAAGAGATATTTATCCAAAGAAGATAGAAAAATGGCCAATAAGCACATGAAAATATGTTCAACATCAGTCATTAGGGAAACACAAATCAAAACTGCAGTGAGATACCAATTCACGCCAATTAGGAAGGCTAAAGTAGAGACAGCAAATTTTGGTGAGGATGTAGAGAACTCAAACTCTCATACATTGCTGGTGGGAGTGTAAAATAGTGGAGTCACTTTGGAAGACACTTTCTTGAAATGCTAAATATAGAATTACCATATGGCCTAGCACTTCCACTCCTAGGTATATATAATACTGAAGAGAAATGAAAACATATGTCCACACAAAGATCCATACATGAACACCATAACAGCATTATTCATAATAGCCAAAAAAGTGGAAACAACCCAAATGTCCATCAACTGATGAATGGATACACAAAATGTGGTATCCATTTTGTGTATAATATTAAAAAATTATATAATTGAATATTATTTAGCCATAAACAGAAATCACATACTGATACATACTACAACAGATAAAACTTAAAAACATTCTGATAAATGAAAACAGTCAGACACAAATGGCTACATATTGTGTGATTCTACTTATATTAAATGTCTAGTATAGGCAAATTTATAGAGACAGGAAGTAGATTTGTGGATGCCTAGGGTTGGAGTGGGGAAGCTTTAGTGAATATGGGGAGTAACTGTTAATGGGTATTAGGTTTCTTTTTGGGCTGATAAAAAATTCTGATATTGGTGATTGTTGTACAGTTCTTACTAAAAACCACTAAATTGTATATAAAAATGGGTAAATTGGTATGTGAATTACATCTCAATAAAATTAAAAAAAATAAGTGGGATGGTTGCATGTATCCGTACATGTGACAAAATTACATAAAATACTAGACACACACATATTACAAATGAGTACATGTAAAAACTGGTGAAATCTGAATGTCTATTGACTCTACCAATGTGCATTTCCTTGTTTTTATAATATACTATAGTAAAATAAGATGTAATCATTGGGAGAAGCTAGATAAAGTGTACATGTGACTTCTCTGTACTATTTTTGAAATTTTCTGAGTCTATAATTAGTCCAAAAAAAAAAAAAAAATGGGGCAAAGGTATACAATGCTAAAACAAATTAAAGTTTAAGTGGTTATATTAATATAAGCAGATTTCAGAGCAAAAATTATTGCCAGGGATAAAGGAAGACATAATAATGATATAGGGGTCAATTAAGCAAGGAGACAATAATTCTAAATGTTCATATAAATAGCAAAGTTTCATGATAAGCTTTTCACTAATCAAAAATTGATAGTTGTGTCCTAGCCAGTTTGCTCAGTGGTTAGAGACCACAGACTGAAGGGTCCTGGCTTTGATTCTGGCCAAGGGCACGTAACTTGGTTGCAGGCTACATCCCCTCCCAATCGATATGTCTCTCAAGTAGATGTTTTTTTCTCTCTCTCTGTCGTCCCTCCCTCTCCTTCCACTCTCTCTGGGTGAGGATTAAAAATAATAAAAAAATACATAGGAAAAAAATATATACATTCAACACAAAATGTACAGTTAAGTGGGATTACTGAAGTATGCTCAAATTGTTTTCCAACCATCACCACCATCCATCTCCAGAACTTCGTCTTCCCCAACTGAAATTCTGCACCATTCAACAGTAATTCTCCCTTCCCTTCTTCCTCAGAAACCACCATGCTATTTTCTATGAATTTGACTAAGTGGAATCATGTATGTCTTTTTGAGATTGGCTTATTTCACTTACCTTAATGCCCTCAAGCTTCATCCATGTTGTAGCATGTGCCAGAATTTCCTTCCTTTTGATGAGTATCTCATTATAGATATAAAACATTTTATTTATTCATGCCTCTGTGAGGAACACTTAGGTTGCTACCTTTTAGTTATTGTGAATAATGCTAATTGGGTGTACAGATGTCTCTGAGGCTTTCAAATACCTGGAAGTGGAATTGCTAGATCACGTGGTAATTGTTTTTTGAGAACTACCATACTGTTTTCTGTAGCAGCTGCACCACTTTATATCCCCATCAACAGTGCAGAGGTTCCAATTTCTTCACATCCTTATCAACATTCATTTTTGATAGTAGCCATTCTAATGCATGTGAGCGGTACTTTACTGTAATTTGGATTTTCATTTTCCTGACTAGTGATGTTGAACATCTTTTCATGTGCTTATTGGCCACTTGTAAAACTTCTTTGGAGAATTGTCTATTTAAGACCATGGCCATTTAAAAGTTATATATTAATCCCTTATTAGATGTCATTTGCAAATATTTCCTTCCAATCTGTGGGTTGCGTTTTTCACTGTTGTGTCCTTTGAAACAGGAATTCTGATGAAACCCATTTTACCTATTTTTTCTTGTTGCCTGTTTTTTTTTTTTGGGGGGGGGGGGTTGTCACAGAAATGAAATCATTGCTAAATCCAATGACATTAAGCTTTTCCTGTTGTTGAGTTTTATGGTTTCAGGTCTTACATCTAGGTCTTTGATCACTTGTAGTTAGTTTTTGTGTATGGTATAAGAGAAGGGCTTAACCTTATTCTTTCGTACTTGGATATTATTTCCCCAACACCACTGGTTGCAAAGACCAGGTTTCCTTTTTGTATGCCCCAAAGGATGACTGTTGTTCACTAGCTGTTAGCAGGAAATATACATGGAAAAATTTTGGTGGGGTAGATAATGGAACTAATTTTTGAGAACTCAAAATTGAAGATAAATCAGATTTGAGGGAAACCAAGAATGTGAAGAAAACTAACTTGAAGAAGCAGAAGACAAACGTAACCATGAATGGAGAGTGTCCCTTGGAATTAGCAACTAGGTGACCTTGATGAGAACTATTTGGTGGACAGGTAGGGGTAAAAGCCAGGCTACAGTGAACTGGATAGGTAATGAAAAGAACTACACCTATCACCATGGATAAACCTAGGAAATGAAGTTGAAGTGAAAAGCAATTTGCAGGAAGATATATAATGTACAATATACAATTTTATTTAAAGTTTCCAAACTTGCAGAACGCTAACTTTGGGTACATAAATAGGTACTAAGAGCATCAACTCACATACAGAAATGATAAAACAACCAATTCATGATAGTGGTTACATTTGAGGGAGGGAAATAGGACTAAAGAAGGGTATACTGGGGTCCTCAACTGTATCTGTAATGTTTACTTTCTTAAAAACTGGGTGTACAATAATCTGCATGCTTTAAGTATTTTGCAATTTTAAAAAAGTCCATCTTTAAGTGAATGATGGTAGAAGCATGGTCAGAGTATAGCTAACTAAACTGGTCCATTAGATTTTTTTTCCTTTAAAAAATAAGGATCATTTAGTAAATAATCTGTGCCAGTTTCAGATTCTTAGCAAATGATTTTAACAATCCTCTGTTTTGTAGTAGATCTATTGTTATAGATGAAGCAGAGGTTAAGAAATCATTGTTAAATGGTGTACTGAATATTTGGACACAGGCATTTAATCAGTTTGAGAATCAGGAAGGAGTAATTCTTCAAAAGGTTTGTTTAAACTATACACTCCCTGATCATTCTGTGACAGAGGAAGTTAGTTGTACATTTCAAGGATGGGAAAAATGAGAGGGAAAAGAATTAATGGTAGAAAGGAAGGAGTAGCAATAGCAAGGTCCTTGAGGTGAGAAGAAATAGAACTATGGCACTGGTGCCTGTAATAGTGTTGAAAAATACACTTATCTAAAAAAGTAAATTGGGAGTTTAACTGTACAGAAGGGCGAGGAAATTACCAGTTAATATCCCTAAATTTCTTCCTGAAGTGAGAATTACTCAGATTTGGCAGCTAAGGGGCCTATCGTTAGCCTTATGAGACTAATATGTTCTACCCCAGTGAAACAGGACATCATTCTCAGCCAGAAGTCAGTCTGTGCCTCTCCAGGATAGCCTACCACAAAGAAAAGGCCCTGATCTTTAATGGCTGTTTTTGGGGAAGACATTTGACCTCTTCAATCCTCAGCTTCCACTCACATCACTAAAATAAAACCTACTCTTATAGGAATCAAGAAGACTGGATTCAATAAATCAAAGGTCTATAAACTTTAGTTTCATGATGTTGACTTAACTTCCTTTCTAACATTCCTCTGGGTATAATATCACTCTCTCATTTTAGAATTCTTGCTTCTAAGTTACTTGTAGCCTATTTTAGTCCTCTGCTTTCCCCCAGACCGTATTTTTAACAACCTAAACTCAGAAACTTGACTCTTCTTAGGACTTCTATATCACTATCTGTATTTAACAACAACTGGCTAATCACATGTATCAGTTTGTCTGCTACAGCTCTGGTTTTCACTCATTGTCTTAGCACAATTATTACTACCCTAATCATACTTTACTTTGTAGATTAAAATGTCTGAGAGTGTTTGCATTGTATATAATAGTCAAAATCCTCCTTCATGTGGTACCTTCTGATGTTACAGAAAGTGCTGTTTTCTCATCTACATCCATTATGTGATCTCTCCAATCCCCTACCCAAGCTCTTACATGTCAAAATTTAAGCAATGTGAACTGCCTCTCACAAAGTAAAGATGAGGTCCAATGTATTCAGAAAGATTATAGGTCAGAGAAGGGGCTGATTATTAAATAAAGAAGAACCAGCATTTGCTAATGGTTAACATCTAGGAAAGAAATTGGAAACGAGAAACTTAACAATTTTAAGTTGTATTCTCTGAAGACAAGAAGGTCCTAACAGCCTAGTACAATGTGTTCCTTCTTACAAGAAGTGAAAAGGCTGAGATTTTAAGGGGTAACCTGCGGCACTAAATCTTTTCAATTGAAGCTGAGGTCTTAAGAGTAATAAATGTGCTCTCATTTGTAGAATCTTCATGCTTTCTGAGGGGGAAGAGATCAAGCACCCACTGAGTTCATCCCATGAGAAGCCGTAACTTTATTAATGATAGAAACAGTACAAATTTCAAACCAAGCTGCAGTAACTCTTCGAAACACCAAAAAAAAAAAAAAAAAAAAAAAAAAAAAAAAAAAGGTCCTCCTTTTTAGATGGTTACATTGTTAATTCCTGTAAGAGAAAAAAGAGATCATCAGAGGTACAGGCAAACTGAGAGAATTCAGGTCACTAAAACTTAAGGCAAATCAAGATAGGCTCTGGAATGAGGTTTTCTAATTGGCTGATAATAAGCATAGAAAATAAAGTCACCTATAACTGGTTAGATCACAGGGAGAGTCAGGAATAGATCTGGACACTTACCATAATAGCATTTACAATATCATTACTGTTGTTCTTCAGTGCTCGCACTGCCTTTGCCCTTGACACATTTGCTTGTGACATGACCAATTCTATGTCCTTAACTTCCACACCTGTTTCATCAACCTAAGAGAAAGGGAAAAATACATGCAAGAACAACCTTAGTATGGTTTATTGAAGTCAGGAGTCTCTTGAATCTAATTCTTAATTTAACTCAAAAACTATTTCACTCAATGGGATTCAAGAAGCTAAAACAATATAGAATCCACCCATCAATACACACATAATACTATCTGGATATAAAAGTATTAAAAGATTTCCTTGTATACCTCTTCCTCTTCACTTTCCTCTTGTACTGTTGGAGTCTGTGTGTTTTCTTGAATGTTTGAGACAGCTTCACCTTGAACTTTGAATTTCTCAGCAGCTGCTAGCTGTGCTTGCTGAGATAAATCCTCGATCTGTAGAGCAGAAAACAGGGATTCATGTGAGTAGATCTGTCTGTAGTAAGTGAAATAAATCATTTACACATTTTCCAAACTTTCACCTTAAGTTCACTTTAGGTTAACTTACTATATAGCTTTAAATTGTTTGCCCTTACTCAGATTATATATCACCATAGAAGCAGCTTAGATTTAAAGCAGTGATTTTCAACTGGAGGGTGACTTTGTTTCCCAGGGGACATCTGTCAAATATATGGAGTTTTATTGTTTGTTTGTTTTGTTATCACAACTGGATGTGATGCTGCTTAACATCTATAATGCACATGGCACCCCTTCCACAACAAAGACTTACTGACCCAAAAACGTCAATGGTGCTGAGTTTGAGAAACCCTGGTTTAGAGCAACTCCCATGAAAACTTTCCTTACCTTGGCTTCCCCAAAAACTATGTAGGTATCTGAAGCTGGGCTCTTGTAGACATCTGGTTTTGTGATGACAAAGAGGATATTCTTAGATTTCCGGATAGTGACCCTAGTAACCCCTGTGACCTGTCGAAGACCCAGTTTGGACATGGCCTAAGGAACAGAAAAGAACATTGGGTTTTCAACTTTTTGAGAAGCAGCTTCAGGAAGTAAGAACCATAACACACCACATCCAAAACAAAGCCTTTTTCTGGGGCTAAGAAAAGTTTATATAAGAATACGGAATTGATTTCTAGGACTTCTGGGTTTTGTGCCATAACTTCTGTTAACTAAACATGATTCTACCACCACCACCAAGAGTTCCAGTACAGTTTCTCCCCTTGCTTCATCAGAAACTTTAACCCTTGTTTATAACTTAAAATACTACCTTCCGTGCCTTCTTTTCACTCCGGCTCTGTTTTGCTTTACTGACTGGTTCTTCATCGATTTCAGCTGCTGCCGCCAGCTAAAACAAAACAGTAAGCTGAAACATAAGACTTGGATTCTACAATCCTCCTGTGGTTTTCCCTTTATAAAGGTTTACAAGCTCCAAATATGTAAGTCATCTTCTTTGGTCAACCCTGGTTCTGCAATGCTTCCTTGATCTAAGTATTTATACCAATAAGTAACAGAATACTCGCCTGGGCTTGTTGTGTGGTTGCCTGTGTGGAATCTTGTTCCTCAAGCTCTGGTACTGATTCATCACTGTCAGATTCTGTTCCAGAGCCTAGAAGGAAAAGTAGTTTTTACTATTTTATAGTAATTATTAAAAGGAGGCACATCTCCATGGCCTGCCTGGACTAGAGGTCACTGGCTTATGCTAAACCTTAGAAAGTTAAATGTTAATCAACTGACTTGTGTAAAGTCAGCTTGACAGCCCCCAATTCGTCACAAACTAGTGTATATACATCCATTAAAGACCCAGCCCCAGCCCCAGAAATGAGAGGTAATTACTAGATCCAGCTGAAAAGTTTACATACTATAACTGCTTCCTTTCCCTCAAGGTCTTCACTTCTTGGCAAAGGCAAACACCAACGAACTATGTAACTACAAATACTACCCAATGGCCCAACCACCCCAGAAAGGTTCTGGCAAACAAGGTGTCTGCAGATACACTGAAGTGAAAAACAAGATCACATTGTGGCAGCAGACTAGGGAGGGCACTTTTCCCTCATCCTTTAAACTGGGTTGGGGGAGGACAGAAGCAGTTATACACACACATTTAGCCTTATTTTCAAACCACTGACCCTAGCAATTTGATCTAATCAATAGAGCTTAAAGATTCTCAATGATGCCAACCTACAGTTCCAATAGTCACCTTTACTAAACTGTTCTGTGACCTCTCCCATTTCTTTCAAACATAATTCATAGATTTTAAGCTTTCTTCAATTGAAAGGCCAAGCATCAATAGACTACTGAGGGGGAAAAGCATACACCTGCACCATTCTCAGGCTAGGAAAAATAGGTCCTTTAAATAAGGGAAGTCCCTGGGCATTGGTCATTACTAATTCCAAGAAGTGAACAGAAATTAAAATAGTTCCAATATTCAATAGTTTCCCAGTATTTTAGCAAATACCAGGCCCAGGGACAAGGTTAGTGATATGGTAGAAATTTGAGCAAATTAAGGTCTAGTAGGTCTTGGTTTTCAACGTCACATCAGTTAGGTAAAATGATGACAAACTCAGTTAGTCTAGACCCCATTATATAAGATGATACAAAATAGACTATCTGAAGTGATGAAAACCAAGATTCTGTTTCACATTTCTAGAGCTTTTGCATTTAAAATTATCATTCTATGTTCTAAGTCCAAATATAAGCAGATAGTCTGGAGAAAGTGGCGCACATCCTAGGGTTAGTATTGGTGGGTAGCCCCAGGAGGAGTGTGGGCGACACACCATGCACACGGCAAACCAAGGCAAATACCCTTGTTGTTCTTCAGAACAGGCTGCTTGGCAGAGGGGGTTGGGGCAGGGATCCCAGCAGGTTTGGGGGTGGGCATGTTGACGAGGACCGACTGGAAAGGCACTCCCCCCGAGATTGGTTCCGGGGGAATCAGAGGCGGCAGCTCATCCTCATCAGCAGGGGCTGAGGGCTTACAGGATGACTCCAGCACCAGCCCAGGTGAGGACGGCAGAGGTTGCTGTTTAGGAAGCAGAGGGGGAACTGGGGAGGAAGCAACAGGCAGAGAGACTGATGGGGTGGGTGCTGGAGAGACAGATGCTGATCCAGCTTTAGGAAGGCCCTTCTCAGAGGCAGCTGTTGCTAGAGGTGTAGATGTCTCAGACTTTGGATGAGGAGGAGCCAAGGGACCCTTTGGAGAATGAAAAAAATCTTTGCCCTTTAAGGGAGAAATAGGGAGGGCATTTGGGGTCTTTGGAGAAGTGCCTTTCTGAGTGGAGCTGGTCAGTAGAAGGGTTGGAGGAGCCACTGTAGAAAGGGGTCCTTTAGTACCATTCTTAGCTGAGGGATCTGGGCACACAGGAGGTAAACTCTTCTTGGCTGGTGGACCTTCCTGAATGGGAGCTGTGATGACTGGTGTGCTTTCAGAAGCTGGGGCAACAAGTGCTGCTTTGAGAGCTGTAGAACCTTCCTTTATTGGGAGTCCCTTAGGTGCCTGATGGGCAATGGATCCCAAGGGACATGTGACCGGAACTGGGGAAGTAGGGGAATCTTTGGGGGATGGGATTGCTGGGCCTCCTTTGGGGGAGGAAGAAACCACAGCTGAGGGAGTAGGGGCCCCTTTTGGGGATATAGGAGTCACAGCTGAAGGAGTAGGAGTCCCTTTGGATGAAGGGGTAGCTGAGGGCTCTTTGGAGGATGGAGTTTTAGCTGGGGCTCTTTTGGGGGTTGGGGTAGCTGAATGTTCTTTGGGGGATGAAGGAGTCACAGCTGAGGGAGTAGGGGCCTCTTTGGGGGACAGAGTTTTAGCTGGGGCTCTTATAGGGGCTGGAGTTGTTGGGACCCCTTTGAGGGCTGGGGCAGCTGAGGGCTCTTTGGGGGCTGGAGTCACAGCTGAAGGAGGAGCCCCTTTGGGGGCTGGGGTGGCTGAGGGCTCTTTGGGGGCTGGAGTTTTAGCTGGGGTCCCTTTGGGGGCTGGAGTTGCTGGGACCCCTTTGGGCGGTGGGGCAGCTGAGGGCTCTTTGGGGGCTGGAGTCACAGCTGAAGGAGGAGCCCCTTTGGGGGCTGGGGTAGCTGGGGCCCCTTTGGGGGCTGGGGTGGCTGAGGGCTCTTTGGGGGCTGGAGTTTTAGCTGGGGCCCCTTTGGGGGCTGGGGCAGCTGAGGGCTCTTTGGGGGCTGGAGTTGCTGGGACCCCTTTTGGGGATAAAGGAGTCACAGCTGAAGGAGCAGCCCCTTTGGGGGCTGGGGTAGCTGGGGCCCCTTTGAGGGCTGGGGTAGCTGAGAGCTCTTTGGAGGATGGAGTTTTAGCTGGGGGCTCTTTGGGGGCTGGGGTAGCTGAGGGCCCTTTGGGGGCTAGAGTTGCTGGGACCCCTTTGGGGGTTAAAGGAGTCACAGATGAAGGAGCAGCCCCTTTGGGGGCTGGGGTAGCTGACAGCTCTTTGGAGGCTGGAGTTTTAGCTGGGGCCCCTTTGGGGGCTGGGGCAGCTGAGAGCTCTTTGGGGGTTGGAGTTTTAGCTGGGGCCCCTTTGGGGGTTGGAGTTGCTGGGACCCCTTTGGGGGCTGGGGTAGCTGAGGACTCTTTGGGGGGGGCTGGAGTTTTAGCTGGGGCCCCTTTGGGGGCTGGGGCAGCTGAGAGATCTTTGAGGGCTGGGGTTGCTGGGACCTCTTTGGGGGCTGAGGTAGCTGAAGGCTCTTTGGAGGCTGGAGTTTTAGCTGGGGCCCCTCTGGGGGCTGGGGCAGCTGAGGGCTCTTTGGAGGCTGGAGTCGCTGGGACCCCTTTCGGGGTTAAAGGTGTCACAGATGAAGGAGCAGCCCCTTTTGGGGCTGGGGTAGCTTTGGGGGGTGGGGTAGCTGAGAGCTCTTTGGGGGCTGGAGTTTTAGCTGGGGCCCCTTTGGGGGCTGGGGCAGCTGAGGGCTCTTTGGGGGCTGGAGTTGCTGGGACCTCTTTGGGGGTTAAAGGAGTCACAGATGAAGGAGCAGCCCCTTTTGGGTCTGGGGTAGCTTTGGGGGGTGGGGTAGCTGAGAGCTCTTTGGGGGCTGGGGCAGTTGAGGGCTCATTGGGGGCTGGAGTTGCTGGGGCCCCTTTGGGGGCTGGGGCAGCTGAGACCCCTTTGGGGGCTGGAGTTTTAGCTGGGGCCTCTTTGGGGGATGGAGCTGCTGGGACCCCTTTGGGGGCTGGGGCAGCTGAGGGCTCTTTGGGGGCTGGAGTTTTAGCAGGGGCCCCTTTGGGGGCTGGGGCAGCTGAGGGCTCTTTGGAGGCTGGAGTTGCTCGGGCCCCTTTGGGGGTTGGGGTAGCTGACGGCTCTTTGGTGGCTGGAGCAGCTGAGGGATCTTTGGGGGCTGGAGTTGCTGGGGCCCCTTTGGGGGCTGGGGTAGCTGAGGGCTCTTTGGGGCCTGGAGTTTTAGCTGGGGCCTCTTTGGGGGCTGGGGTAGCTGAGGGCTCTTTGGGGGCTGGAGTTGCTGGGGTCCCTTTGGCGGCTGGGGTAGCTGAGGGCTCTTTAGGGCCTGGAGTTTTAGCTGGGGCCCCTTTGGGGGCTGGGGTAGCTGAGGGCTCTTTGGGGGCTGGGGTAGCTGAGGGCTCTTTGGGGGCTGGGGTTTTAGCTGGGGCCCCTTTGGGGGCTGGGGTAGCTGAGGGCTCTTTGGGGGCTGGAGTTTTAGCTGGGGCCCCTTTGGGGGCTGGGGCAGCTGAGGGCTCTTTGGGGGCTGGAGTTGCTGGGGTCCCTTTGGGGGCTGGGGTAGCTGAGGGCTCTTTGGGGGCTGGGGTTTTAGCTGGGGCCCCTTTGGGGGCTGGGGTAGCTGAGGGCTCTTTGGGGGCTGGAGTTTTAGCTGGGGCCCCTTTGGGGGCTGGGGTAGCTGAGGGCTCTTTGGGAGCTGGAGTTGCTGGGGCCCCTTTAGGGGCTGGTGCAGCTGAGGGCTCTTTGGGGGCTGGGGTAGCTGAGGGCTCTTTGGGGGCTGGAGTTTTAGCTGGGGCCCCTTTGGGGGCTGGGGTAGCTGAGGGCTCTTTGGGGGCTGGAGTTTTAGCTGGGGCCCCTTTGGGGGCTGGGGTAGCTGAGGGCTCTTTGGGAGCTGGAGTTGCTGGGGCCCCTTTAGGGGCTGGTGCAGCTGAGGGCTCTTTGGGGGTTGGAGTTGCTGGGGCCCCTTTGGGGGCTGGGGTAGCTGAGGGCTCTTTGGGGACTGGAGTTGCTGGGGTCCCTTTGGGGGCTGGTGCAGCTGAGGGCTCTTTGGGGGATGGAGTTGCTGGGGCCACTTTGGAGGCTGGGGTAGCTAGGGCTCTTTTGGGAGATGGTATTTCTGAGGCTCCTTTGGAGGCTGAAGGCTCTTTGGAGGAAGGAGAAACCACAGCTGAAGGAGTAGGGGCCCCTTTGGGGGATGAAACTGCTGGGGCCCCTTTGGGGGTAGGGGTTGCTGGAGACTCTTTGGGGGATAGTGTAGCTGGGGCCCCTTTGGGAGACAGAGTTGCTGAGGTCCCTTTGGCTAGTGGGGCAGCTGAGGACTCTTTGAGGGATGAAGTTGCTAAGGCTCCTGTCGGGGAAGGGAGGGACATAGCTGGGGGAGTGGGGGCCCCTTTGGGTGAGGGAGCCATAGATGGAGGCTTGGGGGTCTCTTTAGGGGATGAGGTTGCAGGGTCCCTTTTTGGGGAGGGAGGAGCCATAGCTGAGGGAGTGGAGGCCCTCTTGGGAGGTGGGGTAGCTGGTGCTCCTTTGGGGGAGGAAGGAGTCACAGCTGGAGGAGGAGGAGTCTCTCTAGGGGATGGGACTGCTGGCACCACTTTGGGGGAGGGAGGGGCAGCAGTTGGGGAAGTGGGGGCCCCTTTGGGGTATAGAGGAGTTGGGGACTGCTTCTTGGCTAGTGATCCTTTAGGGGCTTGGAAAGAAATACTGGCCTCTGGAAGAAAGGAAGCTTCAATTAGAGAAACAGGAGATGAGAGATTTCTCGCAGGAATATCAGAGATAGCAGGTACACTTTTAGAAACAGGAGGAGCAAGAGTTAAGGTAGTAGAAGTAGCTGAAACCTTCTTGGCTGGAGGTGTTCCAGTCTGAGAAGACACACTAGTCCCTAAAGAAGATGAGGAGTCAGCTAGGTAAGTTCCTTTGGAAGATGCAGCAACAGAAGCACCCGAGTCCTCAGTTGGGCATCTGTCAGGAGAGGAAGCCACAGGTGCCAATGCTGAGGTATAAGAAATACTATGAACTCTCTTTGCAACTTGAGCAGTACCAGCAGGGGGAAGAGAGGGAAAGGGTTCTGATTTGGAAATTTCAGAAGCCAGTGCCACATTAGCTGGAGAAGCAGAAACATTCTGTGGGGATAAAGTCATAGGTGAAGTCACAGGGCAACTTTCAGAGGTGGGAGGAACTAAAGGTAAAGCTGTAAGAGTAGAAGTACCCTTCTTGGCTGGGTAGCTTTTAGGAGCTAAAGAGACAGTTCCTTCTAAAGGGCTGGCTGTAGTTGTAGGAGTGGAGGTTCCTATGGCAGTTTTAAGAGTCACCCCAGAAGTGGCAGCACTTTCCAAAGGAAATGTAGCTATAGTTGGGGTAGTAAGAGAACCTTTGAGAAGCAGACTAGCAGGATCTGGGCTTGCATAAGGATCTGTCTTGATTATAGAGGCTGGGGAAACAACACCCAGAGGAGAGGTAGTAGCAACAGCTGGCTCACTTACAGGCAGAGGCTCTATTCGACTTTTGTTTGCTAAGGTGGCTTCAGGACAAAGAGATGCCTCCAGAAAAGATGATGTACTTTGGGGAGAGGGAAGATTTTGAGGGGCTGCCATGGTCAATGGTAGTACAATAGGGTCTTTCTTGGGAGGGAGTCCTGCCTGGGCTGGTGAAAGAGGGACTCCTACAGGAGAAGCAGGTACAGTTTGGAGACCTTTCTGTGTTGGGAACTTGACCAATACTGAAGGAGGGAGACTTTTGGGGTCCTCAGGGGCTGGAAGAGGAGGAGAGCCTGGTATCCCTAGAGTGGTTGTTACCTGAGGAGTAGGAAGCTCCTTGGGAGTCACAGGTGCCATAGCCAAGGCAGTATGGGAAGCTGAGCTCTTATTACTTATGAGACCTGATGAAATCGGAGGAGACATGCAAGTAGCACTTACTACCTCAAAGGTGGTAGGTGCTGCAAAAATTGTAGAGGGGTTAGTCACCACAAGTGAGGTGGTTCCAACAGAATAAACAGGAGCTTCTTTCAAGCTTGGACTTCCTGGAGAAGCAGGAGGAATCTGTGCCACCAAAGGCTGCTGATTAGTGGCATTAGGAGAGTCTTTCAGAATGAGAGAGGCTGTAGGAGACAAGGGAGAAGAGACAGCTGCATTTGAGGAACCAGAAGGGCTGCAGGAGGATACACTAGTGATGGTAGAGAGTCCCTTGTCAACAGACAGAGCCAGAGGGGAAGTTGGAGCTGCCACCGGAAAAGCAGCGACAGCAGCAGGAACCACCTCATTTCTGGAAGGAAGGGGAGGAATTACAGATTGCTGAGAAGGGTAAGAGGCCCCTATGGAAGAATGATCTACAGAAATGGTATCCACTATAGAATCTGACAGGACATTAGAGCCTCCTTGATCTACAGGTTGGGCAGAAGAACCAAGACAACTCTGATGTAAAGAAGGTACAAGATGAGAGCCCAGAGAAGTGAGGAAAACTGGGGGGACATTGGGAGCTTTAGGAACACACTGGCTTAAAAGAGGTAAGGCAGCGGGTGGACTAAGGGGTCTTTTTATGCTGAGGCTTACAGAATTTTGTGGAGAAGTCAGAGCTGAGGAAATAGGTATGCCTTTGACCTGAGGGGAAGTGATGGCTAGGGGAGTGGTGGGTGGTGCTTCAGCACTTGAGGCTACTTCACATTGAAAAGAGGCCAAGGGAGTTACCAGATGGGAAGGAACAGCACTGGCTATATATGGAGGGATGGGGACTACTTTTGAATTAGGGACTACTTGAGAGGGAGGTTGAATAGGAGAGGTCTTTGGCTCTGAGGAAGCAATGGGAGCTGACCGAGGTGTCACTGACAATGACTCAGCCACAACAGCTGGAGGTGAACTAATAGGCTTAGGTGGATCAGCAGAGCTCTTCTGAACTGAGTGGGGAGCCAAGGCCACCAGAGTCAAGGGAGCTGAAGAGGGATGGACACCTTTCCGAGTTGGAGTTATCATGGGAGAGGCCAGAGCTAAGGCAGCTGGGGAGATGGGAGGCCCTATTAGGTTTGGCAGGAAAGCTGGGGGATCAGGGGGGGGAGGAGCAGCCCCCAAAGGCAGGGCTGTCCCAGAGGATGCCTGGGGAAAAGGAGCTTCAAAAGAGGTTGAGGAAATAGTAGAGGGAGAAAGGAGTGGGGTAGGCTGGTTAGGGGTTGCCAGGGGGCACTGTTGCAGGGGCGGGGAGCAAGGAGGGGGAAGGGTTGGTATAGGCTGCCCTAAGGCAGCAGTGACATTCAAGGCTGGAGACACAGGAAGCACAGCTGGAGGAGAAAAGCAAAAAAGGGAATAAAGAAGGAAAGGGAAGGAAAAAAATAAAGGTGAGTTATGCAGCCCAACTTGGTACAACATGTTTCATAAGAAACACCAGAATTTTTAATCTGAGGAAAGTCACCACATAGGATTAGACAAAGGTGACAGATAATAGCAACCCTTCCATAACATACTTCAGTAGTCAAAAGTAAGAATACACCCCTCCCTTCCTTCCTCAAATGAGCCCTAAGTCTTTCCCACAGACCACAGAACCACCACCAGAAGAACAGCTGTTCCACCCTGTCCACCCAAGGACCATGAACAAATTAAAACAGATACTGATAACCGAAACAAGGAAGGTGGTGAGTGGTGATGATAATAAGGAATCAGAGCTGAATGAGAAAAAACACACACACAAGTCTTTATATGCTCAGGCTTCCACTAGATCAGGAAAAACTTGACTCTTAAAATTCAATTCTTCATAAAGTTGAAACGCTTCAGAATTTAATACTAAACTATTAAAGCAGGCCACTCAGCCTCCCTATGCCTCAGTTTACTTATCCAAAACAAACAAAAAACCAATCACAAATGGGTTGTACTCCATAGTCTCTATAGACCTTCCCAGGTAATATTAGCTTCAGACATCAATCTCAGATGGATTAGACTGCCAGGGAGAGAGCTTAGTCACAAGGGTAGGGGCTGTATTATAAAACTGTAACCCAACTTGTTAAACCAGACTGTGGTTCTATTTTGGAAGTAGGGAACTGCAGTGGAGAGAATACATTGGATCCCCACCCCTTAGTGTGGGTAAGTATGTCATTCTGTCAAAATAGACCAACATTTGGCACTAGAGTAAAGCTAAGCAAGATATTCAGGATAGAAAAATCCATGCTTACTATTTAGGAGATAACACAGTAGTACTGCAACAAATGCTCAACACCTTGAAGGGAGTATTTAAAATAAAACAAAACAAAACAGCCGGTAGCGTTTAAATACACAATTTTCTAAGAGTATTCTACCACAGAAAGGACAGGCAGCTCAACCAGTTTTTCCTGAGAGTTGGAAGGTCAAAGTCTTATGATTAAAGTGCAAATGCTTTCAAACATCATCAGAATTTGAAACTGAGAATGTTTTCCTCTGACTGGACCTCAAGATGGGATAAGGACCACTGGTTTAGGCACCATAACCAATTCCCCGAGGTAGTTTTCTCGTGCACTCTAATTATTTAATTATATTAATTAAAAAAATTCTCAGTGTTTATCACTGGTACTCCCTTGATATTATCAAACCTACTGTGCAAGCTCAAACTTCAGGAATCAGTTTAATAGCACTGTTGAAGAACTGCTTCAGAAACAAAGAGCCATTACTTTTGAAGCTTGAAACGATTATTCTAAACTCATCTGAATTTCACTCTCCACATTTGTAAAATCAAGTAGTTCAATGATACTCTACAGTTTCATTTAGCACTGAATTACAGGATCTTTAGGGAGCAGTCCTTAACTTTTCCCTTAAGTCCCTTGTAGTTCAAAGATTTTACATAGCTCATTCCCGAGCTCAGGGACCCCCCTCCCTTTTCTTTTCTAGCAGCTGTATTAATCCTATCAGCTGCTGAAATCAGACAGGTGGAGAGGGATAACTTTAATGCTTTCAACTATAAACAACTTTATTTTAATTTCAGGAGACAGAAATTGCCCTTAAGTGACAGGTGCAGTTGGGGAGGGGGGGCCCCCGATGGACGACGAATTTACTATAAGAAAAAAAAAGATGGAGATGACAGCCTAAAAATTCCCTTCACTTAGTTCTGTACAACTCAGCAAGATCATTATTAATAAAGTGTTTTCACTACCCCCTTTCTCAAGTTTTATAGAGATGTACTTTAACCAGAATCCAAAACCTGCTTTTACACTATATTCTACATCCATTAATTTCAAAGCCTAACAGCAGTCAAAGAAAGGCTTTATTTCAATCCTGGGTTCCAGACAAGCTGTTGACGCAGGCACTATTCCAGCACACTAGAAACATCTCATCACCAAACCCTAAAACAATAAACCGACCATAGGATGGCCCTTGGTTTCAGGACACATTTACCACAGCACACATCTCATTGAGACATGTGATGACGGCACAATGCCAAACTCTGTCATCTGAAACCTTGATGCAATTCGCTGGCCGGAACTTCAGGAAAACTCAGGTCTGGTTGGCCTGACAGTGTTTCATCCAGTTCTAATAGGTAAGAATCACTGAACCCCTGCCCTGCTCAGTTTTGCTATGTGAGGTGGTTCCACAGCGGAGGTCCCTTTGAGGCAGTTGCCACACCTACAAAACAAGCCAGGGAGCTTTTAATGTTCCTGAATCTTAAATATACTGTTTTTATCCAACTCCCTAATGAAGTCCTTCCAGGACAGCAGTTAATAATAATGGACTCTCCTCCCTGACAGAGCTACAGCCTCATCTTCTTTAATAAGAGAAAACCCTGAAAGACATAAAGTGCACTCCCTTTGTCACTTTACCCACCAAATGGTCTTAGGGTCGATCTCACAATCTTAATTAACTGCACGAGGGCTAGGGGAACCTACCTGTCTCAGCCTGGGGCTGTGGCAACTCTTGCTCTGTAGCAGGGACGGTTTCTGTGGCTTCACCGGGCATTTCTGAAGGAAAGAAAAAGGAGGCCTGAATTGACTGGGATCCGTTCTGCTGCCTAACCCAGAGCCAGGTAGTCTTAATAACTCTGCGGAAAACTGGGGGGAGGGGGGATCATGAGTATTTGGGGACAACCCTTCACAAAGCAGCTGGCAAGAGGTGAGAAATGTGACATGACCCTCACAGTTCTAACCAAGCGAATCACATCTTCTTTCACCGCTTCTCTTCACTCCGCAGATACGACTTTCCAGTTCCCAGGGGTTCGTTTTATCCCACACTTCAAATCCCACAAGGGAAGCAATCAGTACTGCGTTTTCAACCCGAGAGGAACCCGGTCTGGCTCCCGACCATGGGAGACTTCAGACGCTATCTTGAACTACCTCCCCTCCTACGTTCACGCAGCCTGGGCAGGAACCTCCAGGACTCCCACTTGCCGACTTTCCGGCATTAAGAGGGGAAAGAGGGTGCCTTAAGTCCAAAACACTCGTTTGTCACTATAAGAACGACGGGGGGCGGATTTCCAAGGCCATGACCCCTTAACCTCCCCCGGGTTCTCGTGAAGCAGCTCTCAATTGCAGAAGCACTCCGCTTCCGCCCCCAACACCAAACCGGCTCCCATCATGCCAGCCCCGGACTAACAGCCCAGCCCGCGGCCCTTCTGCCCTCCTTTTGCCAGGGCACCAATCGCAGACCCCATTTTGTCCGGAGACACCAAAGCCACAATTCCCAAGGTCGAGTAGGAATCAGGCGGCCACATAAAGCCTCCAATTCTCCTCAGCTCCCAGACCCCAGGGTCGCTTAGACTGCAAGAAAGGCGGATGGTTGTGGATAGAGAGCAGCAGCAAAGACACAACTTACTGTACGGCGAACGCGGAACCAAGATGGCGGCAGAAAGAGAGCGAGCGACAGCGTGACCCACGCCTGTTGCAGAAGGAAGCCTGGCGGAGAGGGAGGAACTAGAATCCGCTTCCGGGTCAGCAGCTGCAGACAGTCACTTCCTTTAACTAGTGACCCGTCCGCCTCCCTCCGGCTGTATCCAGATGGGTAGTGACGAGGTCTAAATAAGGATAAGAATTCAGCACTGGACGCGCTAGCCCGCCGGGAACTCTCTGCTCCGCGGTCCTTAGATAGCCGACCCCTTCCCGTTCCCCAGGTCGAAGCATTTTGATCCGTGAAGGGTAAATGCAGCGAGAGAAGTAACCAACCTCTGCCTTCTGGTCAGCAAAATACCCACATAATTATTATTTCGACTTTTGGTTTTCCTTTCTCAAATAAAGCAGGAAAATAAGAGGTTTAAAATAAGGAATGCCAGAGTGTATGCACACCATTCTAGGGTAGCAGTGACCTACAGGTTAACCCTCAATTACTTTATTTTTGGAATACACAATTTAGACCAATGGTGAAGTCATATGCAATTCTTTTTATCTGATAGTTTGGGCACTTATTAGGTACCCTGAAACCCATTCATTTGGGTCCAGCACCCCACATTAAGTACTCATAGAGTAGTATTCTTTTTATTTTTTTATTCTATTGGTTTTAGAGAGGAAGGGAAAGAAAAACATCGATTTTTAAAAATCATTTTTTATTTTCAATTACAGATTACATTATTATATTAGTTTCAGGTGTACACCCCAGTGATTACACATTACATAACTTACAAAGTGATCATCCTGATAAATCTAGCATCCGACACCATATGTAGTTATAAGAATATTAAGAAATATTGGTTTGTTGTTCCACTTATTTATGTACTCACTGTTTGATTCTTGTATGTTCCCTGACCAGGGATGGAATCGGCAGCCCTGGCATATCAGGATGATGCTCTAACCAACTGCGCTGCCTGGTAGAATGTAAAATCAGTGTTTTGTTAATGAAAGGCCCTGGCTCCCATACTGTTAATCCTACAAAAGAACTCAATAAATACAGTGTATTACCTGAACCAGCTAACGCTATTTGAGGTATGGCTTAAGACAACTGTGGCTGCCTTTTAAGGAAAGCAGTGAACATTTAAAAAGCTCTGAAAGCTA
Organism: Miniopterus natalensis; assembly: GCF_054644295.1. Taxonomy (NCBI): domain Eukaryota; kingdom Metazoa; phylum Chordata; class Mammalia; order Chiroptera; family Miniopteridae; genus Miniopterus; species Miniopterus natalensis. The sequence continues at coordinate 137,210,566 of NC_142082.1, read as the reverse complement.
CTTTAAAACTTCCAAGACCTTTACATAATGAAGTGAGGATTAGGATTAGTGAATTAGGATTAAATGAGATAGTGTAGTTTATGAGGAATGAGAAATTCTGAAATTCTCTTCAGATAGGAGACACAATATTGTGGAGTGATTAAGGAGGAGGACTCTGGGCCCTGGAGAAGGACTCTGGGCCCTGGCTGGGTAACTCGGTTAGAGCTTGGACCTGATAAACTAAGATTGTGGGTTTGATTCCCAGTCAGGGCACATACAAGAAGCAACCAATGAATGCATAAATAAATGGAACAACAGATTGATGTTTTCCTCTCTCTAAACACACACACACACACACACACACACACACACACACGTGTGTGTGTGTGTGTATATATAGAGGAGTGACTGAGTAAGAACGTGGACTCTGAAGCCAGACTACTTTGTTTGAATCTGAGCTTGGTTACCTAACAGTGACCTTAGGCAATTAACCAATTTGTGCCTCAGTTTTCTCACTTGACGATAATGGTAGTTACTTAATAGGATTGTTAGGAAAATTAAAATAGGTAAAATATGTACATTACTTAAAAAGTGTTTATTGTTACTATTAAAATTATAGAATCTCTACCTAAGTAAATAAGTGATCTGGAAGATTTGCCAAAGCAGTCCAGTTACCTTCAGAAGAAAAGGCCAGCAATCGCCAATCATCTCTTTAGACAAACAAAACGACCTACATTTTGACCATTTCTTTCTTTCCCAGCAAGCTGACTTTTTCAAAAATGTTTTAATTGATTTCAGAGAGAGAGAGGGAGAAATAGAAATGTCAATGATGAACCCGGCCGGGCATGGCTCAGTGGTTGAGCATCGACCTGGGATCCAGGCAATGGGGGTTCGATTCCTGGTCAGGGCACATGCCTGGGTTGCGGGCTAGGCAGCCGATCAATGACTCTCTCATTGATGTTTCTATCTCTCTCTCCCCCTCCTTTCCTCTCTCTGAAATCAATAAAGTTATGTTTAAAAAAAAAAAATGTCAACGATGAGTCCATGATTGGCAGCCTCCTGCATGCCCCCTACTGGGGGCTGAATGGGCAACCTGGGCATGCCCTGACTTGGAATCGAACTGCGACCTCCTGGTTCATAGGTTAATGCTCAACCACTGAAAAACATTGGCTGGGCGCCCAATGACTTTTCTAATGTTGTTGTTAATGAGTTGCTAAGGAAGGATGCATTTTTTTTTTTGGGTTTCCTTATAAATTGGGCAAGTTTGGAGATGGAAATCAGTTGTTCCCTTTATTTCTATAATCCTTATATATGTGCAGGAGTTGGAAAATCAAATAGGGAAGTCAGTAGTCTTTGAGCACTTTTATGCTCTCTTCAGGAATCAAACATTTACTCTTTAACATACGCACAGTATGTTCTATAAATTTTATGGGCTAGTATACCAACTTTTATCCAAGGGCTTTAATATATATATATATTTAATATATCTGCATTGATTTCAGAGAGAGGAAGGGAGTGGGAGAGAGAGAGAAACATAAATGATGAGAATCATTGATCGGCTGCCTCCTGCTTGTCCCCGACTGGGGATTGAGCCTGTAACCTGGGCATGTGCCCTGACTGGAATCGAACCACGATCTCCTGGATCCTAGGTCTATGCTCAGCTGTTGAGCCACACCCGGCTGGGCAAAGGGCTTTAACTTTATTTATTTTTTATTTTTTTTAATATATATTTTTAAATTTAAAATATTTATTTTTATTTAAAATATTACAGATGTAAGGGCTTTAACTTTAAAGCACTGAAATACTTGAATGCTAGACACATTGGAAGCTTAAAAGATCTCATTGTAAGTATAACACCAGTCCTTCTATTCTCATTCTGAATTCTTAAGGTGGACCAATGAATCTAGTAATTTTGTACTCAGGAATTTCAATTGACCCACTTTTCCCCAAACCTGAAGACTGAACAATATGTAGTACACAGAAGCTCAAATAATGTGGAATTTCACACAATAATCTTTAATATTTTTCTTAAAAAATTAGAAGCAAAAGAAATGTAAGGCATTTCAGTATGTTGACTGCGTTATAGTGTTTTATATAAGGCTGTGTAGCTATAGAGAAAACAATGGTAAAGGAAATGCAAAGTAAGGAAAATTTTCATAAATTACGGAAAGTAACAGCCTGATAGCTTGCTTCCCAGTGTTTCTCAGAAGACAGAATGCAAACCAGAATGGCTGTTTTGTTTAGACTTGTTGTAAAACCAGAAAAAAAGAAATCTGATACTTTACAATCTATCACACAAAATCAAATACGGAAGAAATGAAAACTTTAAAATTAAATTTAAATATCTGGACATATTCTGGAAATACTGAAGGTCCAAGTGTCTTGACAAGTATAACACATTTTTTGTTGGTTAAGTTGGTTATTTTTTCTAAGCTGCTGCTTTACCATGTAAACTAATCTGATTGTTCCAATTGTTCTCTAACCTAAGAAGGAGCTACAATTGCAATAGTTGTAAACAATACTCTACTAGGCCATATTATAATAATCTAGTAACTCACACCTTTTGGATTAAAGTTTTGGTAGGTTTAGATGCTCAGTTTAAAATGATTTTTAAAAGATTGGCTGTGAGGTGACCTATAAAAATATTAGTAAGCAAAGAAGAGACTGAATACACACTGCAGGTATAATTAACTTAAGTGTCTAAGACTTAAGGACAAAGCCCTCATTCACCTTGAATATTCACTCTGGAAGTAAGGACGCTGTATCCAGCAAGCTGAGATTAAAGTCTTGGGCATATTACTGCTCAGTTACCTCTATATATTGCAACTGGTAGAAGTATTTATGACAGAAATCTAAGAATTGTCTTTGTATAATATTAAATTTTTACAAATTTATCTGCAATCCACTTATTCCTCCCATTATTCTTCCTTCCAGCAACCTGGACACTCTACTTTGGTGGTATTAGGACTCTTTTAAACATAATTATTTCTCAAGAAAAGGAAATTTTGCTTTGAGCATTAAAATGTATACATGTTTCTGCCATATATATTTAATGTCTCTTGAAGTATTTGATTCGTGGTTGAAGGTAGAAGTTATACACATTGGTTGAAGGGGAGTTGTTATCTTCAGAAGTCTCTTTGTAAATCTAAAATAGAATAGATTTTTATCAAAGGATAGTAAAGGAAAACAAAACAAAGCCCATTTATTTTCATATTCTGATTTGCTTAATGCTTCCACTAAGTTCACATCATGCATAAAGATTTGCTTTCACATTTACTGAAGCCCACTTTACAGTACAGAACAAGAATACAAAGGACTTAATATGGTGAGTTGGAATGGCAGCTTTAACAAGGTTTCCAAGTTCAGGGTCATCATTGTTCATTCAATAGGTACATATCTGAGTATCTACTATGAGTAGAGCATTGTTTTAGGCACTACTCTTTAGCCATCACAAATTTTATTAAAAAATGAAGTGGAAAAGGAGTTTATATTTCTATAACGTTGCCAACGTTTTCTATGGTATTCATTAATCTCTTAAATAATCTTCACTGCTGATTTTTTTCCTTTTGTCTTACACATATGCTCAGGTCTCTCCTATCCAAAGAATGTTTCCTTTGACAGTGCTATACTCTTAGCACATCCCTCTAGTTCCTATATGCAACAGCATTGTATCAGTTACTACTGCATTTGACACTTGATAATCTTGAAACTTTTCTTTGCCCTGGCTTCTGTGGCACCTTTACCTCCATTTTTCATCTCTCCACTTCCAAGTCATTACTGAGTCTCAAGGACTACTGTTTTGGAGATCTCCAATACTACTGTCCTAATGGTAATAGACCACTGGCCTCTTGGGTTCTTTCTGTTCCCTACCTCTTTCCAGATATACTGTTGATAGATTTATTTTTCTAGACAAAACTACAAATCATGGCACTCCCTTCCTTAGTCTGCTTCTTAAGAACTCATCTCATTACTTCCTGACATATCTTTTTCCAGATTAGCTGTAGTACTTGATGGTCTCCAGAGTGACCCAATGCTTTTTTGCCTCTATGCCTTTGCTCCTGGTAGTCCTTTCAAGAACGAAGAGCCTGTCTCCTTTTCACACCCCTGTATCCCGATCTCATCAAATCTCTGCTTGTGGAGATACTACTCATACTTCAAGGCATGGTATATTGGCACTGGGGGATTAGACTTCATATAGCAGCTTACTGAAAAGAATTCCAATACCACCTCTTCTTGTATGAAATCTTCCCAGGTTATTTCAGTCAGATGAGATTTCTTTCTTAGCATTTTGTACTTCTTTGTTTTGTACCAGTTAGTACTTACTCAGAACAGGGAGGAATGGTGTGTAATTCATCTTTGTGTAATTCATCTTTATTTCCCTCATAGAACCTGACACTTGGAAAGTGTTTAATAAGTGTTGAACTGAATTAAGGGACCTTAATTTTCAAAAAACACTAAATTTAGTGAGGTAAATCAATAACATTTTTGGGAGGGCAAAGACTAGAGCCCTAAAATTGCTCACTTGCTGGATGCTTTAAACTACTATGCTAAGATCTAAATAGCTAAAAGGGAAAGGTATAGAGTCTTACCACTCTTCTTGAGAAGTTCTCCTTTTCGAGATTTATCCAGGTTTTCAAGAAACTGTTCAAAAACTTTTACATAAGGACCTAGACTGGTCTTCTTATAATCTAAATTATAAAGACCAAGCATTATAGTTAGCATTTTGGCAGCAAGAATAGCAGGAAAGTATAAGTTTCTAAGTTTCTTATAAGAATTCTAGAACAATGCTGTCCAACAGAAATATGAGAAACGTGTAATTTTACACTCTAGTAGCCACATTTTTTAAAAAGGTAAAATTAGCCTGGCCAGTGTGGCTCAGCAATTGAGCAGCGACTATGATCCAAGAGATAGTGGTTTGATTCCTGGTCAGGGCATAGGCCCAGGTTGCGGGCTCAATCCCCAGCAGGGGGTGTGCAGGAGGCAGCCAATAATGACTCTCTTATCATTGATGTTTCCGTCCCCACCCCCTTCTCTCCCTGTCCCTTGCTCTCTCTGAAATGAATAAAGACACATTAAAAAAAAAGTGAAATTAATTTTAATAATATATTTTAACTCACCTCAATATTAAATAGTATCTACAATATTATTTCAAAGCGTAATAAAAATGGAAATATCTTATATTCTCTTTCATACTAAGTCTCTGAAATCTAGTATTTTGTACTTTTACATCTCAGTTTAGATGCTATACTGTTATCAGAAATATTTGCTCTAGCACGGCCAGGCATGGCTCAGCGGTTGAGCGTCGACTTAGGATCCAGGCGATCGGGGTTCGATTCCTGGTCAGGGCACATACCCAGGTTGCGGGCTCGATCCCCAGTCAGGCGCATGCAGGAGGCAGCCGATCGATGACTCTCTCATCATTGATATTTCTATCTCTCTCCCTCTCCTTTCCTCTCTCTGAAATCAATAAAGATATATTTAAAAAAAAAAAGAAGTATTTGCTCTATATTTAGATTATAAAACATAGTTTAAAAAAAGTATGCTCATATACCCAAAATTTCCAAATATACTTAAAAGTTTTCCAATAATTAAATCAACCATGTTTTTAAATTTAATTAAAATGAAATTTAAAAATTAGTTCCTTAGTTTACATCAGCCACATTTTAAGTGCCAGTAGCGACAGGTGGCTACTGTATTAGACAGTGCTGCTCTAGAACATCTAAACCACATGTATGTATCTATTCTAGTAGGCTTTCTAGTATTAGACCAATATAATCTATTGCTTTGTGTTAAGTTCCATCCAACATTCCTTTCTTTATAAAGTGTGGCTTCAATAATAACTAGTTTTACCAACACAGTAAAACATTAAAAATGTGAAGTCAGGGCCATGCCTTCCTGACACGATCAGAAGTTAGTAGACACAATGCATTAAGTACAAGCATTTGATATGTAAGTAGTTTGTAAAAAATTTTGAATACAGAATCTCAATCATCCATTTAATTACACAATCTATAATTAATACCCAATAGGGGGGAAAAGTGTGATTGAGAACGAGATGAGATTTAGATTTTGGTAGTATGCTATGCCTTTATGGAATTAAGAATCCTCACAATAGTTCACTGAAAAGAATACAAAAAGAAATTATACTTTAAAATATTTTTGGTAAATGTTATTTAATTTACTTGGGACTGGAAACAGAATCTTGATGTGGGTATTATGGATGAATATCTGATCTGGCAATTATGAAAGTACATTATAACTTTATCCTAAATTTTTACATATGAATTTTCTTATAATAAATGAACTTACACCAATGACACAGTTTAGTTTGGGACCAACTACATAGGACTTTGAATCTTTTTTTTTAAGATTTTTATTTTATTTATTTTTTAAATGTTTTTTATGGATTTTAGAGAGAGAGGAAGGGAGAGGGGGGAGAGAAACATCAATGGGTTGCCTCCCACATGCCCTGAGCATGTGTCCTGACTGGAAACTGAACCAGCAACTTTTTGGTGCAAGGATGATGCCCAACAAACTGAGCCACACTGGCCAGGGAGTACTAACAGGTTTATAATGGAAAAAGTATCAGTCCCCTGACCATCTTCTTGAATAGCAACCACTTTTTTCTCTTTTCTAGCACCCATTTCTAACAAATGAACACTTCTGTTGTTTAGAAATCTGAGGCCATTCTTTCTAGGTCTGCATTTTGGGAGGTGGGCAGGGAGGGGAAGTAGGATGGGGTTTGAAAGCTTTTAAGATCTTTTCTTAATTCTCAGAGTTCTGAAATTTCAAATGATGTGCTTTGGTATAGGTCTGTTTTCTTACTATGCTGAGCTCTTTTAATAAAAGACTCATTACAGGGATGTTTTCCTATGTAATTTTGACAATTATTTCTTCCCTGTTTTATTTGTTCTTTTTCTGAAACTCCAATAGTCAGATCATAGACCTCCTGAAACAGTCTTCTAATTTTACCTTTTCCCTTAAAACAACAATAACCACCACCACCACCATCTTGTCTTTTTTGTACTGCTTTCTGGGAAATATCAACTGTTCTTTTCCAGCCCTTCCACTGAACTTTTTATTCTAATGATTTTTGATTTCTAAGACCTCTTTCTTGTTTTATTTTTATTTTATTTTATTGATTTTAGAGAGAGGAAGGGACACCACACAGAGAAACAACAATTTGTTGTTCCACTTATTTATACATTCATTGCTTGATTCTTGTATGTGCTCTGATTGGGGACGGAACCCTCAACCTTGGCATGGGGACAATGCTCTAACCAACTGAGCTACCTGGCCAGGGCTCTTTCTTGTTTTATGAGAATTTCTTTTTCATAGTATTCTGATCTTACTTCATGGATGCACTATTTTCTTATTCTCTGAAGACATTAATTGTTTTTTTCTAAAGGTTTCCATTGTTCTTTTCGATGTCTGTTTTCTCTTTGAGTTCCCTTTTTCCAGTTTATTCTGATTTTTCAAATATTTTGAACAGAATACTTGTAATTACTCTATAAACATTAATAGTGTAATGTACTATGTTTAGATATTATGTTAGAACTAGAATAGATAAAGTGATATTTAAGCTTGGGTTTTGAAAGAATAATAGCAACATTTGACTGAAAAAGGTCAAACAGAGAGCACAGATCTGCACTGTCCAGTACAGTAGTCACTAGCCATATGTAGCTATTTAACTTAAAATTAAATGAAATTAGAAATCCAGTTTCTTACATTTCAAGTGCTCAAAAGCCACTTGATATGGCTAGTGACTACCATACTGGGCAGTGCATAACATTTCCATCATCATAGAAAGTGCTATTGGACTCTATTACCACAGAGGGTCTCTTGGGTGTTGGTATAAGATACGACTTCCATTAGCACGAAGATTTATAAATTCCGCAGGCCCTTCAAATTCTTGAATATATAATTCAATCATAGTTTAGACATATATTTACCATAGCCCTCATCTGAACACATCAAAACAAAGAACAAAAGTACAGCATACATAGTAGTTGCTTAATAAATAACTATTGATGAGACTGACGAATGTCAGAGGGATGGAGGAGGGCAGGTGGGTGGAGGGGGAGAGAGTAACCAAAGAATTTATTTGCATATATGTACAACCCAAGGACATGGACAATGCTGGGGAGAGGGACTGGGGATGGGGGTGGGAAAGGGTGGAATGGGTCAGTGGGGAGAAAAAGGGACATCTGTAATATCTGAAACAAAAATAAAATTTAAAAAAATATATAAAAAAATAAATAGTTTGGTTTTGCAGTCAAAAAAAGTGAGATTCAAACAATTATCAATACCAGTTGACAGCCTAATCTTACAATATAGATTGTAAGCATTTAGATATTGCTTAGTAAATATCTGATGACTCAAACTGGATTTAACAGCACCATTCCAGGTGGGCAATTGCTGAAGGAGAGAAACACAGCTATAACATTATTTGCTACTGAGTTGGTTTCAGGATAAACATTGATCCATTCATTCTGGGATGAATCTAAGGGGAGTTACTGGAGTGACGGAAGGATGTCTATATAAAAAGCTTGTGTTAAAATGAGACTTTGGCCCTAGCTGGTTTGGCTTAGTGGTTAGAGCATCGATCCTTGGACTGAAGGGTCCCAGGTACGATCCTGGCCAAGGGCACATACCTTGGTTGCAGGCTCAATCCCTGGCCCTGGTTGGCACGAGAGTGAGAAGCAACCAATTGATGTGTCTCTCTCACATTGGTGTTTTTCCCCCTGGCCCCGAAAAGCAATGGAAAAAATATCCTTGGGTGAGGATTAAAAAGGAAAAAAAAATAAAAATAAAAATGAGACTTCAACGTATTAACCTACCTCTGGTTCTATGTTTGATATCTGATTCAGCTTTGTTCTCCACTTTTTCCTCTTCATTAGTGGAAATGGCATCTAATTCACGGCAAATGGAGCTACAAATAATAAAATAAGAGAATTTTAAAGTTGATTCTTGGTCAATATTACCCAGTGTATCATCATAGCACATGAATCCCTCAATATTTTCTGTGAAACAATTATGTGGCCAACTAATTTGGGATACTCTAAACATCATAATCTCTTCTTGGAGTTTTCCATGCAATATTAGCATATAAAAGACTGGGAAATCTTTTTTTTGAGAATTAAAAGAGCAGAGACTCAATGTCACTCATTCTCCAGCATGAGTAACTCCACAGGTTGAGAGGCAGGAACATGTTGAAGTAATGCAATTTATCCAGCCATTGAATAGGCTGGCTAGAGCTGGCACAAACTCCAAATTACTCTTGCATACACTGTCCCCCCTGCCTGGCCATGAGCACAGTCAGGCAAGGTCTACGGGTATGCCCCAAACTGGAAAATCTGGCAGTAAAGAACTTTTAATCTGTTTAAGCCAAGATTTCCCCAACTTATTTGAACTGAAAAATATTCTTTTTTTCCAAATTATAAGAGAAAGTTTATTTAGGAAGTTATAGAGGTAGTAAAAGTGAGCCAGCTGGGCTGCGTAGGCTTAGGAAACAAGTTACAGAGGGAGAAGAAGGGCCCCTAGAGCTTAGCAGTAATGCACCTGGGGGAAGAAAAGGGAGAAGGAAAGGTGCCAGTGAGCTCCCTAGACGGAGAGCACATTTAACTAAAAAATCTTTTTCTTGCATAACAGCAGCTGAAAAACTTGTGCTCTGTGGAACTCACTAGGAAATGTTGCTCTACTTGGGCATTGTCATATAGCCTCAGTGCAGCTGCTTCTCTGGAAGGGATCGAATCGAATCAAATAGAATAGAATAGAATCTACTTTAAATTCAGGACAATCACAAACAGAAAAGTGATCAATGATCTGGAACATACCTTATGGTTGGAACAGTAAACGGATCAAACTGATCCACTTTCTGTAAATCAATAGGCACTGATATTCGACCTGAAAGAACCAAAAGTTATAAACGGATGATTGTGGAATACAAATCATTATAGGCTGTCTCCTAGAAGTTATTTTTGGCTAAAATTTTAAGGTTTAGGAAACGGGTTAGACTTATTTGTTAAGTACAATAGAAATATAAATTAAAAGTACTTTCATATTTGCTGTGCCTTTTATTCTTCTTAAAAAAACACCAAAACATAGGAGTGAAAGACAGTTAAGCTATTCCTAGTTGCTCTTATTTCTACCCACTTCCTAATATCCTCCTACATTTAAGTACAAAATGATCTCAAATTGAGTGAGTCTTGAAAACTGAATGGAATAGATGGAAACAGTTCATTTCATTACCTTGGTTTATCTGCTGAGATTAAAGCAGACACCTATATGTTGGACATCTTGAAAAGCATTTAAGAAATCAAATAAACAACATTATACTACCCTTTTATAGTACCCACACCTGGGATACTACCTAAAATTCATCAGATCTCAAAAATGAGATAATGAATGTAAAGACTGCCAGGTGAATAACAAGGAAAATAATTCAGGGAATTGGGAGTTGATGTTAAAGACAGAGTAAAAAGACTGCAACTAATTAATGGAAAAAGGATATAATAAAAATATTCACTTATGAATGAACACAATTATTTACCCAAACCTTGAATATTAGAATAAGGGGATATCCAGTGATGCTTTAGAATTAAGCTTAAAATAAATATTAAGCTTATTACCAAAAGAAGCTAAATACATAGTTGACAGGTTTGAAAAAGGGCTACACAAATGTATGGATTAGTCATTATAGATTAAGGGAAACTAGGCAATTTAGAGAACTGAATGTGTGACAATTTTCTAAGTGCTTTACATTTTAGATGGTCACAATAACCCACTGAGGTAGGTACTATCCTTATCTCCAGTTTATGGATGAGAAAACCAAGGGACACAGAGTAATTTCCCTAATATCCCACATCCAGCGGCAGAGTTGGGTTGTTGACACCAAAAAGGACAACTATATACTTTTCTGTCTCCTGGTTGGATGGAGTAAAGTTCATGCCAATATAGCCACTTTATACTTTAAAGTCAGTTTCAGTCCCATCAAATCTTATCTAAGAGACATGTGAAAGAGGAAAGTTAAAACTACTGAAAAACTACTGAGGGAGGCAGCATAGTGGAAAAAGCACAGAACTTTGAGTTTTTGGAACTAAAACTCTGTTCCTAGCTCCAACACAATTTATTTTAAGACTGTGGGACAAGTCACTTTAATCTCTTGGGCCACTGTTTCCTCATCTGTACAAGAACTACTGTCCTGTAATTTCTAAGTTCCTCTCCAACTCTAATTCTAACATTGAACCTCAGAAACCCAACTGAAAATTATTTATGTAGTGTAAACTCATCTAGTAGCTACTAATCAACAATTAAAAAATAAGTTAATTTAGTTATTAGCTGACAGAACAAGTCTTCAGCCTTTATTATGCCAGGCATCACATGTATTCACACCTAGTGGCATGCTTGCTAAAACAAAAAAGAACTTTCATTTTTCTTTTAGTTCTCCTTATTTTCTTTTCATAGTACCTGTTTTAGGATGAACACTAAAAGGGCTCTTTAGCAAATGACTGATTCCTTTGCTAACATTGATATCCAGCCGTGGAAAACAGTACTGGAGCATGATCTCCCATTCAAGCCAGGGTCCACATTTGTCATTTTTTATGTCATTCTAAAAGTAGATGCAAGTCCAGCATGAGAATCAGTAGAAACTTTGGAGGATTTCTTGCAAAGTGGTTAAAAAGTGATCTTCAATCATCTTTAACTTAAATGGCAAAACAAGTGGAATTAAGAATTATATATTATTATATTTGTAATACAGATTTCCATGGAATATACCGGATATTTGACTTTCTTCAAAAGCTCCCAACGCTGAAGTGAACCGTGATGCTTTTGGAAGAGTTGTTGAAGCTCATCATGAATTGGTGATGGGTCATTAAGGAACATACTCATTTAGGGCACATCAACAAACAACTTATTTTCTGTATTACCACAATAATATCTAGTTTATATAGAAAGTAATTACTGTTTTCTAAAATGCAAATATTAAACACTAAAAAATAACCCTATAAAAATATAATGGTGAGCTCGGCCAGTGTGGCTCAGTGGTTGAGCATCGACCCATGAACCAGGAGCCTGGGGTTCAATTCCTGGTCAGGGCACATGCCTGGGTTTCAGGCTCGATTCCCAGTGGGGGGCATATAGGGGACAGCTGGTCAATCACTCTCATCATTGACGTCTTTTTCTCTCTCTCCCTTCCTCTCTCTGAAATAAAACATATTTTAAAAAAATATATAGTGATGATATGAAAGAATGCCAAAATATCTACAGTTTAATGTAAAATCTTGCCCTGGTCTGTACATATTTTGACTAAATGATTCAGCATTCTTTAAATAGCCATTAATTCTAGGACTATCATCTTCCATAAAGAAGAAATTTGTTTATGAAATGGTCTCGTCTTATTGTATTCTAGAGTAGAGATACAAAAATGTAGAAATACAGATGTTTTGTATAAGAAAGATTAAACTTATAAGTATATGAGAAAAAAATTAGAAAATATTAAAAAAAAAGAATAAGTATATGAGAATCTGCAGGCAGAATACATGTATAATATCAACACAAGTAGCTCACATAGAAATGGTCTTGGGAAAGGATATTTTCAGGAACAAGAGCTAAAATCTTATCGCAGCTTTCTTTACTTCCAAGAATATCTTGATCAACCAAGGCATATTCTTCAAAGTATTTATTTATTATGTTTATAGATTTTCTGTAGGAATAACAATAACAAAGTCCCAATATTATTAGCAACACATACCCTACATAGCTTTTGTTGCCATTTAGGAAGCTAGTGCTATTTTGACTGCATTTCTAGAAATTAACTAGGTAAAATGGAATAACATCCCTTCTCAGAGTTATGAGAGTTAAGTCTAAGGGGAAAGAACCTAGCATAGTGCCTGGTTTAGAAGAGACAGTCAAGAAATGTTTACTTCTGAAACTCCACAACTTAGAAGTTTAATAACATCATAAATACTAGGGTGGGCAAACGTAGATTTACAATTATAAGTACAAGAAAGAGTTTATTCTTGTAGTATATATTTTTACATATGAACAACTATAAACCTATGTTTGTCGACCCTTGCATATAACAAGGGTAGAAAGCAACCAATTCAGGACAGCATAATAATATATCAGTAGTAGAGTGTGGGATACAGCCTATAGTTTCTACTCTGAATTGCTTGCTTTAACATCTCAGCAATTATATAGTGCTTAGCAATTTGCAAATAGACTTCACATATGTTTCATTTAATCTTTGCCACAACTCTGAGACAGATGTAGCAGATATTGTTCTCTCCATTATAAAGAAATGGAAGCTGTAATATTTTATCAAGGTCATACGAAGTGGTAGAATGCGGACCTTACTCCTAATGCAATGTTCTCCACTGTCCTAGAGAAGTAGCGAATTCAATGGAAAAAGTATGGGTTTTGGTATCAGGCAGACCAGGACATGAATTCTAAATTTAACAATTACTGCCTGGCCGGGCGTGGCTCAGCAGTTGAGCGTCCACCTACAATCCAGGCGATTGGGGTTCAATTACTGGTCAGGGCACATGCCTGGGTTGCGGGCTCAATCCCCAGTCAGGGGTGTGCAGGAGGCAGCTGATCAATGACTCTCTCATCATTGATGTTTCTATCTCTCTCTCCCTCTCCTTTCCTCTCTCTGAAGTCAATAAAGATGTATTTTTAAAAAATAACAAAATAAAAATAAATAAATTTAACAATTACTTGTGTGATGCCAAGTAAATTATACAATCCCTGCAAGTCTTACTTTGTTCATCTGTATGTGGAGACACCACCATATCTCTTATGGGGTTGTTGGGAAGATCAATGAGAACATTTGTGAAGCACTATCATGAATACTGTAGCATACAAGAGACACTGAATTAATTAATTCTAGCTATTATTATTGTAAAGTGCTACCCTAGCAGAGAAAATTGACAACAAGGTGTATAGAGCAAGAACAGAGCCGACTTTTTGGATACCTTTGACAATCCAATATGGAGTCATTGTCAGCCATGACAGTTATGTCAAGCGTTGTCAAGACTGAGGTAATGGGAATGCTGTTATGAGGGGCCTGGAATGCCCCAAACCACCAGTCTGGACACTTGGATAAGGACTCCATATGGACACTGATTTTAGTGGGACCTCCACAGCTGGTGAGTTGTAAGAACTCAGAGCTCCAACCACCCAACGCTGGAACTCGGCTGTACCATGGTCACACTCAGAGCCCTGCCGGACTTCTGCTCCCTCAGACGCATGCTGCCACTGTAGCTGCCTGGTTTGAGACCGACAGCTGCCTCTTCACCTGCGGATGCTGCCAGTGACTGGGACTTCCCTGCTGAACTCTCACTCTGCTCGCTTCTGTCAAGTAAGCTTCCCCTCTCTGTGTACCTGCATGGGACTCTACTGGCTTATTGGGGAGGTCTCCTCTAATAAACCTGGCATCATGGAAAGACAAACATGTGTGAGTGACTCCGTTTGGGGATGCTCCCTTGTTCACAACACAATGTAATTCTACAAGCATGTGCAGGTGAAGCAGACACAACTTAAACCGCATGGAGTCTTTTCCAACAGACCTGACAAAAGGGTGAATTTTTTCACTTAGGTGAACTTTCTTTTTAACGTCTTGACCACCCTGAAAAATAAATCATCAAAAAAAACCTTTATGTATACTATATAAAATAAATGAAATAATTAAAATAGTTCTATAATGTGTTCTAAAGATAGTGATTAAATTCTGTCAAAGTATAGCTTACATGCTACTTTATATAGTCTCAATACCTGCAACTTTTTGGCTTAATTGAACCAGTTTACTTAATTGAACCGGAGAGGTAAACCATTAATCTTCATTTTGCCACATAAAAAGGATACTTACAACAAAATATGAAATATCTTTAAAAAATACAGCTATGGCCCTAGCCGGTTTTGCTCAGTGGTTAGAGTGTAGGCCCATCGACTGGAGGTTCGATTCCAGTTGGGGACATGGGCCTTGGTTGCAGGCTCAACCCCCAGCCCCAGATGAGACACATGTTGGAGAAGGCCAGTCAATGTGTCTCCCTCACATTGATGTTTCTCTCCCCCCCCTCCCTTTCTTTCCATTTTCTCTACAAAAAAAAAAAAATCAATGGAAGGATATCCTCAGGTGAGGATTAACAATAAATATATATATCTACTATGACTTTAATCAATTAAATGGTAAGATCACCTACTCTGGAAAGTGGATGCAATAAAAGATAGTTTAATTTTGTTACTAAACATACCAAGCTTGGTAACATCCAGCAAAAAAATAAAATGTAAATTATCATTAAGAAGATCTTACCTTTACAAGACTCAAATACTCAACTATCCCAGACCGTACTGCAGAGGACAATTTTCTAACTGACTCATCACAGACCCAACAATGAACACCTCTTCTTCCAGAATATACCCAGAGGCGATGCTTAAATCCAAAGTCCTCTGAGGAGGGGAGACATAATAGGTTTTAAAACAAGTCTATAAATTCCTGATTCTTGCTTACTTCCTTAGCTTCATATTTTACCTCTTATCCACAAGTACCCGTTTCCCGTGCTGCCCCCCGCCCCCCACTCATGCTCTTGCCTTCATGACTTTATCTATCCTGGTCTCTCTGCCAAGACTTTCCTCCTGCTGCCCCAGTCTAGGGATATTAAAGGTGTTAATGGATTTAAAGTGCTTAAAATAGTACCTGGCGCATAATAAGCCCCTATATAAGATCAACTATTTTATTATCATTCTTATCATCCCCTCTTTTGGGAAGCCTTTTCTGATCTAATCTCTTCCCATTCCTGTATGCACTCTTGCTGTTCTATATTCCCACAGCACCCTGTGCATACTACTTAACACAAATGTAATCCGTAATATTCTTATTTGTCTCCTTCTCAGCCTGCATAACCTACTTGAGGTAAGAATTGTTCTCTTTCATATTTCCTTCATCTAGGACAGTACCTAGCACAAAGAGTTGCTCAACAGATGACTGAACTGGGAAAAAACTCCTGGTTTGATCATAGCTTTATTAGAGTTTCAACTATAACTTTATTGTAATCTTTTATTTTCCTATTATATGTTTTAAGGAAACATGTTAGAAATTTATGAGATTTGATTATAATATGGTGTAGATAGACTAATATTCAGAGGAAAACAGATTTTTGAATTTAACCCCACTCAGACACTGCCAATACTTGCCCTTCAATGCTCGGTCGATGATGCGTATGGCCATTGTCATGAGAGTCCAGCACTTAGAACATATGTCTGCAGAACTGAAGTAGAGTCATCATTACTCAACTGTCAATGATATCACCCACTCTACCAATAAGGCACACGGTGCTTACCTACAACATCTCCTCACATCATCATAGTCTGTCATGTCAATGTCAAACACCAGTTCTTTTTCTTGAGCCTGGAAAGCTCCCAGCTTCACTGTATTATGTTGATTGGGCTACAAGTACAAAATATCAATCAGTTTCTATAAGAGCTGCCATGCTGCCAAATATGCTTATTTTCTACCCACACAGAAAATGTGGCCAAAGAACAGTGAAGAAACCATATAATGTCAAGTTGATGTCAGTTCATTAATTCAGATCCTATACATCCAGAACTGATGACAGTGTAGCTTTCATCTACTTAAAACAGGGTTTGGTAAATACACATTATCAATTTTTTCCTCTAGTTCTACTGAAATATAACTGACATATAACACTGTATAATAAATATTTGTTGATCAATAGAAAACATACAAAGCTTTTTTAGATTTCTGATAAGGAAAAGTACATGTAGTTAATTAATGCCCTATTGCAAGGTATTCTTAAGAAACTTTATTTGCTGCTGGAGACATATGGGTGACAAAGGGTATCCCTGAAATGAGTGTGTGTGTGGTGGTTAATCTGAGATTAAAAATAGAAGGATTGGTTAAAAATCTATTTGTGAAGCAGTTGGTTTCCCAGATTCCTACCCTTCCTCTGCAGAGCTAGGTGACTAGCTTCCATTTCCCTGGCAAAGACACCTAAATTATTATCTGGAGATCATAAAACAGAGGGTCTCTGGCCTCGGGGGGCGGGGGGCAATAGGCACAGTTGAATTATACTGATATTTAGGGGATTAACTAGACAATTACATGTAGAATATGAAGATCCAGCTCTCTCCCCTCACTTATTTCTTTTTACAATTATATGCATAGTATGACTTGTTTTTGTGGGGATAAAGTATGTATATCTTTGTGCATATAATGTATATGTATTATAATCTTTAGTAACTTTTTAAAAGACTAAAATTTTTGAAAAGAATATTTTTTCTTGAGATTTAAAAACATTGAATTTATTGGGGTGACATTGGTTAACAAATTATATAGGTTTCAGGTGTACAATTCTATAATACATCATCTGTATACTGTATTGTACGTTCACCACCTCAAGTCAAGTCTCCTTTCATCATCTCCCCTCACTTCTATACCTTTCCACTGCCACCCCAGGTAGGGGACAAGATGATTCCTCACTGAAGAATGTGAACAGGTGTGTCAAGCACTAGTATAGGCCCTAGGAACAGATCGGTGATCAAAACAAAGATCTCTGTACTCTCAGGTTTGATTCCTGGTCAAGGGCACATACCTCGGTTGCAGGTTTGATTTCTGGCCCTGGTCGGAGCGTGTGTGGGAGGCAACCAATTGATGTTTTATTCTAGCAAAGATCTAGAAAAACTGACATCAGAGCTTCCTCCCAATAAAATGGCCCAGCCCATCCACCCTGTAGTAAAGAAACCTCAATTTTTTGTACAGAGCTTCTAATCAGCTTTTAGTACTCTATTCTTAAATATAAGCCACAGGCAAGAAATTAACAAACAGATGAGGAAATACTCTAATGAAGGGGGGAGGGACAGAAAAAAAAGCAACCTAGAGAAAATGGATTGTGCAACAGAAGAAAACTTAAAAAACTATCATTGATATCCTCAGAGAGATAAGACATATTAATGAAAAAAGCACAGGATGCTCTAAAAAAGTTCCTGGAAATGAAAATATAATAGTGGAAATGAAAACCTCTGAGGAAATTTCCCAGACAGAAATAGAAAATAGGAGAAAAAAGAACCAGAATTGGAAGACCAGTTCAAGACACAATAGAAAAATGAGGTATTTCCCCACTTCCATGTTAGGGACAAGGAGTAGTGCTACCCTGACTCTTCTAAAAAGACATTTGTCCGGCTGGTGTGGCATAGTGGATGAGCATCAACCCATGAACCTGGAGGTCACAGTTCAATCCCCAATCAGGGCACATGCCAGGGTTTCAGGCTTGATCCCCAGTAGGAAGTGTGCAGGAAGCAGCCAATCAATGATTCTTTCTTATCATTGATGTTTCTATCTCTCTCTCCTTTTCCCCTCCTCTTTCTGAAATTAATAAAAAAATATTTTAAAAAAATTAAAAACATGCCCGGCCAGGCATGGCTCAGTGGTTGAACATCGACCTAGGATCCAGGCGATCGGGGTTCGATTCCCGGTCAGGGCACATGCCCCGGTTGCGGGCTCGATCAATGACTCTCTCATCATTGATGTTTCTATCTCTCTCTCTCCCTCTCCTTTCCTCTCTTTGAAATCAATAAAGATATATTAAAAAAAAAAAAAATTAAAAACATTAATCTCCACCTCTAAAGAGGAGTATACTGCACCAAGCATTTTTCCTGCCTGCCTTTTCTTACCCCGTTAGCTCTCTGTCTCTCCTTCCCCTGGGATTTAAAGTCAGAAAGCCTGGGTTCAGATCCCAGCTCTATCATTTAGAAACTGTGTGACCTAGGGATAAATTATTTAAGTTCTCCAGGCTGTTTTCTAGTTTGTAAAAAGAACAGCGAGAATTGATATGAAAAACAAATTATACAATATAAGAAAAAGCTCCATACAAAACCTACTATCCCATGTGTGTATTCCCCCTCCTGCCCCAAATGTGTGCATTTTTAAGGAGAAGGGCAATTTTCGTATGTTCATTTACTGAACGAATATGTATGGTGTACTTTCTCTACCAGGCATTATTCCAGGTACTAGAATATAGCAGTAGCAGGGGGATAGGAGAGATGGCAGGTTGCCGTAGGCCTTACTGAGTAAGGATTGAAGGAAGTGAGGAAATGATCCAAAATATCTGGGGAAATGGGTTCTAGGCAGTGAAACTGCTTGAGTAAGGGTAGTGTGGCAGGGGTGGGGTAAGGGCGAGAGAGGGGCTTTTACTCTGAGTGAAATGGGTAGCCCCTAGAGAATGGTTTTGAACAGAGAAATCACAGGATCTGACTTGTCTCTGTGTTTTTTTTTTAATCCTCACCTGAGGATATTTTTTCCATTGCTTTTCAGAGAGTGGAAGGGATAGAGGGAGGAGGAGAGAGAGAGAGAGAAATATCGATGTGAGACACACAGATAGGTTGCCTCACGAATGCGCCCCAACTGGGGCTGGGGATCGAGCCCGCAACCAAGGTACGTGCCCTTGGTCGGACTTGAACCTGGGACCCTTCAGCCCGCAGACCAATGCTCTAACCACTGAGCCAAACAGACTAGGGCCTGACTTGTTTTAAAAGGATCATTCTCAATGCTATATTGAGACTAGACTCTAGAGTCTACAGGAGTAAATTGTTAGGAAGTTTTCACAGTCATTTGGATGAAAAATGATGATGATGGTAGTAGCACTGGTAGCACTAGTTGAATTTTAGATATTATTATGGTAGAGGTTTCCTAATAGAACGCATGTAGGAGTGTGAGAGGAATGAAGACCAGCAATTGCATTGCTGGGAGATAATGCAATTCTCTTTTAATTCCCTTCCTTAAACTAGGCTGATTTCCTCATTTTGTCTTTCAGCCAGATACTCAATTTTTTGTTCTAGTGAGAATATAAACAATTCACTCACAAATGATTTCTAGTCAGTAATGGCAGACTATCAAAGAACAAAAAAAACATTGCAATCAACTTGCCAAAACAGTTAAATAAAGTGTTGCTCTTCAACTAGAATAAACTATAAAAACATTATCTCAGAATGCTAGGGGTTCTTGGTGTAAAAAACAAACCAACGAAATACATAAAAAACCGAATTCCTTACTCTGTGGGAATAGACCGCGCCTATATCAATTTTGTACGGATTCATTTTCTGCATCTCCTTTTCCAGATCACTCTGGTTGTTGAAGGATTGGTAGCGAATATAGATATCATCTTTCAGTGTGAATGAAAATTCACGGTGTTGAAAGTAATTCTTTATCACTGTAAATAAATGTACATTTTAAAGTTAATTTAGTACTTTATTCAACTCAGGGACTTATAACATTAACCAATTAGAAGGTATTTTTAATAAACCCTTTGTGCCCATGTAAAAAAGAAAAAAACAAGACCTAACTCCTAATTTGAAGGGGATTATTACCACACAGCATCTCATAGGGAAAAGTAAAAATGAGAAAAAGGATGCTTAAGTATTTTAAATCTATAACGCTACTTCTCTCTCGTCAGTGGGTAAATTCAGCTGCGACCAAGCTAAGTACCTCTCCTCTTGGGGAGATGCCCCTCTGTCCCTGATGTAGATCATGCCTCCGCAGCTTCATACTATACAACCCAAGAAGCCCTTGGCTCAGGCACCGCGGCAGGTAAGCCGGGCACCGACTGTGCGTGGGCCACTTAGTGGCAGGAGCAGGGGGTCTGCCTTTTATTGTGTGTCCGCAGGCTGGCCTTTAAATCCTCTCTCTGCCCATTTACATTTCAGAGGTGGTGGTGGGGAGGGCTCGAGATAATGCGTGGAGGCGCCGGGCCCAACACTGGAGCGCAAGAGTCACTTAAAATGGTCATGCAAAAGTTCCCTCCCGGAGCCCCTTCACATTCTCCTCCCGACCTAGCCGCTCCCCGCTCCCCACCGCCCGCCGCTCGCCGCCATCACCTCCGCCATAGTTGAGCCAGCGATAGTACTGGGCGTAGGGAAAGAGCCTCCGGTAATAAAGCTTAAGCAGCTCGGGAAGCTCGGCTGGGTTAAACGCCTCCATGGAGCCCGGGATGCTCGGCTGGGTCAAACGGCGGGATTGCCCCAGTAGGCTTCCGCAAGAATTGGCGGGAACCGCACAGGAGCCTCAGCCATTGCGCAGGCGCATCGTGGCCGCAGCCCGCCGGCTGCAGGGGTCGCTGGGAATTGTAGTTGCCACCTTGGGGGAGGGGTTTGCTTGGGAGTGGGAGGCGCTCCCGCTGTCTCCGCCCACCCGCTCGGACAGAGAGTCCTCTACTCAGGTGGGCAGAAAAAGGCCGCGCCCATTCCAGGAAGATAGCCTGCGGAAAGGTAAGTCAGGCACATTGACTTAGATGATAAAAAGGAAGTAAGAAAGATGTTCGGTAGTTTATGAATATTGTAGAAAATAACACATTTAAACAGTGTAAACCAATATCTTTTTAAGAGGGTTTGGAAATTAGTTCCTCATTGAATTACTACGTACAACGGGTGGAAATATTTCGCAACCAAATGCGAAAAGCAAAGGCTGTTTATTCAGAGCTTGCTATATGGCTAGGGAGTCAGCCACCGTCCCTTGCTTTTTGGCAGAGACTCAAAGGCACGCAGAGAAGCGGGAGAACTTTATGGAGGAAAAAGAAGGTTTCAGGTGTACCTTGATTCAAAGCCGTTTGCATGGGGAAGCTGTAGGTGGGCTAACTAGGAGTGGGGCATCCTATGTGATTTGGTTGGGGGTGCCTATTGGCTTTTTCTGGTTGGTCCTAAGTTAGAAGTGGGGAGAAAAATTAGTGAAGCTGCCAGTTATTAATCATTAGCCATTTTGGGCCAGTTGTTGCGGAGGTTATTGTTTGGCTTCCTAGACTATCACTAGAGACATGGGTCTGATTTATAGCAGGCTGGCTTCCTGGGCTATTTATTATAGATAAGGGGGTTGGTTTCCTGGGTAGACTTCTGCAGGTTGTGGGTCAGAGTTCTGTTTTTGTATACTGTCTGGTTATTTAGTTTGTATATTTGGTTTCTCAAATAGAACACCTAGGAATACTAAAACCTGAATCAGAGGAAGCTTGCAGAGTCATGAAAGAAGCCAGTATGCTATTGATATGCAGATCTATCAGTCAGTCTTACCTGGTAAAGATATACCTCATGGCAAATGTTTACTGTGGATGGGCAGTCTGATAGTAATCAGTATTGTGTTACTTTAAAACCATCATTTTCATGAATTTTATTTTTACAATAATAGTAGGAGACCAAGGAGGGTTATGTAGTAAGTTATTATTAGCCTAATCTTGAAAATGATTATGGTCCCTCAGCTCCTGTGGGCAGTGTGGGGAAAAATAGGCTATGGGAAAATCATACTTACTTGAATATTCCTAGAAATCTGGCTTCCCACACAAATCTTAGTTGATTTTTCACAATCCCTATGCATTCTGTTTTGGGTAGGGTGAATTTCATTGCTGGGAAGTTTTTCACTATGATAAAAGGGACAAGAGTACCCTCCCTGTAGAGTGCTTTTTACCAGAACTACCTTCCCCTGGACTTTTTAATGGAGGTTTCTCAGTTTCCTTATTGCTGCCTTTAGGAACTGACTTCTTCGGGCAATTTGGGAGTTCACTATTTACATTTCGGGAACACTAAGGAGTGCAACACCTTAAGAAGCTAAGACATAAGGGGAGAAAACAAAGGAAGTTATATTTATTGAGTTTTTACTGTATGCTCCCTTTATTCAACATTAGTTCTCATCAGGAAAAGGAAAAATAAAGCCTAACATTTATATAGCATTTGTTATGCTGTTAAGTGACATTTTAAGAATTTAAGAATTTATTCCTCATAAGAACCCTATGTGGTATGGACAAATATTTGTATTTTACAGGTGGGGAAATATGCAGAGAGCTTAAGTAATTTGTCCAAGGTCACACAGCTAGTAAGTGGGAGTCAGACAGCCTGACTCCAGAGTCTGTGTGTTTAAACCTTAAGCTATATGCTATGTCTCCTCTACAAGGGGTTGTTGTGAGGTTTAAATGGGATAAAGGTGCCTGGCACAGCTCATAGTCCAGAACTATTCTGTGTGAGAAAGCTATTATTCTGTAAAAGTGCTCTGGTATAGAGGCTTTTATCCCAAGTGCCACTGAGAGGCAGTATTGCCATTTAGTTGGTTTCCCTTTGTGCTTCTTTCCCATGTTTGCAAAACCCCTTTGTCCTTTTAGCTTTACACTTTCTACCATCCTCTTTATGTTTACTACTTATGTCTGCTATCATCCTCTTTAGGTAATCTATCAGCCATAGGTTTCTCTTCCCAAGTTCTTTGTAGACTTGGACACCCACCTCATGGACTTCCCTTCCAGTTCAACTCCTATTGTTAATCTGGATGTTTTTAGCATGTAAAAGGATGATCTCTTCTCTAAATATATGGTTCATTCAGCCATTCTTTATTTTTTATTTTTATTATTGGTTTTTTAGAGAGAGAGGAGGGAGAGAGGAAGGGGGAGGAAATATTGATTTGTTGTTCCACTTAGTTATGCATTCATTGGTTGCTTCTTGTATGTACCCTGACCCATAGCCTTGCATATCGGGACAATACTCTAACCGACTGAGCTATGTGGCCAGGGCCATTCAGCCATTCTTTAACTCAAACATTTATTCTATTTATTTCTGGGGAGAGAAAAATTAATGGCATGATTTCTGCTTCCAAGGAAGTTATAGTCTAGTAGGGGTAATAGACACAAATAAAAAAGTGTAATGAACTGTTATAGATTCATTAATAACCCAACGTTTGTTGGCATCAGCATTTTCCTTAAGACTTGGATAAAATTGGTACAGGGAACACAGTCACAAAAGTGTAAATGGCATGGCACTTTTGGGAAACTGCCAATAGTTTCATAAGGATGGAGTTCAGACTTCAAGGGAAGGCATAGTGAGAGATGGGGCTAAGAGGCAACTCATGGCCAGAGCATTTCATGTCAAGCTTTTCATTTCCAAGAAGTATGGAAATAAAAATTATTCACCTTTCATTTTTATTCAGGTTTGGTTAAAATTAAAATAAACTATTGATCATATTAATATTTGATGAAAAGCCTTGGGAATAAATAATCTTGTTGAAACAAGTAAATTGAAAATTTGCAGTACTCCTGTGCTAGTTATTTTCCTCCTCAATAAGATAAGAAAGAGAAGCCTGCATAGAGTTTAAAATGAAAGAGAATAAGTTCTGTTGACACAAGAGCATAATAAACAGGGAGGCTATCTAGGTGGGCCCATGGCATACTTAAGTTTAACTATATTAGGTTCTGTCTCTTGTTATCATAAATTACTGAAAAGTAATAAAGAGCACCATCATATCTGTTTATGTCAAAGTTTTAGTTTGATCTCATAGGAATGTTTCTTTTAACTACAAAGCAAATGATCACCAGAAAGCTGATAAAACATGTACTATAGTACACTGCAATTGTTCTTCAATCTATATAATGAATTTGATATATGAAACTAAATTTTTTTCACCTAAGCTGTCAATTAACCCACCAGATTTTTGCTACGTAACCCACCAATGTATATATTGTATAGGTTCTCTTGTTAGTCGTAAAGTGACATACTTTTTGGGTCTAACTTTCTTCTTGAGACTACTTGAAATAAAGGATGGCAGATTCTCCCTGGCCAGTGTGGTTCTGTTGATTGGAGTGTCCTCCCTTACACCAAAAGGTTTTGTGTTTCATTCCTGGTCAGGGCACATACTCGGGTTTTGGGTTTGATCCCCAGTCCCAGTTTCTCTCACATTGATATTTCTCTCTTCGCCCCACCCCCGCTCGCTCTCTCCCCATTCCTCTCTCTAAAAATAAAAAATAAAAAAATGGAGTCAGGAGGTTAGAAGAGAGAACTATTAACACACCTTATAGATAGCATTTTTTGTTCTTCTCTGTTCTCTTTCATCACTTTGATTTTCTATTTCTTTTTGTACTTCTATTTGCATTTTAATAACCTTATTGTATATGTGTCTTTTACTTTAGGTTACCTCACACTCTTTTTGAAGATGCTATATATGTCCAAGAATAAAAAATTAACATAATCCAATTTCAGCCTCATTCCAAAAGCTGACTCAATCCCTCTGCCAAGTGGGGGGAAAAATTGGCAAATATACCTGCAGCTAATGCTTTGTACTGGCATTGTTTTTACTATCACACACTTCATTTCATACTGGTACATAAAATTGCACAAAGAGAAAGGAAAAATGTTACCTGAGGAATTCTTATTTGGAAACAGATGTTAGATTTCAAACACTTCTTGTTTAACTGCCTTTGGATTTTACTTCCTCTCTGTTCTCTACAGGATTCGAAATGTAACAAGTGGGAAAGAATAACGGGACTATTAAACCATTGTTTATTAGCCACCTGGGTGGCTAATAAAAACTTCTTCACTACTCCCATAGCAAAGTCCTCCTTCACAGTGGATGATAGGGGTGGGGCTAGGGCAGGATCTAAACTAGACTGCAGAGCTTCACGAACACAACTCTCATGACTTAATTTAAAAAGTCCCCTTTTGCTTACCCAAAGTTTTACAAACTTATCCCACAGCTACCAGTGATGCAGGCATTCTGGGGGTCTGGGGACCTGAAGGTGTGTGACCCACTATGGGTTCTCGTCTTCTTAAAGAATTCAAAAGCAAGCCTGCATAGAGTTTAAAGTGAAAGAGAGTTTATTAGTGAAGGAGTGAAACAGAGAATGGGCTATTCCACAGACAGAGCAGCCCATCCCTTGTAGGATTTGCTTTTTTTATTGAGACTCATTTAATTGAGGGATAGGAAATTCTATAAGGAGGAGGAATATTCAGGATTTTTCCAGGAAAGGAGTAGAGACTTCTCAGAAGAGCCCTATGGGCCATTTTGTGTCCTAATATGTGCTTTCCATTTCTGATTATGAGACTGGGATGTGTCATTTAGAATGCTAATGTGTTACAATGAGCATATAATGAGGTTAGGGGTCACTAGAAGGTGAAATTAGTCCCCTGTTGGATAGAGCTGGTCTGTGCCAGTTCTAAGCCATAAATCTGTTAGAGGTTGGTCTTACTATCTCCTTGACAGTCCCTGTAGCCCTTATTGGTAACTGTCATTTCACTACATACCCTATCTCACCAGCATTAACCAAGAAAGCTGATTTTCTCCACTGTCAAAAATTCCAGTTTAGCTCTAGCTGATTTTGATCAATGGTTAGAGTGCCGGGCCGGTGGATTGAAGGGTGCCAGGTTCGATTCTGGCCTCATTGTTTTTAATGAGATTGTTTTCTTTCTTTATTTTTTAGATTAGTTTGTTGTTAGCATATGGAAGTGCAACTAATTTTTATTTTTATTTATTTTTTTAAAATTATTTTTGTTTAAAATATTACAGATGTCCCCTTTTCTCCCCAGTGACCCATTCCACCCATCCCTTCCCCCTCCCCAGTCCCTCTCTCCATCATTGTCCGTGTCCTTGGGTTCTGCATATACGCTGATAAATTCTTTGGTTACTCTCTCCCCCTCCATCGACCTGCCCTCCTCCATGCCTCTGACATTTGTCAGTCCCATCTATGCTTCCATGTCATTGAATCTATTCTGTTCATCAGTTTATTAAGTTCTTTAGATTCCACCTATAATCGAGACCATGTGATGTTTGTCTTTCTCTGCCTGGCTTATTTCACTTAGCATAATATTCTCCAGGTTCATCCATACTGTCCCAAAGGGTACGAGATTCTTCTTCTTTACAGCTGTGTAGTATTCCATGGTGTAAATGTCCCACAGCTTTTTAATCCACTCATCTACTGATGGGCACTTGGGCTGTTTCCAGATCTTAGCTATTGTAAACTGTGCTGCTATGAACATCGGGGTACATATATCCTTTCTGATGAATGTTTCAGGATTCTTAGGATACATTCCTAGGAGTGGAATCACTGGGTCAAAAGGCAGCTCCATTTCTAATTTTTTGAGGAAACTCCGTACTGTTTTCCATAGTGGCTGCGCCAGTCTGCATTCCCACCAGCAGTGTACTAGGGTTCCCCTTTCTCCACACCCTCGCCAGCACATGTTGTTTGTTGATTTGTTGATGGCAGCCATTCTGACAGGTGTGAAGTGATACCTCATTGTGGTTTTAATTTGCATCTCTCTGATGATTAGTGACATTGAGCATTTTTTCATGTGTCTCCTGGCCATCTGTATGTCCTCTTTGGAGAAGTGTCTATTCAAGTCCTTTGCCCATTTCTTAATTGGGTTGTTTGTCTTCCTCTTGCTGAGTACTGAGTTCTTTGTACACTTTGGAAATTAGCCCCTTATCAGATACATCCTTGGCAAATATGTTTTCCCAGACCATGGGGTTCCTTTGTATTTTGAGGCTGTTTTCTTTTGCTGTGCAGAAGCTTTTTAGTTTGATGTAGTCCCATATGTTTATTTTTTCTTTTGTTTCTCTTGCCCTAGGAGATGTATCAGTGAAAAGTCCACTACGTGGGATGTCTGTGACTTTACTGCCTATGTTTTCTTCCAGGATTTTTATGGTTTTCTTGACTTACATCTAAGTCTTTTATCCATCTTGAGTTTATTTTTGTGTGTGGTGAAAGTTGGTGGTCTAGTTTCATTCTTTTGCATGTATCTGTCCAATTTTCCCAGCACCACTTATTGAAGAGACTGTCCTTACTCCATTGAATACTCTTGCCTCCTTTGTCAAATATTAACTGACCATAATGGCGTGGGTCTATTTCTGGGGTCTCTGTTCTGTTCCATTGATCTATATGCCTGTTGTTGTACCAATACCAGGCGGTTTTGATTACAGTGGCTTTGTAATACAGTTTGAAGTCTGGTAATGTGATCCCTCCCACTCTGTTCTTTTTTCTCAAGATGGCTGCAGCTATTAGGGGTCTTTTTTGGTTCCATATAAATTTTCAAAATGTTTGTTCTAGGTCTGTGAAATATGCTGTTAGTATTTTAATAGGAATTGCATTGAATTTATTAATTGCTTTGGGTAGTATGGACATTTTAATGATATTAATTCTTCCAATCCATGAGCATGGTATATTCTTCCACTTGTTTAAATCTTCCTCTATTTCTTTTTTCAGTGTCACGTAGTTTTCCGAGTACAGGCCTTTTACATCCTTGGTTAAGTTTATTCCTAGGTATTTCATCTTTTTAGTTGCAATGGTAAATGGTATTGCTTTTTTAGTTTCTCTCTCTGAAAGTTCATTGTTGGTGTATAAGAATGCCATTGATTTTTGGATGTTGATTTTGTATCCAGCTACTTTGCCAAATTTGTTTATCAAATCTAGTAGTACTTTGATGGAGTCTTTAGGGTTTCCTATGTACAATATCATGTCATCTGCAAATAATGACAGTTTTCCTTCCTTCTTTCCAATTTGGATACCTTTTATGTTTTCTTCCTGTCTGATGGCTATGGCGAGGACTTCCAGTACTATGGAAGTGCAACTAATTTTTATATTTTGATTTTGTATCCTGCAACTCTACTGAATTCATTTATTAGATCTAAAAATTTTTTTGATGGAGTCTTTAGGATTTTTTATATATAAGATCATATAATCTGCAAACAGAGACAGTTTTACTTCTACCTTTCCAGTTTGGATGCCCCTTATTTTTTTTTCTTGACTGATTGCTTTTCCTAGGACTTATAGTACTATGTTGAATAGGAGTGGTAAGAGTGGGTACCTGTTACCCGTGTCTTATTCTTGATCTTAGAGAAAAAGATTTCAATGTTTCACTGAGTATGATGTTAGTTGTGGACTTGTCTCCATGAAGTATATTTCTTTATTATATTGAAGTATATTTCTTCTATACCCAATTTTTTAAAGAAATATATATTTATTGATTTCAGAGAGAGGAAGGGAGAGGGAGAGAGAGAAATATCAATGATGAGAGAGTCGTCATTGATTGGCTGCCTTCTGCACTCCCCCAACTGGGAATCCAGCCTGTAACCTGGGCATGTGCCCTGACTGGGAATTGAACCTCGATCTCCTGGCTCCTAGGTCAATGTTCAACTGCTGAGCCATCCCTGGCTGGTCATATACCCAGTTTTTGAGAGTTTTCATCATGAAAAGATGTTGAATTTTGTTAAATGCTTCTTTTTGCATCCTTTGAGATTGATCATGTGATTTTTATCTTTCATTCTATGAATGTGCTTATAACACATTTCTTGATTAGTGTATGTTGACCCATTTATGCATTTCAGGGATTTGAAACTGGGAATCATCCTAGGACACGCCCATCCAATCAGTAAGTCCTAGGGCATCTGCCTCTTATATATTTCAAATTCTTCCCTTTCTCCTCATATACACTGCATAGTCAACACTTGCACCTCCTGCATGTCTTTGCTTAGATGTTGTTTTCTCAGTGAAATGTAGTCTGACCACCCTGTTTAGTGCTGAAAACTGTCCCCTTTCTAGCCCTCCTGATCTCCTTACTCTGCTCTTTTGCTTTTTTCCAAAGTGCAAGTCCTCTTCTAACATACTTATTATGTCTACTTATTGAGATATAATTTACATATGCTATTCACTCATTTAAAGTATACAATTCAGTAGCTCTTAGTATATTCTTAGAGTTGAGTGACCATCACCACAATCAACTTTGGAACACTTTTGTTATCCCCAAAAGAATTCCCTTACCCTTTAGCAGTTAACCCCCCTATATTCCCTCGAGTCCTCCAACCCAGCCCTAGGCAACTACTCACCTACTTTATGTTTCTATAGATTTGCCTATTCTGGAAATTTCATATAAATTGAATCATACAATATGTAGTCTTTTGCGACTGACTTTTTTCATTGAGCATAATGTTTTCAAGGTTCCAAAACAACTACACCATTCTTAAATTCCCACCCGCAACTTATGAGGGGTCAGCACCTAACAGTGCCTGGCACATAGAGGGCGCTTAGTAAATGTTTATCGAATGCATGAATGACAAAATACAGGACACAATCTACATTCTTTAGCATGCCATCTAAGGGCTTTCCTGATCAGTCCCCTATTTATCTTTCCTGTATTGCCTCTTGCTACTTCATGGCCGATTGCCTTACAAACATCTGTACCTTCTCGCAGCCTATTCCTACTGCCTGCAGTATGCTTCCCTTCCTCCTGCTTACTGTGCTGAGCTTCTGTTCACCTCTAATGCTACCCCTTCCCTGACACCTTAGGCAAAAATAGTCACTTTCTCCTGTTGTCCTTTCTGCATTTTCTTACTAATTTACTTTTATTTTTATACCCCCCACTAGTTTTGTGACCTTCTTAAAGATAAGTACTAGGTTCTTCTCCTCTTTGTATCCTCAGCACTTATCTAGGGTTTGGTACAGAGTTAGTATTTAGTAAATGTTTGTTTCAGTGAATAAGCAGAGGAAATAGCAAGAGCAAAATCCCGAAGGCAAAAATACAGTGGCAGGTGTGAGAAGCAGTTAGTTTCCCAGTTTGCCCACAAGCTGACATGTGTGAGTTGGACTGTAGGTGCAGGGTGTAGAATCATCTGGGGAGGAGTTTATACTTCATCTGGTGGGCCCCTGGGGACTGCTGAAGAGGAATGACATGACTGAGGCCAGGCTAGAGAAAAATTAATCCATCTGTGGTGGTGTGTAGAATGAACTGGAAGGTGGGAGACAAGTTAGGAGGCTTTAGGCCAGGTGAAAATAGTGAGGGTAAAAACCAAGGTAGAATGTAAGGAAGGGAAGAGATGTAAGAGACAATATTAAAGATTTTGTAGGATTTAGAAAATGATGGAATATGAAGAGTGGGGAAGATGGAGGAACCAAAGGTGGGTCAAAGGCGTTACATCCAGTTATCCGGCAGATGGGCAGGGTGAATAAGCTCAAACTTGGCTTACATTTGCTTTTATGTGTCTTTGTGAAGTTAGACACTTTCTAAATATATAAAGAGAAGGATCGAGTCTATAAAAACACTTACTATATAGTGTTGTAGTTGCTACTTTCATGAAAGAGAGAAATAATGCCAGAAATAAAATGGTGATATAACTGTAGTCAATCAATTGGGTGAAGTGACATCATTTTCTGAGTATGTGTTAAAAACAAACAGGCTCTTCCAGAAGTGGTAATTGTTTATTCAATTCAATTATATACTGGACCAGAGCTCTGGTCCAGTAGGTGTGTCAGTTACAAAGATGAGTCAGTCACAGAACTGCCCCAGGAGTACCAGTCCAGTTGGAGAGATGAGTTACATGGGAGAGATATGAATAGATTGTTACGGGAGAGCAGACTTGCTGGTTGATGATTCAGAGAAAGCTTTAGATGGAGGAAGTGTGATTGGCTGAGCCTTGTAGGACAGGTCGTATTTGACATGCAGGGATGAGCAAAAAGGGCATTTAACTCAAAGGGAATGGTGAGAGCACAGACCTGGAGGTTGTAAAGAGCAGAGTACAAATAAATGAAGAGCAGCAAGCTCTTTGGTTTGGATGAAAGACAGACCGTACGAGTCGGAAGAGGGAGAGATAAGGTTGAGGCCTGATCGTGGAGGGCCGTGTACACCCAACTAATGTTTTAGAGTTAGACTTTATTTAGTGGGTTGGATGATTTTTAGGTAGTGACGTCAACAGAGCTGTGCTTTAGGAAAGTTAACCAGACTGTGTTGAGGGCCAGAAACTAACAGTTTCTGTGGGGATACTGAGGAGATCTTTCACAGATCAAGCAAGAGGTACTGAGTGTTGAAGGCCTGAACAATGGATGTGGCCATAGGAATGAAGAGGAGGGGATAGGTGCTCCAGATACTATGGAGCTAGACTTTACCGCCTTGTCTCCTGAGGGAATGAATGGGGCGAGGAAGAGAAATGTCAGAGCTGTAAGATTAAAAGGTAACACAGCCCTGGCCAGTGTGGCTTAGTTGGTTGGAGCATCATCCTGTACACCCAAGGGTCCTGGGTTTGGTTCCCAGTCAGGGCACATACCCAGGTTGGGGGTTCAGTCCCTGGTTGGGGTGCATATGGGAGGCAACTGATTGATGTTTCTCTCACATTGATGTTTCTCTCTCTTGCGCTCTCCCTTCCTCTCTCTAAAATCAATAAATAAATAAAAAGAAAGAGAGAGGCTGAGGAAAGGGAGGGGACAGTGGGAGAAAAGGTACTGGGAGAAGTGAGGGAAGGAGGGGAAGGACCCTAAAGATATGAGGAGGCTGTGGTTAGAGAGGGCAGTTCATCTTTCAAGATCTTTGTGAGAAGGCAGCTTCAAGCAATGATGAAGACTAAGATGGGGTGAGGCCTGAAGGAAATAGTAAAAGATCATAACTTATGCATTGTGATTATCGAGGTGTTTTCTAGGTTGTTTCAAAACTCATTAAAGTAAATTAACCAGGCAGCACTATGTGGATGAAAAGGAAAGAAAATGACAACATAGTGTAAGAAAGTTAAATTTTTATTACCCTAACAGGAAGTTAATTGAGAATGTCTAGAATTGATAAATTAAGAAATAGTAGTGTAAGTATATAAATCTCCTGGGTCAAAGAAAGAAACGTGATTGCACAGCTTTTGCAGATGAATGCTAAAAGCAAGCAGGCCACTTTGGGTTTGATATTTGAAATGGTCAACGCATCTTCAGTTTTTTATTCATGTTCAGGCTTGACCTCTTTTTGGGGATTCTGCCTAGCCAGGCATATCTCTTCTGCAAGTATAGACTTCTTGCTGCTAGGTGTGATGGCTGAATAGTAATATTCAGGGAGACTGTGGGGTCTGAGCTTCTCCCTAATGAGGGAAATGGATTTTCATCTTTGACTGGCATCAGGAAATTACCCTTTTAGTCAATAAACAGGGAGGCTGAAGCCCTGTCTGTCACTACAGTACAACAGACCATGCCATTTGGGGAGAGCAGAGAAGACAGTGCTCTCAGATTAGAGAGAAGCAGAAAGCTTGGGGGGGGGGGGTGGTTAAAGGGGACAATGGGGAGGTGGAGGGAGAGGGAAAAAGGAGAGACTGAGGGAGAGGTAGGGAGGGAACAGTAAATGTCTATCCACTACTTTTTCTCCTTCACTGTTTCCTCCAATTTTACTCTCTTACACCCTTAATGGTTCTGGACCCAATTACAACATAGGGCAGAGTGGATTCTTCCCCACCAACAAGCAGTTCTCCATGATACCAGCTGAGTGTGCTACAATTCAACTCAATTCTGACACTGTCTACCAGGAGATAGCAACAGATTTTACAGGCTAAGGGTTCACTCCTACAAGACAACCGCCTCCCCTCCTCACTTCAAATGCCAGTTGCAAGCTCAAGTTATCACCTGTACTCCTGACTGACTGGCTGTAGATTAGAGGCTCCAACCACTCCCTTCTTGGGTTTGATTAATTTGCTAGAGCAGATCACAGAGCTCACAGAAACATTTTACTTACTAGATTATTGATTTATTATAAAAGCATGTAATTTAGGCCCTGGCCAGGGTGGCTCAGTTGGTTGAGCATTGACCCATGCACTGAGAGGTCGCTGGTTTGATCCTGGTCAGGGCACATGCCCCAGTTGCTGGCTCGATACCTGGTCTGGGGCATGCAGGAGACAGCCGATTGATGTTTCTCTCTCATCGATGTTTCTCTCTCTCCCTCTCCCTTCCTCTCTCTCTAAAATCAATAAAAACATACATATTTTTAAACAGAATGTAGCCCAGCTGGCATGGCTCAGCGGTTGAGCATCGACCTATGATCCAGGAGACCCTGATTTGATTCCAGGTCAGGGCACATGCGCAGGTTGCCTGCTTGGTCCCCAGCAGGGGGCGTGTAGGAGGCAGCTGATAATGACTTTCTCATAATTGATGTTTCTATCTCTTCCTCTCCCTTCCTCTCTCTGAAATCAATAAAAATACCTATATTTTAAAATAAATAAAATAAAAAAGGATATAATTCAGGAACAGCCAGACGGAAAAGATGCATAGGGTAAGGTATGGGGAATTGACTTGGAGCTTCCATGCTCTCTCCAGGTGTGCACCACTCTCTCAGAATCTCCAAGTGTTCACCAACCTGGAATCTTTTTGAACCTTGTCCTTTTGTTTTTTTATGGAGGCTTCATTACATAGGCATGATTGATTCAAATTATTGGCTATTGGTGATTGAATTCAACCTCCAACTCCTCTCCCCTCCCTGAAAGTCTGGGGGTGGACTGAAAGTTACAACCAGCTCTGCCAATGTGGGACTATACTGAGCAGTCTTTGCACCAAGATTCCACACATCAGCCAGGCTGAGACTTTCTAGGGCTGAACTAGACTTTAAGAATCTTCCTTTTAAATCCCCCTTCTCTCTTCTTTCAGAGATGTTACACCTGCATTACCAGCAATTTCTGCACTCTCCCCTTTATTCTCTATAAGTGTTTCCCTCCAGTGAGTCTCGTGTATGTCTAATTCTGTCTTGGCATCTGAACTGACACACAGGCATATGACAGGACCTACTTTATAGGGCTTTTGTGATAATCTAGTAACATGTGTGAAATGTTGAGAACAGGACCTGATAGACAGCAAGTGTTATGCAAGTGTTAGCTGCTATTATTATTATTTTATTATCTTTTAGATCTCAATTTATATTTTACTCTCTTTAGGAAACTTCTCAGATCTACTAGACTGGGTTAGAAGCCTCTTTGAGTACTCCAACAACATCCTCCTGTAATTATTTACATTGTTTTCTTTTAAAATATGTTTTTATTGATTTCAGAGAGAGGAGGAGAGAGATAGAAACATCAATGATGAGAGAGAATCATCGATTGCCTGCCTCCTGCATGCCCCCTACTGGGGGTTGAGCCCGCAACCCGGGCATGTGCCCTGACCGGGGATCTAACCATGACCTCCTGTTCTTGGGTCAGTGCTCCACCACTGAGCCACACCGACTGGGCTAAATTATTTATTTCAGTCAAATTGACAAACATGCCAGGGAGCAAGATTTCAAATGCTCCCCAAACTGTTGGGTCTCTTAACCAATCTCTGCCTTCATCACTCCCCTGTTTAATCTATCCTTCATTCCCACTGTGAGAGAGATCTTTCTAAAGTTAAATCTGTCCATCTTACTCTTCAATTTAATACCTTCTAACACTCTGGTTGCCTACAGAATACGTGTGGCCCAAAGACCCTTTATAGTTGGGCCCTCCACTATCTCATCTCCCATCTCTTATCTGTATGTTCTGTACTGTGCCATGCTGAACTCCTTGTAGGTACCAGGAAATTTTATGCTACTCACCACTCCATTCATGTATATGTGTTGCTGCCTGGAATGTACTTTCATCCTTGTCTGCTTTTGGAGCTCTTACCTATCCTATAGGAAAGAACTCCAAAACCGGTGCCTCTTTGAAGCCGTTCCTAATTTTGCGGGCAGTGGGTCATCCTTTTTTTTGCAGCCTCATTAGACTGTGTGTATATGTCTGTTATGGCAACCACCACACCGCATTGCATTTGTTTGGTTACCTCCCTGACTCCGCTCTCTAGTCTGTGCATCTGATTAGATATATGTTAGATGTTTTTACTTTGTTCTTGTGTCCCTTTTTTTCCATCTCTTTTTCCTTTGTGTTGTATTTGCATATTTTCCTTTTTCTATGTTCCACTTTACTACTTTCTTTTCCACTATGTCTATCTGCTATTCAATTTTATCCACTGAATTTCAGTTGTTATGCCATTTCTACTCCCTAGAAGTTCTATTTGGTTCTTTTCTAAATCTACTTGATCAATTTTTAAAAACTTGATTTTTTATTAAAAAAAAATATCTTTATTGATTTCAGAGAGAGGAAAGGAGAGGGGGAGAGAGATAGAAACATCACTGATGAGAAAGTCATTGATTGGCTGCCTCCTGCATGCCCCCGATTGGGGATCAAGCCTGCAACCCGGCATGTGCCCTGACCAGGAATAGAAGCTGGATCGCCTGGATCCTAGGTCGACGCTCAACCGCTGAGCCACGCCTGGCCAGGCCAGAACTTTCTTTACTTTCTTGTTAACTACTAGATATAGTTAAGAATATTAAAAATAGATTTTTCTAGCATTTTTAGTTGTTTTCAGCAGGAAGATTGATCAGACTAAACAGTCTGTCATTGTTGTCTGAAAATGGACTCCTGCTCTGACTTTTATTGTTTTAGGACTCAGGGGCCTGGTCAACAATGCAGGCACTTTTCCCACAATTGGCTACAGTGAGTGGCAGAAGATTGAGGCCTGTGTGAATGTTCTCAAAGTGAACCTCATTGGTTTGATAGCAGTGACCTTGAGCATGCTTCCCTTGGTGAAGAGAGCGGGGTGAGGGGTTGGGGGTGGGTAGGGCAGGTTGTCAATGTCTCCAGCATTCTGGGAAGAGTCTACAGTAGCTCCAAATATGGAGTAGAAGCTTTTTCAGATATTCTGAGGTAATGCCTTCTCTTCCTCTATTGGTTTTCAAATCTACCTCTGCCTTTTAAGGATAGTTGTGGTTGCATTTAAGGCATGCCCAGATATTCTAATGCAGTCTCCCTATCTTAAGATCTTTAACTTAATCACACATGCAAAGTCTTTGCCATGTAAGATAACATTTACAGGTTCTGGGAACTAGGACCTCATGTCTTTGGGAAACATTCAGCCCACCATATGCCATGACTGGTCTATATCTATTACCATGTGCATGTTATATTACCTGCCTAGGAAGGGACTTGGAAAATAATCGAGAAAATAACATGAGTTGTTACCACGGGCAGGCACCTCTCCTGGCTTCCGGTGTACATAGTGTCCTATGCACCTCCACGGGGCTGCTGCCTGCTTATCTACCACTACTCACAACTGGTCTCTGACTCCTTGACTAGTTCCTAGACCAAATAGTGATTTGAACATCGAATGTCCTTTCACCGTTCAAATCACTATTTAACTTCTTTAGAAAATTCCAATTTGCCTTATTGTGCTAAGGATTAATAAGAAAAGGAAGTTTTGTCCCACATTTGAGTTGGACTTTTAAAGAGCAATAGAGATGTTGTGGTGTGGTGGGAATTAGAGCGAGAAAGCTGCAAGGGGAAGTAAAATTCAGAGGATAGAGGCACCCCTGGCTTGCATAGCCCCTCTTCCAGAGCAAACACAGGCACCTGGAGGATCTTTTTCTGAAGCTCTAACTTAGAAGGTTTTAGGTTTGGGTTTGATAAGGGAGGGTTTTCCTTTAGAACACTGGTTCTTAACCTTTAGTGTGCCTCAGAGCCAGCTGGATGGCTTGTTCAGATTGTTAGGTATCACCCCCAGAGTTTATGACTTGTTAAGTCTGGACTGGGGCCCGATAATTTCCATTTCTAACAAGTTCCCAGATGCTGATGATGCTATTAATATGGGGTTTACACTTTGAGAACCACTCACTACTTTAGAGGGTCATGATGCTTTGTGCTTTCCCTTCTTGTGTATCATTATTTCAAACATTCTCCTTGGCATCGGCTTGGGCTTCACCCTCTCTAGCAAGGCTGTTTGAATCTCTAGGTTAAGGAGCGCCCTCATCACTGTCCCCAGAGCACCTTGAGTATACCTCTACTGTGGTGTACAATGCCACCTTCTTCACTTGGTGAAGGCAGCACTTAGCGCAGTGCTGCCTGGTACATACTCAGCCCCTGGTAATTTTGGAACTGTTTGTTAAACTAATTTGAATATTCTGGAATGACCAATGACTTGTAATTTTAATGCTCACGCCATAGTTCAGTAATGGTTTCTTATAGTCTTTGAACACAGTATAATTTTTCACAGGCCCATGCTTTCATATGTGCAATTCCCATTACCTGATCTCAACTCTTGGTTTTCTTCACTCAGAAAGTTCCTCTTTATCCTTCAAGGCGCAATGGAAACATTTTCCCTTCACTGAACCCTTCCCCAACTCCCTCAGAAAATCTGCCTGCATCTTCCTCTCTGCTATGTAGCCCTTTGAATACCTCTGCTATATAATATTTTTGAGTTGTATTGAAATTACTTACTTGTCAGACTCACCCACTGTGAGCTTTTTGAGGTGAGGAGTTGAGTCTTGATTTTCTGAGATTGTGCATGTAAAACATGGAGCACAGGAGCTGCCATAAAAATGCTTATTTTCTTTATTATTCTTTATATTCTTCATGTCTCCAGTGTCTACTACACGACAGGTACTTAATAACTCTGTTAAAAGCGGATGTAGAATTGAATTGTTATGGGAGTTTGTATAATCATGTCCCAATTGTGAGACCTAGGGATGTTTAAAATTTTATTTTTCCCCTGTGTTCATTATCCTTTAAAGTATTCAGTCAAGTTGTTTTTGTAATCTCTTTGTTTTGTTTTGTTTGTTCTTCCCTCAGAGCATTGAAATTGTGGTGTTTTTCAAAAGAGTTAACATGAGGGTTTTCATTTCAGGCGTGAGCTTTGACATTTTGGGGTGAAGGTCAGCATAGTTGAAACTGGATACTTCGGAACTGGAATGACAGGCATGTAGGGGTCTTTGGAGAAGGTGAAGCAAGTCTGGGAAGATGTCCCTATGCATATTAAGGAGGCCTATGGACAAAAGTTTCCTTGGTGTGTGTGAGCTTTTCTTTTGATAAGATAATGGACAACCTTGCAGGAGAAGGGGAAAAGAGGGTTGGTGGAGAATGAATAAGGAGCTTTGATCCTTTGAGAACAAAGCTCCTTAAACAAAGCCTTCCCAGTGCAGGAGGGGTTGGGAAGATCCCAGGGCCTTCCTGGTTGGCTTGTTGATGGCTGTTGTGGCTGAGGAAGAGCCCAATAGGCAGCCTAGGGCAAGGATCTGCTCTGCCCTCTTACCTAAGAGCCTGGCCACCCAAGAATTAGGATAGAGGCATGGAGCCTCTGGGTCTTTGATATGGAGTGCCCCTATGAAGTTTGGCAGAGCTGGTGTGGGAGGCCTGTTCTACTAAAGTGCAGCCTTCAATATTGTCTACCTTTTGGTAACAAAGGGCCTAGCCACAAATACCGTGTCTTATTGTGAGAGGAGGGAGGGTACAGGTAGGAAGAGGTAAGTGGGAAGATAAATATGGAAACATACTATGAAGATAATAAGCAGTTTTTTGGCTGTCACTGATGGGTTATATATACTACTGAAATGAATGGCAAAAACACTTTCTGGGATTTGGTTGGAAGCATGGTGCCCCCTGAATGGCATTGTTGGCTTCACTGTATGACTGATGATCCTCCAACAATAAAAGTACCTACTGCTCATAAATTCATTTGGACAAACCATAAATTCAACATGAGGGGCACTCCAGAACAATATATACCTTACTCCACCACTAGCGAGAAGATTCAGGAGTGGCTCTCACCTTCAACACCTTTAAAGAGAATGAAAAATAATTTAAACATGTAAACTATAGGGCTTTTCATGTAATTGTACTTTGCTGCTTACTATTAACCTGGTTAAAATTGTTTGATTAAAAAAATAAAATTATGTGGTAATTGCAGCAGGGAGGGAGGTAGAGGAGGGTATAGGAGTAATAAACGGTGATGGGGAAAAATTATGTGAAGTGTAAGGGCTAGTTTACTGATGCATTTGGAGGGAGGCTTTTTAAATAAATTAACAATCATAGTAGGAATGAGAATCAATTTAAATTGCCAACTGGAACTCAAAAGAGTGAGAATTCTCAATGAATATTTAGGAGTTTTCCCCACTGACTACGCTATTGTATAGTGTTGGAGGCCTCTAAACATTTACTTAGATCTGCTGAACAGGATAAACAAAACATTGATCTTCCTATTAATGAATTACTTCAGCAAAATCTCTAAGTCATCAACTTCTTATCTACGTGGAAAGCTGGTCTAAGACACATTATTAAGTAAAAAATAGAGAGTAGCATATATAGTATTAAACCTTTGTAAAAATAAATTTACATCTGTATATATACATACATGCATGCATGTGGGATATGTGTGTGAGTGTGTGTGTGTGTGTGTGTGTGTGTGTGTGTGTGAAATAATCCCAATTGTTGGTGTTTGTCTCAGAGGTGGGATAAGGGGTTGGATCTACACTTTCTGCACTGTGCATTTTTGACTTTGAGTTTTTTATAATATATATGGGTTTATGATGGGAGAATATTTATATTTAACTCCAGTCTGTTAATCAGTGTGGTGGGGTTCTTGTTCTTAGGGAGCTGTGGAACAACATGAAAAGTAACAATATTCACATTATAGGAGTGCCAGAAGAGGTCAAAAGTAAGCTAAGGTTAGAGACTCTGTTTGAAGAAATAATGGGAGAAAACTTCCCTAACCTGGTGAATGAAAAAGTCACACAAGTTCAGGAGGCACAGAGAGTCCCAAGCAAGAAGAATCCAAAGAGGTCTACACCCAGACACATCATAATTAAAATGCTAAGAATTCAAGACAGAATCTTAAAGGCAGCTAGAGAAAAGCAATCTGTTACCTACAAAGGAGCTCCCATAAGGCTGTCAGCTGACTTCTCATCAGAAACTCTACAAGCCAGAAGGGAATGGCATGAAGTACTCAAGGTAATGCAAAACAAGGATCTGAAACCAAGACTGCTCTATCCAGCAAGACTATCATTCAAGATAGATGGTGAAATAAAGAGCTTCCCCAACAAAAAAAGGCTAAAGGAATTTATCATCACCAAACCAGCATTGCAGGAAATGTTAAAGGAACTGCTGTAATTAGAAGTAGAAATAGAGCGAAAGAGAAACATATGCATAAAGAATTAAAATGGCAATAAATAAGTATCTATCAATAATAACCTTAAATGTAAATGGATTAAATGCTCCAATAAAAAGACATAGGGTGGCTGAATGGATAAGGAAACATGACCCAAATATATGTGTCTACAAGAGACCCACCTCAAAACAAGAAACTCACACAGGATAAGAATGAAGGGATGAAAACAAATTTTTCCATGCAGATGGAAATGAAAAAACAAACAAACTGGGGTAGCAATACTCATATCTGACAAAATATACTTCAAAATGAAGACCATAACAAGAGACAAGAAAGGTCACTACATAATACTAAAGAGATTGATCCAAAAAGAGGATATAACACTGATAAACATATATGCACCCAATATAGGACCACCTAAATTTATTTTAAAAAAACCTTCCAGAGGACTTTATGGTAGAGATCAACAGCAAGACAGTCATACTTGGGGACTTTAACACCCCACTTATTTCACTGGATAGATCTTCCAGACAAAAAAATCAACAAGAAAACAGCCACTCTAAATGACACACTAGATCAGATGGATTTAATTGACATTTATAGAACATTCCGCCCCAAAGCTGCAGAATATACATTCTTCTCAAGTGCACATCAGTAGATGAGTGATAAAAAAGCTGTGGTACATTTATACCATGGAATACTATGCAGCTGTAAAAAAGAAGGATCACTTATCCTTTGGAACAGCATGGAGGGAACTGGAGAGTATTATGCTTAGCAAAATAAGCCAATCAGAGAAAGACAAGTACCACATGATCTCACTCATATGTGGAATATAATAAACTGATGAACAAAATAGATCCAGAGATATAGAAGCATGGAACAGACTGAAGGATCTCAGAGGGAATGTGGAGGTAGGGGAGTGGGTGGGGAGAGATTAATCAAAGAACTTGTATGTCTATAAGCTTAACCCATGGGCACAGACATTGTTATGGGGGAGGCCTGGGAGTGGGGTGGATGTGGGGTGGAGGGGATCAATGGGGTAAAAAAGGAGACATCTGTAATACTTTCAACAATAAAGATAAATTAAAAACAAACAGAAACCAAAAGAACAAATGAGAAATAACTTGAATTTCCAAAAAACAGGGGAAATGGTATAAGAAAAACTAAGCAGCCATGTCATAGAAGAGTATTTCATATATATTCATGATATATTTAACAATATTTTGCACAGATTTAAGAATATTTAATACATTTATATAATATAAATATAAACATTAACATTATTAAATAAAATTAACAAAATTTTATATTTAATATAATAAATATATTTGTGATATAATTCAGAAGTAAAAAAATCCCACAAAACAGTCCAAATAGTGTGATCTAATTTTGATTTTAAAAAAAGATACACATGAACACACACGCACACACACACACACACACACACAAAGAAATTCACAGGTCTGACTATTAAGTCATAAAATAAATTAAAACATCCTCGGGTGAGGATTAAAAAAATTATCTCCTTTTAGTTTACCTATAATTTTTTTTCCTTTTAAAAAATTGAGATATAATTGATATATAACGTTATATTGGTTTCAGGTGCATAACACGATTCAATACTTGTATATATAGGGTGTCTCAAAAAA
Organism: Miniopterus natalensis; assembly: GCF_054644295.1. Classification (NCBI taxonomy): domain Eukaryota; kingdom Metazoa; phylum Chordata; class Mammalia; order Chiroptera; family Miniopteridae; genus Miniopterus; species Miniopterus natalensis. Next base: position 137,168,469 of record NC_142082.1, on the reverse strand, counting down.
TGTATACACACAGTTTGAATAATTATAAAGGCAATGTTTATTAAAAATACATTTCACTTTCAAAATAGAGCTATCAGCTGTTAAAGCGTGTATACATTTTTGGGGGACAACCTGTATTATGAAATTATCACAGTAGGTCTAGTTAACAGCCATCACCATGCATGGTTACGATTTTTTTTCTTGTGGTGAGAACTTTTAAGATCTCTCCTAGCAACTTTCAAATACATACACAGCACAGTAGTGTTAACTATTGTTACTACGCTATATATTATATGCCCGTGACTTATTATTTTATAGCTGGAAGTTTGTGCCTTGTGATCACCTTCACCCATTTTGCCCACTCCCTATCCCCCACCTCCAGCAATCTGTTCTCTTTACATATGAGTTCAGATTTTGGTTTTGACTTTGTTTCTTACAATTCCATATATAAGTAAGATATGGAACTGCCTATAATTGTACTCCTAAAAAATATGGTCTTGTTTTCCCTATTTCAGTTCTTCAATATCTTGCTTATTTATTTATTTATTTATTTATTTATTTATTTATTTATTTATTTATATCCTCATCTAAGGACATTTTTTTCCATTGCTTTTCAGAGAGTGGAAGGGGAGAGAGAGAGAAAAACATTGATGTGAGAGAGACACCTCGATTGGTTGCCTCTTGCAAGCACTACAACTAGGGCCAGGGATTGAGCCTGCAACCGAGGTGCGTGCCTTTGGCCAGAATTGAACCCAGGACTCTTCAGTCCTTGGGCTGACGCTCTAAACACTGAGCCAAACCAGCTAGGGCTATATCTTGCTTCTTTAGGTCAGCTTTTTTGCTTACAAGATTTGCCTGTACTGTTGTACATGGAAGTAATTTGTCCATTTTCATTATAGTGTATTCAAACACATGAGGATTTTCTAGCAACCATTTAGGTATTCATTTGTAGAATAATTACCTTTTGGCCAGAGCACTTTAGCAGAGGACTTTGATATTTGTTGAGACTTGCTTTATGGCCCAGTATATGATTACTTTTTATACAAAGTAATTTTTTTTGTGTGTGTGTGTTTTTAATATATATTTTTTATTGTTGACAGTATTACAGATCTTCCCCAACTTTGTCCCCTCCACCCAGTCCCTATCCCACCCCAGGCCTTCATCACACTATTGTCTATGTCCATGGGCTAGGTACATAAATATATAAGTTCTTTGGTTAATCTTTTCCCATCCCCCAAAGTATTTTGTTAAACATCAGTTTCGCAACAATGATTTTGTAGTTGAGTTACTCTGTGTATAAATTAAAATATTTGTAAATTTTTGACAAATACAAATTCTAATTTTTTTTTTATCCTTACTAGAGAATATGTTTATTGATTTTAGAGAGAGAGAGAAACATCGATGTGAGCGAGAAACGTCTATCAGCTGCCTTCCAAAGGCTCCCTGCAACCTAGTTATATGTGCCCTGACTGGGAATTGAACCAGCAATCTTCTGGTATAAGGATGATACTCTAACCAGCTGAGCCACCCAGCCAGGGCACAACTTCTAATTTGGTAGATCACAGCTTGTTTGGAAGCAGTCATTAATGATATGTGTACCATAACCAAGGCCAAGTACCTTTCTCCTCATAGGTTTTTAATTTAGTTCAAACGCTGTTCTCATCATTACACTGGGCTCTACCAGCTTTTGTATTTGTAATTATTACTGTCAAAACTAAATAACTTTGTCTTCAATGTTGATGTTTTAAGCTGAATTGACAGTTATATTTACAATGTCACATGTTTTTCATCTTTGACAGAATTAACTTAAACAACTTTTATTTTAATAATTGGATGGAAAAAACCAAGGCATTATTGGAATTAACTCATTTTCTACTTAAATCACATAGTAATACTGACATAAAATGGCATTATTTAGCTGTTTATGAAGTTTTGCTAATGGAATGGACACATCGACAGCTTTGGCTTCATTTATATGTGCACAAGAAAACTTGAAATCAAAGCTCATTTGTTCAAGATGAAAAGTGATTCTTCACAGAGTTACAGGTAAATATATCATCTGCAATTGCAGGTATTATTTCCTTGTCTTTAAGTAGTCTTCTTAAAATGATGAGTAACTTTTGAAGTACATGTAGATGCCTCTTCAGCCTTCCTGAGGTTAATCAGTATGATCCCCAGGTATCAACAGGTATTTGCAAGTTATATTAACTTTCAAAAGAAATGAAAATTCATTACTTGATTTTAAATTAAATATGTACTTTTAAAGCTCATTGCAGCCAAGGGTTTACTGCAAAATAAAAAAGCATTATCAAACAATAAAATAAATAAATAGTTGTAGATTTGTACCATACAAAATCACTATGAGCAAGAGCATTCAGAATCCGGCAGTACCACTTAGTCTGTTTCCAGTACATATTTCATGTACATGTAACTGCAATCTATAATTTCTTACTGACCCCACAGACTTTTAGCTCAGGATTTTGTGTATCTCACAGGCTATAGCATAGACCAGCAATTTTTAACTGGTGTGCCATAAGAATTTTTAAAACATGCAATACCTGACTATTTAGTCAGGGGCACTGACTTTTTCCCTAAGATTGTCAAAAAAATGACAACCGCCAACACAACAATAGCTGTCCAGTGTGAATGAATTAAAATTATACTTATTTTTTTTGTCAGATTGGCAAAAAATATAGTATATTTTTGGTGTGCTGCAGAATTTTAGTAATTGGCTTATGTGTGCCATGAGATGAAAAAGGCTAAAAATAGCTGCCATGGACCATGGCACAACTGGCTGGTTCATTCACCGAGAGACCAGTAGGGGCAACAGTCCGGAATACTTTTCTCCTGACCTACTGTCAAAACATTTTGCATTTTGTTTTATCATTGAACAACCTGTAAAGGATTGGGAAAAGAGAGATTGCATTAATGCTGTTTTTCTTGTAGACTTAATTATTTGGTAAAGTGAGAATTCTCTTCAGTGCTACTAGACAAGCATGGCAGAAGGTATAAGTACAAAATGGGAATATTCCAAACACATCTTGGTTATTTTAATAATTATTCATAAAACTCCATTAAGAAAGGGAAACACCAGGATAAATGTTAAATCAGATGCAACACTGGAATAACAGGCATAAGCTAGGACTGCCCAGACAAACCAGGATGTATAGTGACCTTACAACTGTGTTAATTAGGGTTTTCTATTGTTTGTTTTTTAAAAATGTTTATTGATTTTAGAATGAGAGAAGAATGGGGGGGTATCTATTTGCTATTCCACTTATTTTATGGATTCATTGGTTGATTCTTATATGTGCCCTGACCAGGGATCAAACCCACAACCTTGGTGTCATGGGACAATGTTCCAACCAACTGAACTATCCAGCCAGGGCTAGGGTTTTGTAGATAAAAGCAAGAAACAGAAACCAACTCTGATGAACTAAAATGAAACAAAAATTATGGGGAGATTTTTTGGGGGGTGGAGTACAGAATTGAAGAACCAGGCTTGGAGAAAGATTCTTGGTAGCAAGAACTCCTTGTCAGGTTTGTCAGGCACTACTCTGAAATGTGTTCCAACCATCCTTGCATTTGTACCGCTCTGTAGTGCTCAAAGGGGTGGGGGGGGGGAGAGAGGCGAGAGAAAATTTCAGCTGGTCTAATTGTGGTACTCTGCCCACCTCTTGGCTAGAGGAGGGTGGGGTGCTGGCATATATACATCCACCTGGCCTGCAGACCATGAGAGGTGATTTCCCCAAAAGAAATCTAAGTGCTGTATTAAAAGAGGAAGAAATAGAAGCTGAGCGGTCAAAAACCAAATGCCTACATACCTGTTATGCTCTTTCATCTGGCTTATGGTCTTCTCCATCACAGTTCTGCCATCATCAGAAGATGACATAATATCCTAGTTTCACACTTGATCTCCCCAATTTTAGTAATAATCTGTTTCAGGCAGCTGCAGGTCATACGTTACCTCAGTCTCAACTTTTAACATTCAGAGGCATTTTTTCTCTGAAGTCTTAAGCTCAAGTACCTACTTTCTGATCACAGAGTCCTGTCTTTCCAGGTCTCTCACTTCCATCCTCCCAAATTCCTGTGTTTTGGCCTCCTGTAGACTGCAGGTCCCTTGACCCTTTCCTCCATTTTTTCTGATTTATCAACTTGCTCCTGTTCACTTTCTTCCCAGGAGAGAACAGACACGTGGTCCATTGTGACAGTCAATCTCTTGCTGCTGTGATATTGAGCTTGCAGTCTAATACTGAGCTTATTTGCAGCAGCTTGTGTGTCCCTAACCAGCTGTCTCCAACTTCCCCAGGAGTTATTTTCTTTTTAAAATTCACTCTCGAGGAGTTAATTTTAATATTCACCATTGTTTTCAATGCCCCAATCGCACAATCTGCTTGCCATACTGAAAGAAAATTGAGGAGGCCAGGTGAGAAATCCCTTCATTTCCTGTGTTCCCCACTGACCAACATACTCCCCCCACCCCCTGCCGTTTTATGGAAAAAGTGTCCCTTCTCCTGTGTAAAGCTAATTCCTTCCCCTGTGTTCTGAATCCAGTCCCTTCCTGTGTCCTTACTCCAACCATTATTCCTTCCCTAGCCTGTATCCTCAGTCTCTCTTGTCCCCTGGCTTTCCCTCCACGCCTAAGTATACACTTCCATCTTGAAAAGGCTCCGTTTGTACCCTGGTATCTCCTTCTAGACGTGGCCTTGTGTTCTTCTTCACTTTGAATTTAAATTCTTCAAAAAGTGTAGTTTATATTCTCCACTTCTTTACCCTCACGCCCTCCTCAGCCTAATGCAATTTAGCTCTTTTCTTTGCCAGTGCCACAACGGCTCTTGTAACCTCCAGATTGAAAAATTGATGGATGCTGGTCAGTTTTAATCTCAGTCAACCTCACTATAGTATTTGCCTGTTGACCAGTCCTTCTTTCTTGAGACTTCTCCTTAACACACCTTCCTAAGTTTCCTTTGAGGAAGGCTTTCTCTGTGTGTCCCCAGGCTCCCCGCACCTCACACCAGTCCTGTTCTCGGCATAGAACCAACTTTGTAAACATAATCAAGTTAGGAACTGAACTTTTATTTCTAGGCAGAGTTTTATGAGGAAGAGTGATGCATCTTGTTACAGCAAAGTTCTTCAGTTCTGCTGGTCTGAGGACACACTTTACTTCTCATGTATTGTAGTCCCTTCTCATTAGCCATAGGAGCTGGAATGAGAATATATTATGTTCAACAGTTTTCCTAAACTTTAATAGCTTTACTTTTAAAACCTGTCTCTAGATGGCTTGTATTATGCTGACAGCCCAAGTTGTAAAACTTTTAAAGGCACAGGGAAGGCTGGGACACAGGAAGTACAGGGTGTAATGAATTTGAAAGCTCTAGTTGCAGAAGTAAAGCTGGATTATTCAGTGTCTGGGTGTACATTTTATAATAGCGCCTTTGTTTATCTCTTGCAGTGGGTCTTAAGGAGGCTGCAGGGCACATTAAAAGAGATTGTTCCTTGAACACAATAGTTGCTTAATAAATATTCATTGAATGAGAAAGCAGAGGCAGGCACTTTAGAGCTTTGGAGATATGAAGAGTTGTTCATCGAGATGTGCTGTAGGTTTCTGGCGTGGGTGGAAAAGTGGTAATAAGATGGTGGTTTTATGTGGAACACGCAGAGCACAGAGGCAACTGGATGGGAAATAATGCCATGAAAAACTTCTAAGATGATTATGCAACAAAGTTACCCAAAGATGAGGTCTCTTTAGTCTAGATCCAAGGAAATTTGATGTCCTCTAAACTTTTTGTATATTCCTTTTGCTTTTATTTTTCAAATTGGCATCCATTTAACCCAGCTGAGCTCCTCTGAGCCAGGCACTGGGCCACAGAGGTACGGGGAGGCAGGATCCCAGCTTTTGGAGAGCACACTGTTTAGACTACGACAAGCAACTACTGCCCTATGTGGTGTGACAGTGGCTGGTACTGGGCCAGTGGGGCTCATAGAAATGAGCCATTACTTGGAGAGCGGGAAGAAAGGAAAGAATTTGAGGGGAGGTTTCTCAGAGAATGTAAGAGATGAGCAGGGCCATGAAAGTGAAGCAGAAATTTGTTGCCAAAGAAATAGTGTTTATGTGTCTGAGTTTAAAAGAGAAAGGCCTTGTAAGCAGTAACTGACAAAGCATAAAGTGAGTGGTGAATCAAATATGACGTTGTTGAAGATTGTTTTCAAGGATTTGAAATCAGGTAAAGGTTATGCTGATTCACTCTCCCTTGGGCCAGAGGTTCTTCAGGCTGGTCTTTTTTTGAGGGGATCAGGAGAAAATAAGTGAGAACTGAGTCTCCAGATGGAAAGGGAGTGGGAAGAAAATTTTCTATTTTCATTTGCAAGAATAGAAAATGATGAATAATAGATGATAGAAGGGAGGAGGCAAATTCTTACTTCTGTATTTAAAAAAAATCTCACAATAAATTTTTAAAAGACAAAACCTGTCCTTCATTAGAAGAATGGAGAAATAAATGGTGGTGTAGTCATATAATGGAAAACTATGTAGTAGTGAAAATTAAGAAACTACACTATCATCAACCACTGAGCCATGCCGGCTGTATTGATGGACTCATATCTCTCTTGGTGCTCAGCAAAGGGTCCTTCGGTTACCCAGATGTGATCTCCTTATGGGGTCATATGTCCTATTTTTGCCCAGTTTACTCCTATTGCCTCAGTGTAATTATTAATATTCCCCTTTGCACTCTCAATGAATTGGTTTGGACCATAAGTTATATGTTCTAAGTGGTAGATAACTTTTCTCCTTTAAGTAGCTAGTTCTTTAGACTCTACCTGGTTACTCAAATGAGACTGATGGCTCTTTTAGATAAGGACCCAGTGTTCTATATGTTTGTGTCATTTTTCTTGGTAGCTGCTCAATAGGTCCTTGTTAAATTGGGCGACATGAGTCAAAGTCTATGAGCAGGCTCATGCAAGTGAGTGTGTGGGCAGGACGTTCATGCTGGGGAACCTTGGTGGGAAATCAAGTTGAACGAAAAGGTGAGACTTGCAAAGGGCAAGAGCTGCATGAAGATCCAGTGAGACTGTGTGTGTGTCGCACACTCGCATGTGCATTAGTATAGAGAGATCTTAGTACAGTGAAGTGTAGTAGGTATTCAATGAATGTTAGTTTTATCTTCTCATATTTATATCTCACTAGCTTTTTTTAGCATTACTGAGGTATAATTGACATCTAAAATTGTAAGATATCTAAAGTGTACATTGTGGTGATTTAACATATATCACTAGGTTTTTAATGTGACTTTACAGTTGCCTAATACTGAGCAGTTTCCAAAATGCTGGTAAAAACATTGTCTAATTTTAAGTCTCAACATTCCTGTGAAGTAGGTATTATTATTATTTCTGTTTTACAGAGGGGATAATAGGGTCTAAGATAAAATACTTAGTTTTCAAATCATCAATAGCTAGATTCTTTAAAAACAATGTAAAATGTTTTATGAACTGCATTCATGGAAATGAAAATAAAAGAAAGCTAAGAAGCCAAATGATAAGAATTCAGTCACCTGCCCAGCCAGCATGGCTCAGCAGTTGAACACCGAACTATCATCCAGGAGATCACAGTTCGACTCCCAGTCAGGGCACATGCCTGGGTTTCAGGCTCAATCCCCAGTAGGGGAGTGTAGGAGGCAGCCAATCAATGACTCTCTCTCATCACTGATGTTTCTATTTCTCTTTCCTTCTCCCTTCCTCTCTCTCTGAAATCAATAAAAATATATATATTAAAAAAAAAAAGACTTCAGTCACCTAGACCGATTTTTCCACGTTTCTTTCTATGTTTGTTACTATGCAAACATAATTTTAAGATTTTAATTATAGTATCAAAACAATGTTCTTTTTTCACTGAATATTCTATCATTCTGCATAATCTTTATACACTTTAAAGATGTATTTACAATTTATAATTGATGTGACTTCTAGTGATTGGATATTTAGTTTGTTTAAAAATATTTATGGTTGTAAATAATGCTTCAGTAAGCATCACTGGGACTATTGGTCTGCTATCTTTTGTATTATTTTTTGAGGAGGAGGTCAGGGAGCATAAACATTTTCATGGCTCTACAACAGGAAGTTTAAAGATAGAAAAATTCTTTTAAATTACAGCAAAGGTACCTCAGGTCTCTGTAGATTCCTTTTTTTCCTGTTCCACGGACATAATTCTGTGCTCTTTGATCTAATGGGGTCCTGATGTTTTTGTCTATCAACATGTGTAGGCATTTATATGACATAGCTATTAAGTATTTGCTTGTCATATTGGCTATAGCTTCTATGTCCCAAAGAGGAGATACAATTTTTTTGTGACCAGGATAGTTGTGGTCTTTGTAAAATTAACGGGCATAAGAAGGGATAAGACTGGGGAAAGGGTAATCAGAAGGGTACAGGGAAAAGAAGAAGTAATAATGTTGATAGCTGGTAAGATCATAGTGAAAATAATAATATCTTGCTTTTGTGTATTACTTTCCAGTTTATAGAACCCATTATCTTAATATATTAATAACATCTATTATCTCATTTGAAATTGAGAGAAAGGATGGATCCTAGAGGCACTGCAAAGAAAGAATGAGTGGGACTTGGTGACCGATTGTATTGTTAAATAACAAAAATTCAACTGAGTAAATCTAAAGATCTAATTGGCTTTATTCAACCAGTTATGAAACGGGCATCATCCCATCTAACAAAGAGAAGGAGCCCCCGGAGGGGCGGAAAAGGGAAATTTTTAGCAAAGAATGCATTGTTTCAAAGTTGCCCTCCTGGGGGACTAGAAGGAGTCTAGCAGCAGATTACCCTAGTTCTGAACAGGAAATTACAAGTTAAAGCTACATTCCTGGGAGAGGCTGAAACTGCAGTTAGGTTAGGTATTAAGTCTTGGTTTGCTAATGTGGGGCCTAACCCAAGTGACTCCATTTTGGGCCTGTTTTATTTTAAGAATAAAAAGTGGCGAGGAAGGATTTCAGTGGTCCAAGATGGATCAAGTGCAATTATCTTGAGCAGTCAATCAGGTGTGTGCCATATGCTTTTTAATGAAAAAGTTTATTTTTGCCAATGTCATGATTCTCACCATACAGGTGTGAATTCTGCCCTTTTATAAATTGCTTTAGGATGTGTACACAAAAATCAGTTTCTTTGAGGTTAGGCTGGAATGTTAACTATCTGGCAAAATTCAATAAGTCCAGCCAGGAAAACATCTAGCTAAACTTATATAACACTTACAAACTCTGATTCCTTTTTACAAACATAATGTATTGACAAATGTATTAAAATAGATGGTTTTGACAGAGTTAGTCATGGACCACATTGCTCTGGGCAGAGATATCACAAAGCATCATTAGAATTAAAGAGGTGTCTTTATTTAAAACAAAATCTATTTAAATGGAAGTTTAGTTGACATACACTATTTTATTAGCTGAAGGTGTACGACATAGTGATTCAACATCTATCTACCTTATAATGCGATCACCACAATGAGTCTCATAACCATCTATCATCATACAAAGTTATTACAATATTGTTAACTATTTTCCTTATATTGCACGTTACATCACCATGAATTATTCTATAACTGGACATTTGTACCTCTTATTTTCCTTCACCATTTTTATCCACCCATACCCCTGTACCCTCTGGCACCAGTTTTTTTTCTGTAGCTATGAGTTTGTTTTTGTTTTGTTTTCTTGTTTGTTTTGTTTTTTTGATTCCACATATAAGTGAAATCAGTATTTTTCTTTCTCTCCCTCATTTATTTCACTTAGCATCATACTCTCTAGGTTCATACACATTGTCACAAATGTCAAATTTTCATTACTTTTTATGGCTTAGTAGTATTCCATTGCATATATGCACCACCTCTTTATTCATTCATCTATCATTGGCCACCTCGGCTGCTTCCATATCTGGGCTATTGTAAATAATGCTGTAATGAACATAGGGGTGCATAAATCTTTTCGAATTAATGTTTTCATTTTAAAAAATAAATACCCAGATGTGGAATTGCTGGGTCATATGATAATTCTATGTTTTCCATAGTGGCTACACCAATTTGCAACCCCACCAACAGTGTACAAGATTTCCCTTTTCTCCACATCTGTGCCAACACTTGTTATTTGTTGATTTTTTGATGATGGCCATTCTGACAGGTGTGAGGTGATATTTCACTGTAGTTTTTATTTGCATTTTCCTGATAATTAGTGATGTTGCGCATCTTTTCATATGTCTGTTGGCCATCTCCATGTCCTCTTTGGATGTTCAGCTCTTTCTGCCTACCGTTCGTTTCTCAAGTGCAATTCCTTTTTTGCATTTTTGAATCCATGTGATGGTCGAGCTATTTTGTTAGTTATATCTCACAGTCCATTTGAGGCTTTGGGACCTAAACTGAAAGGGTCAGAGTAAGAAAAACCTCCCCTGGGGAAGTGATTGTACTTTAGAATAGAGCCATTTGCATGCAAACTATTGACTTGCCTGCTCCAAGGTACAGGCTGTTTTTCTGGGTTAGCCCTGAGCTTGCTTCCATCTTGCTTTCCATTGGAGCTCAGAGGTCTTTCAGGGCCAACAAGTTCTGTTATCCATGACCTTTAATGGAAACTAGTCCCAGCTCATATAAATTCTCAGAAACTGAACAGCATGACTTTTCCATTAAATTGCAAATAAGGATGAGTCAAAGAGGCTTGTACTGGTTAAACCTTAAGATGACTGGATAGCCAATAAATTCAAGGTAGAAAATGATGAGTTGGGACAAGCTTTTAAGAGAACTGTCATTATGTTTCTTTGACAAAACCAAAACTTGATGGAAACCTAGGGAACACTGTGCATAATCTAGATAGTAAAAACAAAGTCATAATCTTTTTCTTGTTTAAATGAGATGGGGGTGGCTGGGAAGGATGAGAGAACTGGGAGAACATGAGATCTGTATTTGGAACATGGAGAAATGTACATGGCAATATATTGATCATCACTATTTTAACTACATCTTGTAAGTTGACTGGTTTTTAGGGAAATAGAATTTTGTTTAGACCACTTGGTAATCTCTGGAGAAACAAATAATTTCCCCACATAAAGGCTTTTGATCATCAACTTCCATTTATGCTTTTGAGCAAATGCTATTTGCCTAATAAATTGCAGTATTGGTTTGAGGTATTGCCTTTTGTCATTGTGTTAATTATAAAGTTGGTTTATTATTAAGTAAACTAATCAAAAGCTTCCCTGAAAACCTGAGGGAGAAATGTTGAAGAAGGAGGTCAAGTCATTTGTGGATACTTGGGTGCACAAGTACTCCTCTTTTGTGGAGGAAGGCATGTGTTTGTGATGGACTTAGTAGTTGCCAACATAACCCCACCATCAAATGATACACTAAATCTTCAAACCCTTTGCTTTGGCTGGAAAATATATAATCAAAAAGTCAGGGCTGCACAAAAGCTTTTAATTTTGAAGTACTCCAATGTACCTATTTTTTTCTTTTGTTACCTGTACTTTTGGTGTCATATATAAGAAATCATTGTCAAATCTAATGTGAAGCTTTCCCCCTATATTTTCTTCTAAGAGTTTTATGGTTTTAGCTCTTTAGGTCTTCAATTCATTTTAAGTTAATTTTTGTATGTGGTTTATATAAGGTGAAAGTCTAACTTCATTCTTTTGCATGTGGTTGTTTGGTTTTCTCAACACCATTTGTTGAAAAGACTGTTTTTTCTCCATTGAATGGTCTTGATACCGTCATCAAAAATCATTTGACCATAGTTTATAGTTTGTTCAAAGTCATACAGCTACTAAGTGATGAAGTTGGCTAGAATTTGAATCTGGACCCTGTGCTCCTGATTTGCTCTGTTTATCAATATTACTTAAAGTTCCACTCTTTGACACATTTTGAATATGAATCTGGCAGTTTGTGAATTTAAAATATATATGTATATTTATTGATTTCAGAGAGAGGAAGGGAGAGGGAGAGAGAGAGACAGAATCATCCATGATGAGAGAGTCATTGACTGGCTGCCTCCTGCACGCCCCCTACTGGGGATTGAGCCCGCAACCCGGGCATGTGCCCTGACCGGAATCGAACTGTGATCTTCTGGATCCTAGGTCGATGCTCAGCTGCTGAGCCACGCCTGGCCGGGCAGTTTGTGAATCTTAATGTTTGAGCTTGAAGACTGGGTAGTGCTTAGGGGAAGAAGACCACTGCACTGCAGGCAGGCCTGGCTTATCATAGGGAGAAGTTGCACTTCACTTGGCTGGAACCCACTCTTCCCAGGACAGCTCTCATCCCCCTACTTAGAAGCATTTAATCCAGGATTATAAAAAGAAGTTTAAAGCCAGCCGCACTGATGCATGTGAATTAGCTTCTTGGAAAGGATGACTTTTTTGCAAGAGCCAACAGGAAGACTGTAAATACTCAACTATTTGTGGAACATCTTTACTTTCTCAAAATTGCCATATCATAAATTCACCCATGGACACTAGTTAAACAATCATTTCCAGAACCCTCTCTAGATGAAGCAGGTTTTTCTGGTTCTCATAATCTGGTGAGTGGAGAAAGACCAAAGACCAGTTTATGCTGTTCTGGGAAAAGACATACAATGGCATATAGGAAGCATGATGGCCTCCTGCACTAAAGGAAATAGAGTTAACATTTTCACTCTGAATTTTCAGAGGCCACCACACCTGCAAACTAGAGTTGCTACACCAGAGTCACCTCTTTCTTTTCCCTTATTGCCCTTCTACCCTTTATTCTGTCTTCCCTCCAGATACATACTCTTACCTGTTAAGCCTATCTCGACTGTCAGTAAACTTCCTTCCACCTTCCTGATACATGTATGTTCTACACAACCTGATTTTTTAGGTCAGTCCCACATATAAATATTTATTCACTTGTTCCATGAATTCCAATGTATTTGTGAGTCTTCATGTAATGAAAACACAACCCCAATATATCCCCAACCTGATCCTTGAGACTTTCGCTTGGCACCTTACCTGCTAATTCTAAAATATTGAGGACAAAGCATCCTGTCCAATGTACAGACTACCCCTGGCTATACCTCTGTCTCCCATGCTCTCTTTCACCCACCGGGTGGCCATAGCGATGCTCTCTGTCTTGGTGAAGGACAGGATGACCATCTCCAGCCTGTCTGACATCTGGCTCTTCAGCTGCTCAGCCCCCTTCTGTCAGACATGCAGCAAGCACCCTCAAGCCTCGCAGGTCCAGCTGCCTGCCAGCAGGTTCCCAAAGCCAGAGTCATAGCCTGTGATGAAGGTGGCTTACTACCTACCTCCTCCTGTATTAGCACAGAAGGTAGTAGAGGCCCGTGAGAATTGCCAGGGTATAACTACATGGCGGGGACCTGTCCTTCTCTTTATGAAAGAAGAAAATTCTCCTAGACTCGCTCAGATCCAGGTTATATTTGCCTACTCTTTATTGTTTTCTGCTTTACCTTTAACCTACTCGATTTAGTTATAAAGACTGCATGCCCTGGCTGCTGTGGCTGATTTGTTTGGGCGTGGTTGCACGCACCAAAAGGTCACCAGTTCCATTCCCCGTCGGGGCACATGCCCAGGTGGCAGGCTTGGTCCCCAGTAGGCGGTGTGCAGGAGGCAGCCAATCAATGATTTTCTCTCACAACAATGTTTCTTTCTCTCCCTCTCCCTTCCTCTCTCTCTAAAATCAATAAAAACATATTTTTAAAAATACTCCAGAAAAAATTAATTTTTAATATAATTCTGAAGATTAGTTATTAAGAGGCCAGAGACCTTAAGGAATATGTTTGAATAATAGGTAAGCAGGATGATTCTATCAGGTTTAGAAATGAATACGAAATTCTCTTTTGGGTATTGTTGCTTTCAAAAGAAGTATTTGGCAAAAATTTTGATGTATTAGGTAAAGAAAAAGGGTAGTGAGGAAGTATTAGCAGCTTTAAGCATTTGGAAATACATATATCCTGATTCTTCAAAAACGAAGTCATCAAAATTACGAGTATTGCTATTCAAGATTTCTGGGCTGTGCCCAGCCCGGCATGGCTCAGCAGTTGAGCATTGACCTAGGATCCAGGAGATCGGGGTTCGATTCCTGGTCAGGGCACATGCCCGGGTTGCGGGCTGCAGCCAGTCAATGATTCATCATTGATGTTTCTATCTCTCTCTCTTCCTCTCCCTTCCTGTCTCTGAAATCAATAAGGATATATTAAAAAAAAAAGATTTCTGGGCTGCAGATTGGTTTTTTCTTCCCTTTTTCTTTCTTCTTAAGACAAAAATATACATATATTTAAGCAACTTTATAGAATAAAGAGCATAATTTGCAGTTAATTTAATAATATTTATCTGTTGTTTAATGTTTAATTCAATAAATATTTATACCCCCAAATGTAAAGACAGTGGAAGGGAAAGGTATATAAGTAAAATACACATTTAGAATCAAGGAAGGAAATAGAGAAATATATAAAAACTATTGTAAAAAGTAAGAAGTGATTACCAGGTGTTGGGAGGAAGGAAGAATAAAGAGGATTTTTAGAACAGTGAAACGATTCTATATGATGCTATAATGGTGGATTTATGTCATTATATGTTTGTCAAAACTCACAGAATGTACAATGCCAAGAGTGCACCCAAATGTGAACTGTAGACTTTGCATGATAATTTTGTGCCTGTGTAGGGCCATCAATTGTAATAAATGCAACATTCTGGTGTGGGGTGGTGATAGTGGGGGAGGCTATGTGTATGTGGGGTCAGGGGCTATATGGGAACTCTCTGTACTTTCTGTTCTCTGCTATAAACCAAAAAGTTATCTAAATATAAAGTCAAAAGAGAGTGAGAAAGCTCTGGCCAGGTGGCTCAGTTGGTTGGAGCATCGTCCCACACACTAAAAGGTTGTGGCTTTGGTTCCCCGTCAGGGCACATACTTAGGTTTTAGGTTCCATTCCTGGTGAGGGTACATATGGGAGAAAACCAATTGATGTTTCTTTCTCACGTCAATGTTTTTTTTCTCTCTCTCCTTCCTCTCTCTAGAATCAATAAAAAAGGTATCCTTGGGTAAGGATTAATAATAATAATTTTAAAAAGAGAGTGAGAGAAAGGTAAAAGCCATGAGACAGACCAAGATCAAAGGAGAGAGATTATATCTGGTTGGGTAAATGAAGCCTATGAATAACTTCCATAGGCCTGGGACTCCTCCAGAGAAACTTTAACTCATATCTCTCTATTAGAATTCCGGTTGGCGTACTTCATTGTCTTCTTGGCATCCCCATTACGCAGTATCACAGGTTCCCCCCAAATTCTTACCTTCTATAAAATATTAAATACAACATATCAAGTTTAACATCTCCAAAGAGAACTATTATTCATCTTCCTACCCCAAATTAGTTTCTTCTTAAATCTTTCTGATTTTAATAAATAACACCTCTCTTCCCAATTATACAAACCAGAAACCTGGGACTCATTGCTAACCCCTCTCACCCCCTCAGGCCCCATATGTAATTCATGTGTTGATGATGTGTGTCCTGATGATTCTGTTTCTAAAATAAATATAAATCTAGAATCCAATAACTTCTTTCCATTTCCACAGTTACCCTCTGTCCAGAGTCTCCATCACATCTAGTCTGAACCTTGCAATTGTCTGTTGTGTGGTCCCTGAATCCCACTTGAATTCCTATAGTCTTTTTTCCACCCAAGCATCAGAGTGGGCTCACAAAACTACAACTCAGGTCATGTTGCCCCTTGCATGGCTTCCCTCTGCCCTTAGCACAAACCCTCCAATCTCTCACACAAGTGATAAGGCCTTATAGGACAAGTCCATGTCTAGCTCAGCTCACACCCTTCTCCCCATTGCTCACTACTACCAGGGTGTGGAACATGCCAAGCTCTTTTCTAACCCCTTGACCCCTGTGCTGTTCCCTGCCCTGGACCCTGTTTTTCCCATTCTTCATCTGGCTAAACTTCTCATTCTCAGTTTTTGGTTTAAATATCAATACATCTGGGTTGCTCTTCTTCACCCAGGATATGAATTAGATCTACCAGGATAACCTCTCATCATTCTCTTTCTTTATCTTTATAGCTGACAAAGGATGTTCCACAAGCAGCAACATTCACCAAAGTGATATCAAAACAACATTGTGTTTCACCATAACTGCTTCCAACCAGCCAAAGCTGTTAATGAACTGTGAACTTTGAGCAAACGAGGTATGCTATATCCTCAATGGACCTAGATGAAGACTCCCCATTGACCAAAGAACAATGGAACTTACCAATCACATATTGGCACAGGCTTCAATCCTTCATGCATAACCACAGTGAACTCCTTTTTAGCACATAAAGCTCTCTGACTTTTCTCTTTTGTGAGACTCTTATTGAATTTCTACACTGCTGTGTGTTCCACTACCTGTAAAGGCCTCTGTCCTTCTATCTACATGGTAGTTTTTATAGCTGAATGAAAGTTGTAGTGATATCTGAACTCACTAAACCAGCCACTAAAAGGAGCCACTTCTGCAGGATTTGGTGATTTCCTATTATTTTCATAGATTTTTCTCTTTGATGGTTGTTGTTTGTATGCATGTGTGCGTGTGTATTCCTACCCAGCTGTGTGCAACTGGGTTCAGTGTTTCTGGTGGAGGACCTCATGCATTAGCAAATTGGAAATTCAAACTTTGTTCTAATAATCCTATATATCAACCATGTTGGAATAAATTTACATTTTCAAAGCAAGTTTACAGCAGAACTATTTTCTTTTTAAAAAAGTGAAATTGGCCCGGCCGGGCATGGCTCAGTGGTTGAGCATTGACCTTAGATCCAGGCGATCAGGGTTCAATTCCCGGTCAGGGCACATGCCCGGGTTGCACGGGCTAGGCAGCCGATCAATGACTCTCTCATCATTGATGTTTCTATCTCTCTCCCTCTCCTTTCCTCTCTCTGAAATCAATAAAGATATATTAAAAAAAATAAAAATAAAAAAAGTGAAATTGTTTTATTTTAAAATGAAGTGTATTTTATATTAATTACAAATTATGTATGAAATTATGTATGTAATAAATTATGTACATTACAAAAAATACAAAATACAGAAATTACAGAATAGTCATGAAGAAAAATAATCTACAATCCCACTAGCAAGAGATAATTATGATTTAAATTTTGGTATATGTCCTTACAGATTTCTTGATAATACTTATGTTTACATATTTGAGCTCATACTGTGTACACAATTATATTCTGTCTGTTTTCACTTCACATAAGCAATTTTCTATTTCAACCCTTTTCTTATGCCATAGATTTAATGGCTGTGTAATAGTTTATTAAGTAAAAAAATTTTTAACTACTCTGGGACATTTAGGTAATTATCAACTTTTCACTATATATACAATGTTCAATGAACATTTTTGTGCAAAAGGTGTCTCTCCACTTGTATATTTTGAAAGTATGGATTATAGGAAGTGAAAATGCTAATGCAAATGGTAAAACATTAAGGACCTTGATGAGTTTTCTCAAAATATTTTTTAAAGGATTGTACTAATTTACACTATCTGTTGAGTTTGATTAGTTTATCTCTAATTCATTGGCATGGAGTATTTGCATTAAAAACATTTTTTGCTACTATCATAGGTGAAAAATGCCTCAGTGTTTCAATTCACATATTTTGAACAGTCTTCAAAAGTTTATTATTTTTACCTTTTATTTATGATTTCTGTTCTTTTCTACCCTTCTAAGAGAGGGGTTGATATTATTCTAATTAAAGTTATGAGCTTTTTAAATATTTTATGAATTAAAGATATTAATCTGTATGGGCCCTTTGTTTCCTCCTGGCCTTTCCCTGACCGATCAAAGTCCAGACCCAAAGACTCCCTGCCAAACAAAACCTCAATTCTGGTTGAGCCCATTGACGTTTTGCTATAATCTCCACTACTGAGCTCTGCAATAGGAAAATTATATGTGGGAGTTCAGTGTTACTAAAAGTTCACAGTTGGTAGTGCCAGATGGGTTAGTACTTACTGGGGTGATCACTTCATAAGGTATATAAATGTCTAATTACTATGCTGTACATCTGAAACTAATATAATACTGTATATACACTATAACTTAAAAATAAATTTTAAGAAACGTTCACAGTTGGGGACCTCATCTGTCCAATGCTACTCCATGTCCCCACATAGGTTCCTACCATTCCCAAACTCCTATTTCACATGTTCACTCTCTTCCCTTTTTCTCAATTCCTACCACCCATTTCCCTTCTCTTTGAAGTTCTCTTCAAAGAGAATACCTTGCCTTCTAATTCACTGAGAAATCAGAGCCATCAGTCTGGATCTCTCTGTTTCCCTCTCTGTGTCCCACCAACTTGTCAGTAGCTCCTCATGCTTATTGGCTTCTCCATGGAACAGTGGGTTCCCTGGCCATTGAGCCACCCTTCAAGTCTCCTCAGTGACCCTGCCCTGATTAATTCTCTCCCTTCTCATTGATATTCTCTCTGTCTTCTGATCCCCTATTTCTAAGCCCCTCCTCTATTCCCAGTCTTTTCCCATCCCTGCTCTCCACCCCAAGGTCTTTACTATATAGATTGCTTTATGGCAGTGATTTTCAAGCTTTTCCATCTCATGGAACACATAACTAATTACTAAAATTCTGCCACACACCAAAAAATATATTATACCTTTTGCTAATCTGACAAAAAAATAGGTATAATTTTGATCCGTTCACACTGTACAGCTATTGTTGTGTTGGCTGTTGTCATTTTTTATTTGACAATCTAAGGGAAAAGAGGTCAGTGCTCCTGACTAAACAGTCGGGTATTGCATGTTTGAAAAATTCTTGTGGCACACCAGTTGAAAATTGCTGCTTTATGCTTTTACAGCTGATTTCTTTTCCTCCTCCTACCTGGCAGGTCTATGTCCATCTCTGTTCCATTTCTAAGAATATTTATACCTTGTTGTGGTAATAGATTGACTTGATGTTTCTGTAAAACAATTTGTCAATAAATAACAAGACTAAAACATGGCCCTTTGGTCACCCCTTTGTCAGATAAACACCATTTCCAGTTTGATGTACATCCTTCCAAACCTTTGTTCTTCATTTACACACGCTCACAAGCACACATACACTCAGAACATGGACAGTTGGGTTTTTTTTTTTACACAAAAGTATCATTTTTTACATTCTGCAGTGTACTGCTTTTATTCAACTATTGCTTTTCAATCTACCCATATTAATACGAGTAGATCTTCCTTGTCCTTTTAACTTCTGCATAGTATTCTGTTAAATTGATACGCTATTTTTTAGGTTGATGAACCTTTGTTTCCTATTTTCCATTATTAGAAACAATTCTACAGTGAACATCCTCATTGTACATGTATGCAAATGATTATCTAGTACCTACCTAGAAATGGAATTTCTGGGCATATTTTTTGCCATCTATTTATTATTTATTTAGTTAAAAATTTGAATTAAAAAGTTAATAGAAAGTGCATGCACATGGTAAAAAAAATTCAGTAAAAGAGGTGTACAATGAAGAGTGAGTCTTTCCCTCAGAACTGTTTCCTGGTTCATCCGTTCTCTTTCCTAGAAGAAATTACTATTGCTAGTTTCTTGGGTAACATATAGTTTTATGGTTTATTTTGTTATGTACCTTGTTTCTTATATCAAAACAACCTCAAACATACAGAAAAGCTGCAAATACAGTATAAAAAACTATTTTTGCCTGAATTATTTGAGACCAAGTTGCTAACATGGTGCCACATCACCCTTGAATACGTTAGTTGTATTTCCTGCCAGGAAGATCATTCTACATAACCACAAGACAGCCATCAATATCAGGAAATCAACATTATTACATTACTATCTAATCTTAGATTCTACTTAAATTTTGACAATTGTCCCAATATTGTTCTTCATAAGAAAAGATCCATTTCAGAAGCACATGCTGTATCTAGTTGTCATGTCTCTTACTCTCCTTTGATCTGGAAGAGTTCCTCAGTCTTTCCCTGACTTTCATGACCCAAATACTTTGGAAGACTATAGACCAGTTTATGTGGTAGCACACTCCTCAATTTGGGTGTATCTGCTATTTCCTCATGGGTGGATTCAGGCTATCTCTGGTAAGACTATCACACAGGTAAAGCTATGTTCTCATTGCATCCTCTCAGGTGGTGCATGATTTCAATTTGTCCCATTACTGACAAGGCTCACTTTCATCAGCTGATTCAGGTAGTGTTTTCCAAGCTTCCCCACTGTAAAATCACCTTACTTCCTTTGGTAATTAGTATTTTCTGGGAGAGGTAACTATGAAACTATGGAAATATTCTATTACTCATTAACTAGTTCATTAATATCGATAGGAACTCATGGTTTCCTATTTTCAATTGGTTACTTTCTATTAACATTAATATTTATTTTTGACGCTCAATTTGTCATTATTTATTTATTTATAAAATATATCATTATTGACTTCAGAGAGAGGAAGAGAGAGGGGTAGAGAGAGAGAGAAACATCAATGATGACAGTCATTGATTGGCTGCCTCCTGCACGCCCCCTGCTGGGAATAAAGCCCTCAACCCGGGCATGTGCCCTGACCGGGAATTGAACCCACGATCTCCTGGATCATAGGTTGATGCTCAACCACTGAGCCACGCCAGCTGGACTTCATTTTTATCTTTAAAAGTGTAGCATTACAGATAAAATTAAAGGCTCTTTTGATTGTTACCCCCAATTCTACTCTGCTTATGCTGTCTCCAGAAATAACCGTTATTTGATGTGTATTCTTCTAAACTTAATTTTACACTCATACATATGTTCCTCCCCTGAAAATTTATACATTAATCTTTTAAATTTTACTCTCCATTTTAAGAAAAGCCACTGAGACAAGAACACTTACAGCTTGATGGAAAGTCTCCTCTTCCTTAAACAAGGTTTACTGGGAGCATTAGAACTATTGTTCATCAGTTACAGAAATCCAATTTGAAGTGGTTTAGGCAAAAGGAAAATGTATTGGCTTATGTAACTGGGAAATCCAAGGTAAAGGGGCATTGGGCTTACCGCAAGGACACAAAACACATAAACATCTAGGCCAGCAGTCAGTGCAACTCCACCCACAGCAGTGGAAGTAAAAATAACAGTAGTAGCAAGATATCCACATACTGACAATACACAGTCATAGGAAAGGGGGATGTGATAAACATCTACTAAGAAGAGATTTTGCAAATTCTAGCTAGTATTCCACAAGAACAAGTTTTTGGTTTTCAGAGTAAGGCTACCCATATTGTGCAATTCTAGGTGGCACATCAAAGGGTTGGGTTCCCAGCTTTGTCCAGAAGCATTCCAGTGCAAATAGAATGGAGAAACCGTGGGTAAAACTCTAAGATTTCCTTTTTATTGAGATTTAATTCACATACCATAAAATTTGCCCTTTTAAAGTATATAATTCAGTGACTTGGCAGATAATGTTCTGTTCAAAGAGAAGACATTTAAGGAAGAAAATGACCAAATAAGATTCAGGACCTTAACCTGTGTCATCAGGACACTTTCACTCTATGTTCCACTCTATGTTGTCACTCTTAGTCAAGTTCTCCCCTTGACTGAGATGGTCAGGATGGGCAATAGTTATGCCTACATTTTACTAGCATTCCAAGTTTCCTAATCGTTTCAACATAGGTCCCAGGATTGACTCTTATTGGCTTCACTTGTGTCATAAGCCTATTCCTGAGTCAACCATTGTGAACAAGGGGTAGAAATCAATATCCATTTTCTCCTTTTTTCATAGTGAAATCATTTTTCAGCATTAGGCATATTACTGCTCAACTACAGGAATCATTTTCCAGGTTCCCTTCAATCTACATGTGGCCTTATGACTAAATTCTGGGTAATGGTATGTTAGCTGAAGGAATTATGCAACTTAAAATTCACAACCCCAAAGGAAAGGAGTATGTTCTCCTCCCTATTTTCCCTTTCTGTTTGTTCGAATGAAGACTTGATAATGAGCCATACTGGACCATGAGAACAAGGGCTTCTCTTAGAGAGGGTAAGGCAGCAAGGGCTAAGGAGCCAGGGTTCCTGACATCTTGGAGCTGCCATACATACCACCCTGGACTGTTTATGCTCAAACTACTGCAGAGAGAGAAATAACTATTTTAATTAAACTACAAACTGATACTTTAGATATCTGTTTTGTGACCGAGTTTACTCTTGAATTATGCAACTGCTAAGTTTTGCTTAGGGCATATAATTGACCTTCTCTATTTGATCATGCAGTTTATTTGTATAGTTGAGAAGGCTTCTACCTGCCACTTGCACTTGCAGTTTTGGATTCTCTCATATTATAGGCATAGATTTTCAATTCTTTATTCACTATTTTTCTGTTTTTATATCTAAAGTAGCTATTTGATGAAACTAACTTTTTGTTTCCTTTTTATTGAGATTTAGTTCACATACCATAAAATTTACCCTTTTAAAGTATATAATTCAGTGACTTTTTTAGGTTATGCAACCATTACCACTGTCTAACTCCAGAATATTTTATCACTCCATAAAGAAACCCTGTACCCAACAGGAGGTACTCCTCATCCTCCCCTCCCATCAGCCCCTGGCAATTACTAATCTTTCTGTCACTATTGTGACGTTTCATATAAGTGGGATGATACAATGTGTAACATTTTGTGTCTGGCTTCTTTCACTTGGCATATTTTTAAGGTTCATCCATGTTGTAGCACATATCAGCATTTCATTCCTTTTCATGGTTGAATAATATTTCATTGTATAGCTATCCACATTTAAAAAATCCATTCATCGGTTGATGGACATTTGGGTTGTTTCTACTTTTTAGCTGTTATGAATAATGCTGATATGAACATTTGTGTACAAACTGTTGTGTGAAGATGTTTTCAGTTCCCTTGAGTGTATACCTAGAAGCAGAATTGCTGGGTCATATGGTAACTCTATGTTTAACTTTTTGAAAAGCTGCCTAACTGGTTTCCAAAGCAGTTGCACCCTTTGGTGCAACCTAAATTTGCACATATTTTGGTATTTAATTTTATTGGCAGTTATTGGTATTTAATTTTATTGGCTTTGTATTTCATCCTTGATCTAGATAATAACAGAATGTTTTAATATATATTCTGTGTTGGGCATTTTCCTCTTCTGCTCTTGTAACTCCAGAACCAGCCCAAACTGGTCCTATTCTATTTTTAACAAAATCCAGAGCCAAAGTTTACACCACTTTACCCATTTTATGAGTAACACTTGTGAACCCTTACCGCCTCCCCACCACCCTGCCATGGAACCAAAGGGCTGGGACATGACAGGAACCTGAGCACCAGAACCCTTTTAGAAGTGAAGGATCCATTGTCCAGGAAGGTCTGGTATTGAAACCTCTTAAGATTCCATCCTGAACTCTGCATCAGAGAGAGATTTGAGCCTGCCTCCTGTAGACTCACAAATAAAGCTTTTTCTTTTCTCAGAAGCTGATGTCATAGTATTGGCTTCTATGCGCATTGGGTAGTGAGCCCTTGCTCAGTAGCACTTGTTCATTTTAACACATTGTACAAGTAAAATACGGTGCCCTTAAAATTTTTGGAGTGCGTCTTTGTGTTCCAGTATATGATCAGATTTGTGACATTCATATCTTCTTGATAACAGTATTTCTTTATCCTATTTGTCATTTATTTATTGCAATGTATAACTTGTGGGCATAAAACAAAAAAGAACCCTATAGTGTATAACAGATTCTGTTTTAAAATTTTTGCTTCCTAAATGATGTATTTTGATAGCCAAACTTTGAAAGACTTTTTTTTTTAAAAAAAAATCTTTATTGATTTCAGGGAGAGGAAAGGGAGAAAGAGAGATAGAAACATCAATGATGAGAGAGTCATTGATCAAGCCCGCAACCTGGGCATGCGCCCTGACCAGGAATCGAACCCCGGTCGCCTGGATCCCAGGTCGATGCTCAACCACTGAGCCACGCCCGGCTGGGCAATAGCCAAACTTTGAAATCTTTAATTATATTTCTACCTATTCCTGCTTTCTTCTCATTTCTCTCCTCTTTATATATTGTATTTTGTACATAGTTGTTCAGGATCATTAACTTTTTGTGAAGTCATTTTTATCCTTACTGAGTGATCCTGTTTTTCTCTTTGATGATTTTGCTCTGAAATTTGATATTAGGGTGATTACACTTGACTTTCCTAAATTATACTGACATGATAGATC
Source organism: Miniopterus natalensis (assembly GCF_054644295.1). Classification (NCBI taxonomy): domain Eukaryota; kingdom Metazoa; phylum Chordata; class Mammalia; order Chiroptera; family Miniopteridae; genus Miniopterus; species Miniopterus natalensis. Next base: position 137,144,298 of record NC_142082.1, on the reverse strand, counting down.
TTAGAGCTCCTAATTATTGTTAATATATTTTCAAGTGTGTCTTGTTGCCAGCAAATATCCCTGGCAACTCTTCTTACATGAGAGCTAATCCATTTGCATTTAACGCTCTATTTGAGAGAGATTTTTATTGCCCTCCATTTCTATGGGTGTTTGCTCTCTCCATTCAGTTACGCAGTTTCAGTGGGGGACTTTAAACTCATTTTTCTTTTAATGTGATTATAAAGTAATCTGTCTAAATCATTTCTTTTTCCATGTCAACATCAAACACTTAAAAATAATTATCATAGCCCAGCCAGGCATGGTTCAGCGGTTGAGAATCAACCTAGGATCCAGGAGATCGAGGTTCGATTCCCGGTCAGGACACATGCCCAGGTTGTAGGCTCCGTACCCAGTGGGGGGCGTGCAGGAGGCAGCCGATCAATGACTCTCTCATCATTGATGTTTCTATCTCTCTCTCTCCCACTCCCTTCCTCTCTCTGAAATCAATAAAGATATATTTAAAAAATAAAAATAAATCATCATAATATTTTTTCTATAACTGATTATTACCTCAGCAAACTTTGAACTGATTTCTGGAGGTGATAAAAGGCAGAGATATTTTTGCAAGCTGGTCACCCAGATGGGGCACTGACTGAATGGTGCTGGTGCCATAGGAGCTCAGATGAAGTCTCTATAGAGCTGGTAGTTAGACCTGTGGGAAGAAGGTGCCAGCTGGCTGGTGGTGGTATCTCTGTAAAATAAAACAGTTAAAACGAAAAAAAATGATGCATAATAGAAGGAAATTCCAGTTGATTAGACATAAAATATACAATACAATCAGAAATGTAAAAGTTAAGTAGACCAAAAAAATGTTTACACAGTGCAAAAAACAGATGAACAATTTAAGAGTTTAAGAAATGTAAAATTTCACTGAATTAAAAGATATAGCAATTTAAGTGCTTTAAGATTAATGCTTTGTTTTAGGGCAAGTCAGACTCCTTAGTTGAGGCTGAGCAAAGACGTCAGGACCATTCATCTTCCCCTCAGGGCTGCTCACAATGCCTGTACCTCAAAAATGCTAAAATACCTTCCGGAGAGGGGTGAGTATTGACTGTCAAAGCTCCTGGAAGAGAGATTACCGCCAGAGGTGAGCCTGCCTGAGGGGCCCAAACTTGGTATCTACCATAGACGAGGTGCCAGGAAAACAGGATTCTTGCAAGCAGTCAAGAGTCAGAATGGCATCAGATTTCTCAACAGCAATGATGGAAGGCAGAAGAAAAAAGAGCTATGCCTTACAATTTCAGAATGAAAGGACTTTCCATCCTGGAGTTCTACACCCAGTCAATATCAATTAAATATGAACATAAAGACATTTTCAGATATGGAAATTCTCAAAAATATTATCTCCCATGCACCCTTTGTTAGGAAGCTACTCCAAAATGAGTGAATTAACCAAAAAAGAGGAAGACACGATTTGCCAGGAAACAGTGGATCCAACACAGGAAAAAGACAAAAGGAATCTCCAGGATAACAGTGAAGGGAAATCCCAAACTGACAGCTGTGCAGCAGGTCTAGGGAAATCAGTCCAGACTGGAGCAAGGCCAGAGGCTCCAAGAAATTATTCTAGAACAGCAATTTTCAACAGGTGTGCCGCAAGAATTTTTCAAACATGCAATACCTGACTATTTAGTCAGGAACACTGATCTCTTTTCCCTTAGATTGTCAAATAAAAAAAGGACAATACAACAATTGCTGCTTGGTGTGAATGAATCAAAATTATACCTACTTTTTTGATCAGCAAAAAATATATATTTTTGGTGTGCTGTAAATATTTTTATCCCAACCAAAGTCTCAGATCTATATGCAACCTCACCTACCCAAAAGGTCAATGTGAAATTACTTGGGAGGAAATAATTTCCTCCTTTGTGGGTAAATGTCTGGAGAGATTTAGACTTAACTATAGAGGTGGCCAACTAAACCAAACTCTGAATTATTGCCATTTTGAATAAAATTTGGGAATACTCTATAGCTATATAGTATTTTAAGTACTTAAAACATATAAGAGAATTTGGCATATTAAAGAACAATTTAGCCCCGCTGGCCAGTGTTGCTCAGTGATTAGAGCGTTGGCCTGTGCACGAAAGGGTCATGGATTCGATTCCCTGTCAAGGGCGTGTACTTCCATTTCCAGTTCGCTCCCCATCCCCAGTTGGGGCGTGTGCAGAAGGCCACCGGTCTCACGTTAATGTTCCTCTCTCCCCCCCTCCCTCCTACTCTTTCTGAAAGGCAATGGAGGGAATATCCTCAGGTGAGAATTAATAAAAAATTTTTAAAAAGAACAGACTAGTTATGCCTTGTAATTTGATTTTTAAATGTATAATGATTACTTGTTAGATCTGTGATTTTAAGATAAAAGAAAACTGTGCTAAATTCAAAAACTGTATGAGAAGGATTAGGGAAACTTGACTTTGCCATATTTATATATTGTTATTTGATTTATAAGGCTTATTTAAGGTTTGCTCATCACACAATCAACGCACTTTAAAAAGAAGTTAAATATATTAAATTTCTAAAGCAGTTTAAAATTTTCAAGGGAGTTTAATTAGCAGAAGCAAATATTAATCAAACTTCCCCTTAAAAACTGACAAAATTTGGCACATTTTATGGGTAAAATAAGATCTCTTAAATGAACACATTATTAAAGAAAATATGTTTTTAATTACAACTTGAGTAAATCAGACATTAATTTTAATAATCAAAGTAGCCCAATAAAAGTCTTTCCTACTCATAAATGTCTTGCTCATGGATACACACACACTCACATGCACACCTGCAAATGTTATTCAAAGTCTATCATTAAGAAATGGGCCTGGCCCGGCCCGGTATGACTCAGCAGTTGAGCTTTGACCTAGGATCCAGGAAATTGAGTTTCGATTCCTGGTCAGAGCACATGCCCGGGTTGTGGGCTCCATCCCCAGTCGGGGCCGTGCAGGGGGCAACCAATCAATGATGACTCTCTCTTAATGTTTCTACCTCTCTCTCCGTCTCCCTTCCTTTCTTTGAAATCAATAAAGATATATTAAAAAAAAGAAAAAGAAATGGGCCTGGAGCCCAAGAGACCCTGGTTACTGATCTAACTCCCACATGAAACAAAGCATTCAAATTACTCAAAAAAAAAAAAAAAAATAAGCAAAAGATGAGAATATACACTTTGGAAAAGAGAAAAGCATCAATAAACATATGAAAAGATATTCAACCTTCCCAGTGGTTAAAGAAATGCCAAGTAAAACAAAAGTGACCTTGCAATGACCAAGTGTTTTGATTTTTTCCCCCCTCACCCCAGAATATGCTTTTTATCAATTCTAGAAAGGAGAGAGAGACACACACACACAGAGGCAGAGAGAAACATTAATTGGCTGCCTCCCGTATGTGCCCCAACCAGGGATCGAACCCAAAACCCAAGTATGTGTCCTGACCAAGAATCAAACCTGCTACCTTTTGGTGTATGGGACATCCTTCTAACCAACTGAGCCACACCAGCAAAGGCTTGCTTGGTTTCGTTTTAATGTACATGTTCATGGTTATCAAGAACAGAGACTTGGGTATACACTGACAGTGGGAAATAAAGGCAATTTTGTAGTTTATGAAAATATTAATAATCAACATAAATTATGCATACCTATTGGACCAGCATTTTTATTCTCAAAATTTTATCCTAAAATAATAATAAAATAACATCTTAAGCGTTTAACCACCTTGCAATGCTGTTGATAATTGCTAAAAATTGGAAAGAATGCAGCCAGCCAAGAATAAATAAAATGTGGAATATTAATAGAATAAAAATTATGTGATCTAGATATGACATGAAAGATATTTAGTACTTAAATATATATAAAGAGAAAAAAGCATATAAACACTGTGACCCATTTTTATTTTTAACTTTTAAATTTTTCAGTTACAGTTGACGTACATTATTATATTAGTTTCAAGTGTACCCCCAGTGATTAGACATTACATAACTTAGTAAGTGATCATTTTGATAAATCTCCCACCCATATGACACCACACATTGTTATTAGAATATTATTCACTATATTCCCTATGCTGTACTTCACATCCCCATGACTATTCTGTAACAACCAATTTGTACTTCTTAATCCCTTCACCTTTTTCACCTATCTCCCCCACACCTCCTCCCATCTGGTGACTGTCAAGACTCTCTGTATCTGAGTTTGTTTCTGTTCTGCTTGTTCATTTTGTTTTTAGATTCAATTATTGATAGATATGTATTTATTGCAATTTTGTTCATATTTTTTGCCTTTTCTTCTTCTTCTTCAAGTAGAATTTTTAACATTTCATGTAATACTGGTTTGGTGGTGATGAACTCCTTTAGCTTTTTCTTGTCTGGGAAGCTCTTTATCTATCCTTTGATTCTAAATTATGCCTTTGCTGGGTAGAGTAATCTTGGTTGTAGGTCCTTGCTTTTCATCACTGAATATTTCTTGCCAATCCTTTCTGGCCTGCAAAGTTTCTGTTGAGAAATCAGCTGACAGTCGTATGGGTGCTCCCTTGTAGGTAACTAATTGCTTTTCTCTTGCTGATTTTAAGACCCTTTCTTTGTCCTTAACCTTTTGCATTTAATTTAATTAATTAATTAATTAATTAATTAATTTTACTTTTTAAATTTATCTATATTTATTGTTGAGAGTATTACAGGTATCCCATTTCCCCCCCCAATTGATCCCCTCCACTTCCCTCCCACCCCCTTCCCAGGCCTTCACCCCATTATTAACTGTGTCCATGGGTTATGCATATAACTTCTTTGGTTAGTCTCTTCCCACCCTCCACCTCCCCTTCCCTCTTTGCTCTGAAATATGATCGTCTGTTGCATGCATCAGTTTCTCTGGGTCTATTTAGTTCATCAGATTCTTTTGTTCATTAGCTTCTTCTTAAAGAAGACCCTTCAACTTTTCCTGTAGTGCTGGTCTGGTGGTGATGAACTCCTTTAGCTCTTCCTTGTCTGAGAAGCTCTTTATCTGGCTTTCAATTCAAATGATAGCTTTGCTGGGTAGAGCAATCTTGGTTGTAGTTCCATGTTTTTCATCACTTTGAATATTTCTTGCCACTCCCTTCTGGCCTGCAAGGTTTCTGTTGAGAAATCAGCTGACAGTCGTATGGGTGCTCCCTTGTAGGTAACTAAGTGCTTTTCTCTTGCTGCTTTTAAGGTTCTCTCTTTGTCTTTAACCTTTGGCATTTTAATGATGATGTGTCTTGCTGTGGGCCTCTTTGGGTTCCTCTTGTTTGGGACCCTCTGTGCTTCCTGGACTTGTAAGTCTATTTCTTTCCCCAGGTAGGGGAAGTTTTCTGTAATTATTTTTTCAAATAGGTTTTCAATTCCTTGGTCTCTTTTTTCTCCTTCTGTCACCTCAATAATACGAATGTTGGGCCTCTTGAGTTGTCCCAGAGGCTTCTTATACTATTTTCATATTTCTGGATTCTTTTTTCTTTTTGCTCTTCTGGCTGGGTGTTTTTTATTTCCTCATGTTCCAAATTGCTGATTTGATTCTCAGTGTCCTCTACTCTACTGTTGATTCCCTGTAAATTATTCTTCATTTCAGTTCCTGTAGGTTTCATTTCAAATTGGTACTTTATTATGTTATCGATTTTCTCAGTTATTTCCCTAACAGTCTGCTTAAACATCCTTATAACCATTATTCTGAACTCTCTATCTGTTAGCTTGCTTGGATCTATTTCATTTAGTTCCTCTTCTAGAGATTTCTTCTGTTCTTTCCTTTGTGACATGTTTCTTTGACTCCACATTTTGGCTGCTTCCAGACGTTTGTTTCTATGTATTAGGTAAAGCTGCTTTGTCTCCTGGAATTTGTAGAGTGGCTTTGTATAGTAGGTGTCCTGTAGGGTCTAGTGGCTCAGCCTCCCCAGTCACCTGAGCTGGCCTTCTAGGTGCACCCCTGTGTGGGCTGTGTGGACTGTCCTGTTGTAGTTGAGCCTTGGTTGCTGTTGGCTTCCCTGGGAGGAACTGACCCCCAGGCCAATCAGCTGTGAGCAACTACAGCCAGAGAGCTGCTGTGCTGGAGACACCCTTATGGATCAGGATTTACTTAAGTGGAGCTTTGGGGTTCACCAAGTGCGCCCCTTGAGTGTCACTCGTGAATGTGGTAGGGTTGTAACCTAGTGTGGTTGAGTCTGAGCACCAGGTGCGCTGTCTCTGGGGCCTCCCGGGAGGTGCAAAGTCAGCCCAGGGCCACCCATCATGAGCTACACAGCAAACCGTAGTTGGCTGCTACTTGTGCTGGGCTTGGAGGTGTCCAGGAGAGGCCAAGCTATGAGCCAATGCAGGCTGCCACTAGTGCCAGGCCTGGGGCCACTTATCAAGCCGTATGGGGCACACTGCTGCTTGTTAGAGACATTTTAGGAAAGTCCTAAGCATGAGGCTGGAGAGGCCACTTGCATAGAAAAGCCCCTGGAAATGGCCTGGATGAGCTGCAGGTGGGGAGGGGCGGGGCCTCCGGGAATCACGGGGCGGGGCCAAAGGTGTGAGTCAGGTGCTGGCGATTCAAACATGGCGCCTGCCTGCCGGCTGTGTGTGGGGAGGACTCGCCAAAGGAGCCATGGCCTCCGCCAGCCCTTCTGCCTGGGAGGAAGCCGCCCCTCCACCTCTCGCCCCGATTTCAGGCACGTTAGTTCCTCCCCGAGTGTCCCAGGTCCTTTCAAGCTGCTGCCCAGCGCTGGGCTCAGAGGTCACGCGTCCGAGTGAGTCCGTGCTGGGCCCTTGAAGAGGAGCTGCTGGGGCTCCCGCAGCCTCCATGACCCTCAGGGACAGTCCCCGCTGGTTTCACAGCCCGAAGTTGTGGGGACATCTCTTCCTGGCCTTGGAGCCCTGGGCTGGGGGCCTGCTCTGGGGCTGGGACCCCTCCCTCCTCCAGGAAACCTCTGCCCCCGAGATTCCCTTCCGGGTTTCAACTGCAGCACCGGGTGTGGGCCCTCGGTGGCATCTCTGCGATTCAGCCCCGACCCGCCCGCGTCTCCGCCCCTCCTACCGCTCTCGGTGCTTCTTCAGTT